>NC_059184.1:3532759-3848259 GCF_020631705.1 Daphnia magna
CGATGATGATGATGATGATCCGCGTGTGTGTCTGATGATGGTGCGGTGTCGGTCGTAACAGGTACGGCGACGCAGCAACAGAAAAATCACACACACTCAAAAAGGGCTGGCAACGAGAAAAAACACTTTGACAGGAATCTAGAAAAAGAAACAGCTCACGCAATCATCCTACTCGAATACACTGATGAAAAGCGTACTCAACGCACCCCTCTTAATGTACACAGAAACCGAAACAAAAGTACATTTTATTTAATGCAAAATAAAAAGAATTTAAAGAAAAATTCATTAACAAATATTCTATAGTCGTTTTCCTATTGTCTCACACTTTCAATGCTGTTAATGCAGTTAAATTTTATTCAGTATGGGCTTTACATGAAACGAAGCTTGGCCACACACACACAAAAAACGTAGGCTATACGCAGCCAAAGAGTTGATAGTAGTATTAGGATAGCTGTTAGTACTCCCTCAATAATTTCGTTGATGCCTTCGCAATGAGTGAACCCTTAAAATCAGCGTCATTAGGTTTTATGCCCGAAAATTTCAAAGGGCCAATGGGGAAAAGTAGTATCTCTTGGCAAAGACGTGTCGCAATTGAAGGATGTAGCGCCATAGATAAGGCGTGTAAAATGGAAAGTAACGGGGTAGGCAGCGGCAGGAAGCGGATCGACTGATTATCGGCAGCTTGAAACGGCCGCTGAACTGGTTTTCGTGCAGAAGCTTCAGCTACTCACGACGATACGATGCCCCCAAAGTCTCTTTGATCAACTCCATCGACATATGCACAAAGTTTTGGGGGAGGCAAGCCCATGCCAGATATATACACACATAACCGGCCCGCTCTCTGGCCAGCCTTTTGAAACGCGCCAGCATCCGCTATGCGAAGACTTGCATTGCATGGATGAATCTTTCTACCTCTATATTATCTATGGCGAGGAAGGGTTGTACTGGCGGCTCAATTAGATATGCTCGACAGCCTGTCAAGCCCGACAGAACGTCCCGTTCAACTCACCCTTCCCACCGGCATGGATGAAGAACGAAAGAAACTACGGCGGTGATGGGGAATAGATCGGGGTGTCCGGCTGACGGTTTCATCGTAAAACTCGGGACATCGGTCACTGAAAAGCTCAGAGTTTTGGGTCCCAACGATTTTACACCGGGACTTTTTGATGCAAAAACAATAAAGCAGATGGGACTCTTTAAAGGGCAGGACGAAAAGTGGGACAATCGAATCTCTTGGAGCCAATAATCTGCATACACAAATAGTCTACGCTAAATAAGAGAACAAGTCGTTCGGACTATACTGCACAAATTTCCACCCCCCTTTTTTTGAAATTCCCGCTCTAAACTATACGACGTACGCTACAACGGTAGTGTGTATAGTATTATGGAAGTTGGTAAAAAGTCAGGTCGGGTCGTTCGTTTCCGCTATTCCGCATTACTGGACAATGGGCATCGCTGTCGTGAAATTTCAAGAGAAAAGGCATTCGGATCAATCGACATTCGACAAACATTTGAGAAAGACAGAAAAGTCCAACTTTCCCGCTTTAATGCTGGGACGGTCTGTACACGATCAGGCATGACGTGATTGCGGCCACTAAAACTTACTGCACAAGAAGAAGCGCATCGAAAATGTCAATTAATTTCAGAGTTTTGGCGAGAAAGTCAAACATCTATTTGTTCTTTACGTGGGTGAGGGACGTTCGCGAGCCCAGTCGAAACGGGGTGGAAAAACAAATAATAACAGAAATAAAAACAAAAACAAAAAATGCCATTTCAGGTAGGAAGGGGCTGACTGGCTATCAACACAGAAAGGCCGATCGTAAAATCATCGGCAAGGGGATGAAAACAAAGAAAAATAGCTCAAAATTTTCCCCATAAGGCACACGACCGATGCAAGCTAATGGAGTTGTACCACAAACCAAAGGGTGTGTTACTCCCGATCAGAGGAAATTTCAAAAAAAAAAAAGGCTTTCCCCCACATCACGGCAGAATATCGTTATAGACACAGATGACACACGCATCCCCCCCCCCTCTTACAGGCCGAGCATGTAGAAAATCACCCAGAAAATATGAGATACGCCGTACACGCATAATAAAGACTATAAACACATTAGACGTAATAATAAACAATAATAATACGGCCGTGCGCACGACCATTGAATCCGTTCTTTTAGGTCCCTGATATTTTTCGGTTGAAATAGGACGAATGAAAACAAAAAATTCGCCGCATTTTTTTCTTTCTGAATATCAGAAACGTTTCAAACAACATTAATAGGTAATGCCAATGCCAAAAATGTCAAAGAGAAAGATGCGTCAGCGGAGTGCACGGAACAAAGTTGAATTGCTCGATGAAATAAAGAGGCAGACAATCACAAACGTTCCAGAAAGTCATCATTTTGCCCGTTTTAACTACTGATATAACGTCCCCGATTTTAGCATTGCTGACAATCTAATAACATCAGGGCAATGGTGTCCTTAACACACAGACCAATAAGAAACTGGTCTGTGTATAGGTATAATCAATTGGGACAGTAATAAATCTCAACCTTCTTCCTCCCTCCCAGTGTTGGCCCATCATCTCATTAAGGTATGAAATTTCCATAAAACAACAATCAAGAGATAACTGTACTCTTGTGAGTAGATGCCCCCCCATTTTCATTAAGGCACAGCGAGAGCCATAGTTTTGACGAGAATTGACAACAGCGTCACATTTCGACGAACGTTTGGAATGTTGGGGATAACAACTGGCCTGGAATTGCAGCTGGGCCAAATGAGCGAAGCCCCTTTTTCGCCTGGCATGAAAGCATTCCCTTCTATCTACGAACATCCCAATTGCTGATCATTCTCAATGAACATTTTTTGAAGTAAAAAATAAAAAAATAAGAACTCGATGCTCTCTTTACAAAATGGGCTTCGTCAAATTGCATTGTTAATCCAAATAATGACGCCACATTAAAAACAAATGATCCAACATTCAATGTCTGAATCGTAACGTACAGCATTAAACAACGCAGGTTGTAACGAAACCCCAACCTTGTTATTATTAACTTTCTTAAGTACAAGATCTCGATAACAAAAGTCAAATGTGAAAACGATTCGGGCATCAAAACAGACGTAGTCAAAGCCCTCGGCCGGTGCTATCTGGGCTCCTATTATATATCCTTCCGGCCTAAAACTGCTCACCAAGAAAGCCACGACTCCGGCTACTTAAATGAAGAAGAACAATGAAGCAAAAACAATAGTATCAATGGTTTAGATATAGAACGACGAGACCGTTCCCGCATAGCAACTCTTTGTTGTGTTTTAACCAAAAGCGAATTGCCTCCTTTTATTTTTAAGACATCAAATTGATTCGTTTTGAGCCGCTTTTGATTTGCCTTCCCCGTCTAGCAGCCCCACCCCAATAGCAAAGCGTTCAGGTACAAAATAAGATGAAATAATGAAGGAAATATTATAAAACAGACGAAACGACAAATTGAAATAGAAAAAGGGGGAGCAGAAAAACAAATTGGGGCACTGATTAGACAGGCACGACGATATTTCCATTCTCGGTAGTTCGCTTGATTGATTCAAAAATCTTTTTTTTTTTTTTTTTCCCTCGCTCGCAAAGTTCAAAAGCGCAAAAGCCTCTCTGTCTATAGTCATCACCATGGAGTACATATATTTTAGTTCTGTGTTCATTACTATCTGTTCCACGTACAAAATGATGAGAGGGGAGGGACAAAAGAGGCAGAGTAAAGGCTCATTATAACGTTCAGCTAGCTCATTTGTGCAAATTCACAAGGATCAAGAGTTCTCGGCTGCCTTTTGCGCCCTCGTCAGTTTGTAGAACAACTATACTATTATATCCTTACCCCCTCCCCCATCATCACCCGCTCAATCGAAAAACCCTACCTCACTTCACCTACAGTATAGACTATGTGCATTTGCAGGTGAATATTGCGTCTGATTAACTTGCACGACATCATCTTCCGTCCGTTGCATCGTAGACTGTTCCCAACTACATCAGCCAGAGGTCTGTGACGTTTACGAGAACCAAACAAGTTTATTGTCCAAAGCATCGCCCTTATCAAATTCTTAATGCTTGGCAACAGTTTACCGGCAAACTTTTCCGTCTAGGTACAGAACAGAAAGAAAAAAAAAATCAAAAACAAAATGAAGAATGTAACGTTCTTTCTTTTTCGCTCGATGACTTTGGCTAACTTTTTCTGCCTTTTGAATTCATTGGATGTCGTCCGGTACACTTGATCGCGTAGTCGCAAGATATTGCCGGACATCAGCGAAAGAAGACGGGGAGGATGAAAGAGTTGACATGTATAGTAATAAATGATGCTGTCGAGAATCTTTGTCGGATCCGCAGTGGCCGACATGAACGTACACGATCCCTTCATCCAAGAGTTTAGACCTAAACGAGGCCTCTGTATATTCGCCCCCCCTTTTCTATCATTAATCGAATACAACTTTTACTTGTAACAACGTGAAAAAATAAAACAAAATAAATAAATAAAATATAAAGTTAGGTGAAAGTTGCTGCATATTATTTAAAGGGCATTGAAGTTGATTGGGGTCAAGAGGAACGGTACACATTGGAGCACCAACAGCTGTTTGGATTTATTTTTACGCTTTAGCAAAGATTCTAATGGACTGGCCACTACTGCGATATTTCGTATCTATTGACACTTGACTCGGTTAAATCATCAAATGGCTGTAGATTATTATTCCGACTTAGCCAACCCCCCTCTTTGTACAATGAGGCTCGTTCATATTTGTATTCGCAACCCGCGTTGGCCAATGTTTGAAATTCAAAAGAGCCGGCCCAGCGAAAATGTGCCGCAACGACTTGTACAAATAATAGGCGAGCGGTTGGTCAAACAAAATGCTTTAGCTCTTTCTAGACACACACGCACGCACCAGGCCGGGCCGGCGTAATACATTATAGGAGGTATACGGAGCGTGATGAACTTGCTCGCTAGACCTTTCTCCGTCCATCCGTAAGAGAGTAGCAGCACAAACAGGGAACAAATAAATAAATAAAAAAATACTGGCATGAAAAGAGGACTATATATGCCATAAGGTATGACCGACATATCTGCTCCCTCCCAAAAAGTAAAGGGGGAGAAGAAGAGAGGAACCGAATCCTCTGGAGGGGAACGCATCACTGAAGAGACGATGATGATTATATAAGGGGTTTGGTAGAAGGGCTAGAGGAGGGCGAGAGAGTGCAAAAAATGACCAAACTCTTGATGCTTCCATAACACAGCCCGTACTACGTGTGTGTACTCTTAGACGAAATTAATAATGCGCTTAGTCCTTTTCTCTGTGCGTAACGTCAGAGGGAGGAAAAAAGAAGAAGAAAAAAACGGGATGTATAGGGAACAATCTGAAGGCGAAGGGGAGAGATGCGTTAACTGGGCCGTGATACATCAGCACCGTCCATTCAAAGTGAAGTTTCCCTACAATGCGCACAAAACGGAACCATCGAAAAGAACGAGGAGGCAGGCAAAAACAAGGCCGAGATTTCTTTAGATCACGCGTGCAACAAGAGAATCACGCAAAAAAGGATGTCTCTCACGAGTCCCTCAAAATTGACTATTGAGTTTGAATTCGAAAAGAACATCGGCAGTCATTCAAATGTTATTATCTCTGCGGAGGGACTAAATGTCCGCTAAAACCAATCCAAAATATGAATATTTAAAAAATGGTGCAAAGTTTCTGGACCGTATGTATAGGTCCTTTGCATACATACGGTTCGCCTGGGGGCTATAACAAAGTTAAACTTTCCCAAAGTCAAAATTCTTGCCCAACAAGAACTGTCCCCCCCTCACTTGGCTATTTCAATCATGGCCCGTGCGTTGATGTGTGCACATCTCGATTTTAATAGGCCTAATGACCAAGTAAACTGTGCATGAGATGGTTGAGACGACGGTATGTCCTGGCCATCTCGCTGGACTCTTGGGCACTGGGCCGGTTTAACACATAGGCATAAATTTCATTCGTCTTTGTACTTTGGCCGAAAAAGACGACACACGAGGTGAAGACCGGAACTATTAGAGTGTGTGTCTCTCGACGGCCCCCGTCCGCCTTTCAAAACTTTATCGAGCACGTCACGGTTAGCCCACCCAGCAAAGTTGATTTCTTCAACCCGCTCCCAACACTCCCCATATCAAATATGAGGCACGCGGGGCGGGATAGACGTATGCCTTTCAGAAAATACCACGACGCCACACGTTCTTGCATAATAAACTAACCAATTTGACAAAGAGCTACGATAAGCCTATTGCGGTCATTCAGCAAAAAAAAAAAAAAACATTTCCATAAAAGAAAAAATTCAAAATGTGCTCAATTGAGGGGGGAAGCGGAACAATAACAATCCGTGTAGGCAGTAACAGATGGCGATAGGCCTATTACAAAATCATTGTGGTACATAGCCTGTAGCATCGCCTCTTTTCTTCTTTTCTTCATTCAAAAAAAAAAGAGCCATGCCAGTAGTTTGTAGTAGAGTAGTAGTGGCAACAACTTACTTCTTCTTCTTCTTTCACTAGTACTATTATTACTACTACCCCTACTACTACTACGACGACTACTAGTAGATGCAAAGTTAACTTTCGCCTTTTATAGGCCCTACCTTTTTGGGTCCTTGTGGGGTCCGACAAACGTTTTGGCTGCATGTCTCGATGTAGCCATCCCATAACAAGTTTCCGGACAGAGGGCGGAAGGCCATCAACGCCTTCCCTATTATTGGGTTACGCCAAAAAACCGCCACCCACCTGAGGATCGAACAACAAAAAACAGTTTTAAACAATTAAGTGACAATTTAATCGAGGACATTTCACTGGCTGCAAACTTTTTTTTTTTTGTTGCAACCCGATAAAAACGGCATTTTCGAGCAAATGATTACACTAACTTTAATGTAGACATTAACAACAGGACGATGACAACGACGAGATTGTCCAAAAAAAGGGGGGGGGGGGAGATTCGTGTAGTGAACTTTGCAGTTCCCCTTACTTTGTGAGTCGACTGTTACAAACTACGAAGAAGATATCGAAAGAAAAAGCAGGTTCCGGTTATGTGACCTATCTGCCCTGCGGTCCCTCACCGGTCCGAAAAAAAAAACCTTTTTTGTTATTGTTTGTTTGCCTCAGCCAAGATTAGAATCGAATGCGTATGGCACGGAGAGCGGATGGCGCGATGATGATGGAATAAACGATTTCGTTTGGATGCTGGATCAGGGGAGTTTCATACTTCGTCTGCTACTGTAGCGTAGATTGCAGAGTCAGCAACGACGTATCTATTTGACCATTTAATAGTCCATAATAAAGTCCTCATCAATTGATCAATTTAAATCATTAATAACTTCTTTAGATGGCGAATTGGAGAGGGGACGTGCATATTTTAGTGGTAGAAGGGTGGGGCTAGAGATTCGCTTTTCTATTCAATGAAGAAGATCCTTCAGTGGGTTCGATCTGTAAAGGATATATACCTTGGCAGATCATTTGCCAAGAGACGAATGATGTTGCTACCACTCTATACGTAGGCCACGGATTCTCCCTTCTTTTTTTTAATAAAGAGATCTATAATAGCTGAGCCCTGTGCTACTAGCACATGAGACAAGGCAGTGGCAAACATCCAGGTTGAAATCGGTCTTCATTTCATTGTATGGCTCTGAAAATTAACCAGTACGTTTGCTTTGTACGTAAAGCAACGAGTTCAACAGTAAAAAAAAAATGATGGCCCATCACTTGCCCAACAACGTCATCAATTGAAAGCGAGGATTAAACAACCGTTTTTGATTTTGACCCTTCCATCTTTTTGATTTTGTTTTTCGCTATCGTCTTAAATGTATTGATTGTACATATAGTTACTAGCACCGAGTGAAAGATCATTTAACAGCAAGCACAGATAGTGGTAGATAAAGGAGTTTTGCCCTGCACAAACGGGGTCAACATGTAATCATCTTTGGTTGTGTGTGTCAAAAAGATTGATGGACAAATCGACCTTTTACCATTAATTTTTGGCTTCGTCTCTTCGAAGAAAATTGCGATGTAGAGTTTTAGATTTGTCTTCAATTTGAGTATCGAGATCGTTCAATTTCGCCCAATTCAAATGGAATCATCATCACACAAATAACTTTTTGTCAGTGTGCCAATAAGCTCCTTTTTTTTCCAATTAGAGAGAAATGAAAATGAAATCAAAATGAGATCTGAAAATTGCTAGCTCAGTTTCATTTAGAACCCTGCTCGATGAGGTGTGTGTAACAGCCGGTTCGGTGATATTTTTCTCAAACTTCTGGTACATAATTGTTCCATAAATCGCTCTTATTAAAAAAAAGACGAGACCTGCTTCACTTGCAGCACATTATAGGCCTAGATTGTAATCACCCCCCTATTAGAACATATTCTCCCTCGCCTTGTTTCCAATTCACTTCAAACGAATCGGTTGGAAAGCCTCCAACACCCTCGATATGACATCCACAAAAAACAGTTAGGCTGTTGCGATTATTTGTATTGACTTTTCTTCTTCTCACGTCACCAGAGTGTGTCTATTATGCAGTCTGATTGCAGAGGTAGATGCACTGCTCATGTTATCATCTACTCAATTCCGATTGGGGATATCAAGCATCCCCCCTCCTAGAAAACCCTCTGTCCCGCATGTTTTATAGATTTCGGTTGCTGTGAACGATTTTATTTATTTTTTTTTCCCAAAGAGATATCCTCATTTGTAGCTCGGGGGCAATCCGTGGCAACCGCGCTGGAACGCTCTTCGGACGGGCAGAAGGGAGTTCTGATATTAAACGTGATTGCTTCAAATCAAGGGCAGGAAAGCTCAAAGAGAAAAACGAAAATCCTAAAAGATGATTCGCTTTTGTTTCTAGTCAATCGACTGACCATCGTATTTCGATTCTCTACATTTGTCTGTTTCCTTGTCTCCTCTTGCTTCTATTGATATACTACATAAGTATTAACTTATAGTCGTAGATTGTCTAGCAAGAAAGAAATGTTATGAGTCGCAATATGAAGAAGGACTTCTGACACGTTACCACGGAGACTGTGATCAGCACCACCCTCCCTGACTGCCCACTCTCTTACTCTTATTGTTCACGATTTAATACAAGACCATACTGGCTGTAATGTACAGATCTACTAACACACAGGTAAATATACCTGTAATAGCAGTAAAAAAAACGGTCATATGTAATCGTTTTCAGATTGGAATGTCGTAATAAAAAGAGACCCAATCTTGGCCGCATTCCCAACAAGCTGCCCAGCAGGTGATTTTAAATCCCGGCGGCAATCCTTTTTTTTATTTTAAAAGCCTATCGAGTCGGTGACACAGAAGAACAAGAGAAACAACCTGGGGAGAAAAAAATCACCTTTACATCATTTCGTCAAACTAAATTTCATTTTAAAAAAAGAAAGCGAAAAATACGAAAAAGAAAAAAAAAGGATCGATTTCTGCCAGTGCAGTGTCTACACGTCACTATGGCACCAGGGCGTTCAGTAGCGTCAAGCTCGACATTTCGTCCTGGCACGTCAATTGGGAACGTCATCGTCATGTTAATGATCATGATAATGATTGCTCTATATACTAATTCTACCATAGTATCACGACACAATCAAATGGGCGACCGATGGACCATAGGTTCAACGGCATGTGGCCTACTACTCTCCAGTCCCCCGTCCCCGGTTTGCGTCGGCTTTCCGAAATAGAAACGATCGAGAAAAAAGGTCCCCATGTATCCCTTTTTATGGGATGCAATCAGTATATAGGTATAAATACAAACAAAAAGATCATTATCTGTTGCTCTTTTTTTTTTTTTCAATTTAAAACCAAAGGAGGAACGAATTTGTTGTTGCTGTTCAACCGTTAGATTTCTGTTTGTACGCAGTGTAGATTCGGACAATCGACCCGGTGTGCCTTCCAACTATTAAAACAGACGAGCTATACAATCCTGGCCCCGTTTGATTGGACCCTGATGGCCGGAGCTAGAGGGAAGAAAACGGGGGATGAAGCAAAGGCCTGGCCTCATTACAATCAAACTAGTGCCCCCGCGAGTTGATACTAGATGCACGAGTGTAAGCAGCCTTAAAACCTAAACATGTATAGAGAGAGCTTTGACTGGAACAAATGCGCCTCAAGCTTTTTTGTCAATTAGTAAAAGGCCTGCTAGGCCTTCTCTCTGTCCGGGCTGGCAATGGCCATATAATCGAACAATTCAAAGTCGAGCAGGGGGAAAGAAAGAAGAAAAACAAAACAGACAGCCCGTCAGACCGATCGACCCCTATAGGCCTATGATACTAGGCAAAACCTATAACTAAGCGTAACGATATCATTTTCGTGTAAAAGAACAGCATCAAGAAGATTGGGAATAATAAATTTTCGACTGGCGAAATAAATAAATAAAAAAGAGAAGGGACAACGAGAAAGAAAAAAATGGGATCACCCATTCCCTACGATTATAGATATATCCTCTTGGTCAAAACTTGCTGGCCGTCGGGATACGTTTGGCGCCTAACTGGATCTCTCGTCACCCGACTAAAAACGAGAAAGTCGATTTATAGAAACATTTTTTTTTCTTGTTCTGTTCTCTCTCTCTTTTTTTTCCTTTCTTCCATCCTTATGTGATTCGGACCCTCCCATCCGACATTGGCCATCTCCCGGGACTTTCACGTTTCTCTTTTTTTTTTTCTATTTGATGATATTTCATCTCACTTTCTATATATATAAAATATAAGGAATAAGCGATTTGTGATGATACTTGTAACAGAGATAGTCAGCATTTTTTTTTACCCAGTTCTCCTATTACTAGTCTTCATTTCACCTAAAAAAAAAAAAACTGTGGGGTAGTAGGTTTTTACGTTGTGACTTGGTAATCTAAACATGTCGCTGTCGCCTACACCCGGAAGAAAAGAGAGAGAAAAAAAAAAACACACCCGTGACGATGAATTGATATTGGGCATTGATATAATCTGATTCCTTATATATACATAGAGACGCCTATAGATACTGGTATGGGAGTCTAAAAGGCGCGACCAAATGCATTGAGATTTCCCGTCGGGACTCTGAATCAGTGCCGACATGGCAACATGGTACTGCCGTTTTTCCCATCCAGCCGTTTTTCCCAAGCCTCTGCCCCACCCTCAAAAAAATATCCGGTGAAACTGGCGCTTGCCAACATTTGCCAGCACAGAGAAACAAGACACCCACTGGCTAAAGGATCTATGGCCCATATATTTACTATTGAGCTATTGGATGTATACGATCCAGGCTGGATGGTTCCCCGTGCTGCCCTTCAATTCCGCCTCCCCCCCCCCTTTTTCTATGACACCATAGACGACGACATATAGCTTTTCGTGATTAGTCTGTGTTATGTGTCGTCTTCTTTTGGGAGGTTTACTATAGGTCTCTGTAGTGTCTTTACATAGATACACCTCTCTCTTTTTCTCGCAAATGGTGAGCATCTCTTGCCGAGATCAAACGTAACGACAAAAACGATGGATGATGTTCAATTGATTGAACGACGGCATCAACGGAGGTGCCTGTCTACAAAACAAGTGAAAATGGAGAAAAAACAAGAGAAAATGATTCTACATTTTGATACCATTTTTCACCCTATAAAATTATTGTCGATTAGATTCAAAGCATCTCTTGTGGGGAGGGCAACGAGTACGCGCGTATTTAGTAGTAAACGAAGAAGCATGTCGCGTCTGTGATGGCTCCGTCCTTGTCCTTGCCTTTTCATTCTCTGGTGTCTTCGAAAATGCAGTGAGATCGACAGCCAAAGCGGCAGCACAAGAGAAGCTCAAGTCATCGATTCTCCAATTAGAGGTTGCTCTCCTTATCCTTGGAGCTGTGCTGCTCATCCTGCCCTCACGCGTTGCTCTTACACATTCATCCATCATTTAAGAGACCCATTCAAAAAAAAAAAAGAAAGAATGTGTGTGTGATGTGCCCCCACTCGGATGGGTGGGGTGGTGTGACTGACTGGTTTGCTCAGTTGTTTTGAGCTGATCTTTTCTAGACTATTCACTCTCGTGTCAGCAGGTTAATACCCGTCTAGACTTCCTTTTATTTTTTTACTATTTTTAATAATTTAAAATGCGCGCCGACAATCATTTGAAACAAAAGATGTTTAAAATCACTACTCAAAAATTGACCTTTTCTAATTTTTTTTTGTTACAGCAAAAAACAACAACGTTGACAAAGAAAAGAAAAAAAGATAAAATCAACCTCGATGTACCGTACCATCACAAGAAATGTTGAATTGCTTTAAGCCAGCTACCAACTACTGATCGGTTGATATACCAAAGAAAACAGGGGGAAAAAAGCTGGGCCAACGGCTGGACCTCAATAACAAGACAATTGGCTCTACGTCTGCTGAGTAGGGGAATGTTACGAGTGTAAAAACAGGCTGAGGGTGAATCCGAATAAAAAGAAAAAAAAAATACCAACGGCCTAGACAAAAGCTCGACTCATTCTTTCCCTCGTTTTTGCTGGATCCCTAGGATCGACATCATCGCGATAGCATCGGACAACAACAACAAAAAACACCATAGAAAAAAAGATATTTTTGATTTCCAAGGATCAGCTGGGCGTACCCTTGGATACGATAGACTTAAAAGAAGAGGGGGGGAAAAGACGCTCGTGCAAGAGTGTCGTTGAACGAGATTTGAATGTCTCGCGGGAGAGGATGGAAAGCGTCGCTGACGACAGTAGCGCAATCGGCAAAGTCTTTGGACGTCGTTCCCTTCAGCTATTGACTTTGCAACCGGCTGGTAGTGCCAGCGCACCATCATCGACTTCCTCCTCTTGTTCCTCATCATCCAATTCATCCTCTTCGTCTTTACAGTGTCAACACAGCGACGAATCGACACCAACTGTCACCGTCGCTCAAGAACTTCAAAACTTGCTCAAGATCGACACCCGGTGCAGGTCGACCGAGTACAACAACAACAACAGGTTGATGACAAGCAGATCTGAAGATCGAGTGATACACGAAAACAATTCAATCATGTCTTCCTATCACGGAGGAGAAGAGATGTTAGCTTCCTCTACCGGCGTCCATTCGAATCGTGGACCGACCCGATCCGAAGGCGAAGAGCCGACAGTTGCATCTAAAATGGGTCAACACGATCAACAAGACGCCGACCTCACCAACAACAATCAGAGAGACGTTCTGATCCGTTCATCGTATCACCATCATCACAATACGCATCATCACCATCTTCAACAACAAGAGGAGCAACAACAACAACAACATGAGGATTCGTCCTACGTCAAAAAAGAGGATCACCTCTTTTCATCTTCGTGTCTCTATACGGAATCGTTGGCTGCAGCCGCAGCGGCGGTGGCGGCCGCAGCAGCTGCTGGTGTCAAACAAGAAGATTTTCATCATCATCACCACCACCATCAGCAACATCAACAACAACACGGAAACAATAGCAGTAACTACGTCAAGTTGGAACAATCTGCCGAGCAATTGCATCAAGCGCAACAACAACAACAGCATCAACAACAATCAACCGGGCATGACATTCACGCAAGTCTTTATCATTCCGCTTTATACGCCGGGCCCGTCTACGGCTCCAGCAGCTCCGCAACGTCCGCAATGAGTCACCAGACGGGCTATGTCGATTTCGGACGGCCTGAATTGACCGACCATTACTCGGCTTTACAAAAGTTAAGCTGCTCATTCCCTCCGCCGAGTGGGCCTCCGCCAACGCTGGATTGCGGACCCATCAGCCGAGCGAGCTCGGCGGTACAGCAACAACAACAACTATCATCGACCGATTGCTTGCAACAGCAAACGGCTACAACAATCAACAACAGCGCAACGGGAAGCAGCAGCGGCTACCGGATGATGAGTCCGTCGGCTGCTGCAGCGGCCGCGGCCGCCGCAGTGGCAGCCATGTCTACCCCGCTATACGCCATGTCATCGTTGGGCTATTCAGATTGGGGCACGGCCAGCACGGGAGCCATAACCTCTTCCTCATCGGGAGCGGCACCGACAGTTGGCAGTGCCAACAGTTCCAGCGGTCATCGGACCAGTTCCTCATCAAATTCAACGCCTCTAACCAAAGGTAAAGAAAAGACCCATTTGCCTAGTTGACTATTCAGTTAGAATACCGAAGAAATTATCAAATGAAAATAGTTAGAATTTGAAAAAAAAAAAAGTAAAAACAAAAAGGGGATGTAATAAAAAAAAAAGCTGTTGGCTAAGAGGATCCATGGCATTGGAGAGGGGCTGAAACTCTTTGCGAGCGTGTTGATGAGATTGATTTCATTCGTAGAGAAATAGACGGAAGAAGGAGATGCTGCGGTGAATATTCAACAAGGAGAGCCTTGTCGGGGTTTGGGGTTTTATATGTCTCTATCTATGTGTAACAGTAGGAAAGCGGGAAAGCAATCCGTTCTGTCTACACACGGAGGTGGCTGGGCTTAATATGTGGGAGAGAGAGTTGCCCGTTGCAAATGCTAATGACCCTAGCGGCTAAATACACACACATATACACGCAGCGAAGAGAATAGACCAAGAGGCCCTCTCTCTCTCTCTCTCTGAACAGATGGCACGTGCAATTAGTGACGACCGTGAAGCTGCTGGCTGAAGCTGCCGGCACAGCAGCAAATAGTAATAGCAAAAGCGTCTATTTTTATTTCCCGTCTCAAAGTGTAAAAGAGAGAAAACGAGTAGAGTCTACTGCCTCTCTATCCAAGAGTTTTGTGTTGATGTTGCAAAGCCCCACTCGAGGGCGTGTTCCACCCCTTTTCCCGTCTCACTCCCATTTTTTATTTTTTTTCATTTCATTCTGCCATTTTGATGAGGGAGCGGCCACACACCACCTCATAGAAACCACCGGTTAGTTAAGTAGAACTCGAGTGTACAAATATACACACAAGAGCGAGAGAGATCCCACTTCATTAATTCCCAGGCAGTGGTGTAGTACGTATACGTATAGCCTATATACATATGTATACTTCTTGAAGCTCTTTCCTTTTAAGAACATTTAGAAAACAGATGGTTTAATCCTGGGATAACAATCGAGACACACGAGCTGATGGATGACATTTAAAGCTTTTCCTTCCATTTCTCGTGTACGCATGTAATTATGAGGATATTATTCATACGGGATAGGCAAATTTAGCAAACGCTATCAACAACAAGTGTGGATTTGCGTGAATTCGGCCAACTTGATCCTCAAAGGTATACTGGATTATAAAGTATTACACAAGTATCGGCATCGTAGACAAGTTTTACAAATCATTAGCAAAAACCCAGCGGGAAAGATAAGCAAGATTTTTTAAAAAAGGTGCAACTTTGCATTGAGGCGGGAAGTTCAAATCCGAAAATTTTAAACAAATAATCAAAGAAAATACTATAATGTCATATTATGAAAACGTAGTGACTTCGTTTCAACATTTGTGCGCTCCTGTTGAATTTTTCATTTGACACGTGACACTCCCCTGAAGAAACACCGACCAATTCAATCCCCCCCCCTATCCACCCTGATATTTATCCCATAAAATAATCAGTAACAAAATGGAGGGGACTTTAAAGAAAGTAAAAAAAAAACCAAAAAAATGTAATTCATAAATTACATTGATTTTTTTTTGTATAAACCCGCTACGTCTTGTTCTTCTCTGCTGGACTTGAAGGGGAAGGGTGGGAAGGTCAAGCCTGGTAGAGACTGGGCCAAAGGCGAGACATGGTTTGCTGAAAGCTATTGAGAAGAACGCGAAACGGGGGCGATTTAGCCTCAAGACAAAACACGACATTACCCGTACAGAATAGCTTTTCCCAAATGCGTTCGGTTCACGTCCATCTGCTCACGCTTTTTTTTTTTTCTTTCTTTCTTTAGTGTCCCTTGTCGTCCCTCGTGGCAACTGACAAAATGTGTCAATCAAACGGCGGCTCCCCTCCACATCCCCTCCCCCACCCCTTTATCCCTGCCTCTAAACTGAAAACGCCTGTATACGTAACGCAGTAATTCATTTTCAAATGTTTCAATCGCGCTCAGCAATAAATTCAATTTTACTTTTACGATTTAATTATAGCGCAAAATCCATCATCAATTGAATACTGCAAATGTTATCACACCTCTTTTCTTCACATGATGCCGAATCGCGTCTTGATGACGGATCAAAAGAAAAACCCACGCAATTTACGTCTTTCCGGTATTACTTTGCAATGCCGCCGTGCCATGCCTCATTTTGAAATTGAACGTGGCCTATAAGAAGGCTGGCGGGCACTCATTAGCAACGGTAGGCCTCGATCAATAACACCTCATGCAGTTGCGTCTTCCTCCCAAGAGCATCTTTACGCAACACGATTTAATGACGTCTCAATTCACAAACACACATTCAGCTTCCCCCTTTTTTTTTCAAATGAGTTTGGACGGGATTTTTCTATAGCTCTACTTCTTTAAAAAAAAATATAAATAAAAGGCAAAAATGTTACAAATTAAAATCTCTCACCCGCGCAAAGAGGGGGGTAAAGAGCAAACGTGGGGGAAATATGCGAGCTGTCTGATGAGGATGGCCGAAGGGGTGGTGGCCTTTGATTTTGAGGCCAGCAACTACCAAACATCATCACAAATGGCATCAGTGCGCACGAGAACGCTAATGAAGAGGATAAATATAGAGCAAAGCTCAATTAGCTCTGCGCTCTGTGAACGTTGTACGATCCCAAAGACTTGAGTCATGAGGACGCCCGTAGGTAGAAACAAAAGAAGGACGGAAAAGTTTTTATTTTTGCTGTCCGTCAATGAAAAGCGCGTCAATACGCTGCAGTTTTCACGGGAAAAAAAAGTTTAATATTCACGTACGTACAAAACACACTAAGTTTCATTGATTTGGAATGATAACATCCACCGGATACAACTGGATGAATGACACCGTCGTATAGATTCACAGATATTTTGATAATTCCAATATATATCTGAGATTCTATTCCGGTCCTGAATCGCTTGAATTGGGTAACTGAGATATTTACAGGGTATCAAGAACTTTTGAGGAAAACCAACTTTGCCGACAATCAAAAGTCATATCATTGCGTAGGTTTTCATGGACTCGAACGCAGGCGATAGTCTGTGCAAAAAGCGAACAAGAAAAACGCAAACTTGTTTTTATTTTTTAAGAAAAGTAGGAAATGCGGTTCGCTACCCAACATTTCATTCAAAATCTTATCATTTTCTCTCTAAACGTTATGCAGATACAAACAAATGTCCTACGCCAGGATGCAGCGGCCAGGGTCACGTGACCGGACTTTACACCCATCACCGCAGGTAAAAATAAAAAGGAATTTAAAGCAAAATTTTTCGTGTGCAAATCATTTAATTTGTTTTACTTTCCCCCTTTTTTTTTATTATTATTATTATTTCGAACCTCTGTGCAGCCTATCGGGGTGCCCCAGGAAGGATAAAGTCACGCCGGAAAGTAAGTAGACGCAATGGATGAGGAGGGGAAAGGGGGGGACTCTGTCGTAGGTTCGCAGTCACTATCCCGAATGATGATGTCGACAATAAGTCAGCGATTTGTCGACAAAAACTCTTTTCATTTCTGCCTCTCTTGTGTGCGCGTACAATCACCAACTAAAAGAAATCATTCTTTTAAGTTGGCGATTAATTTATTTCCTATACTGTATATTAGACGATAGAGACTCGAGAGTCTGTGAGTTGTGCAACGGTCGTTATTCATCATCGCGTGTAATAATAAACGCGCCCAGACTGCGGCCGAAAACTTTTGAATGACCCGCGGGCTGTTGCAGTGAACGACTCGCCTTTTAATACCCAAGAGTTTTCAAACAAAACCAACCGAACCCGAAAAGAGAAAGAAAAGAGAGCAACTAGCTCATTAGAAAATTGTTTCATCCGCTCAGGTCGTTTCAACCCACCCCCCAAAAAAAGCTCCTCATTCTCCAACCCGCTTCTTCTTTTGTACACAAGGCTTTTGAGAACGACCCCCAAAAAATGGTGAATCAGATGGAACTAGCAACAGAAGGGAAAAATCTCACGGCAGATTGTGCACTTAACAAAACAACAACAAAAAACTGTTGGAAAATCTTGGACCGAGAAATAAACTTTGATAGAGGCCAATACGAAACCAGTTGCCGAACCTTAACAATAGATTTCAAAAATTTACATAAAAGATACGATACCAAAAAACTGTAGGAAAAAAAAAAACAGTTTAACATTCGTTAATAATCTAACAAAAAAAAAATTCCAACAGTTTTAGCGATGCACGAAACTATCGTCAAATGCCCGACGCCAGGCTGCACAGGCCGTGGTCACGTTAGCAGCGGCCGGACATCACACAGGAGTCTGTCTGGCTGTCCGCTGGCGGCTGCTGTTCGACAAAGTAACAGGAATAGACAGCGCCTATCACAACCCTCATCCAGCAGCAGCAGTGCATCGGCCATCGCAACTTTGACAGTCAGTCACAAAAATTCCGGTCAGTATTTCATTAAACTGATTCGTTACAGCCCACAAAGATCAAATTTCATTTGTTGTGTGTTTGTAAAAAGGCGGAAGCAAAAATGGAAGCGCAGATTTAACTTCATCGATTATCAGCAAATCATTGACGTCCGCAAGCCAACAACATATGGGAGTTCAACTTGCGGCCACGCCCAGTCCAGTTAGTCCGCCCTACCCCCACCACCTCCATCACCAACATTCGCATTTAAGCCATTCGATTCCGGCGGCCACCCATCAACAAAATCAGGCCCTCCATCAGGTATTGTCTAGTCGTATCGGACTGAGCGGATCAAACAACAAACGGAACAGCGACGGCCGGGGCAGTAGCGATTGCAACGACAACCTGACAGGCGGCGGATTGGGCGACTCGTCCTATAGCGGAATTTCGCAAACGCATCCGCACATCACCTCGGTCAACAACGCCAAAAAGAGCCGAAGAGCTAGCGATTTGATGATGATGGATCACGTTAGTAGCGGCAGCCATCATCACCTGAAATCATCCGTCGACGGCAACAGTTCCTGCCGCTCCACTCCGCTGACGCCCCTCTCCTCAAAATCCGGCGGAAGTCAAGACGGCAGTTCCAGTCCTGGAACCGGCGCTTCTCCTTCTTTGTTCCACCAACAAACGTCGTCCTTCCGAACACCTTCAGCCATGATGAGTGGCATGATGATGGCCGGAAGTAGCGTCAACGATCCAACATCCGTAACGGCCTATCATCAAACTGCTCCGACGGCCTACTACCAGCAACCTTACTACCACCATTTGTACCCTAATCCGCACCATCAACCCCACCACCACCACCATCCTGGATATTATCAAACCGCTCATCATCATCACCACCACCAAGGATGGACAACAGACTTCACGGCTGGACTGCACCATCACCACCATCCGGGAGCTTCCGTCGTTCCGTCAGTTCCCATGGCCCTACCATCCTCTGCTGTTATAAGTAGCGCGACCACAATAACCCCTGCATCAGCAGCGGTAGCGACCGCCTATCAGCATTCGTTTCCCCTAACGCCCGACGGCAGTTGCGGCAATCCGGCCGGAACGGCGGCTGGAGAAAACGTTACGGGTAGTAATAGCGCTGGAGTAACGTCGTCTGCTATGTACGAAACAAACGCGTTGCAAAGTAACAAGGGGAACAATAAAGATTCTATGGGATCCGAGGATCACAATCAGCAACAACAACGGCAACAAGATTCTTACAGCACCATTCAAGCAGACGGCGTGACTGCAGTGGATAATGGCCAAGGCTTGATCCAGCAACAATCAGAAAGCGGTGACCACCACGCCCCATCTTATTACACAAAGTATGCCCTCCAATTCATTTTTCGATAAATATTCTTTAAAAAAAAAAATTATTCTCAACACGCGTTTTTTGCAACTTCAAAGTGTCGGAAATGCATTTACACCGTGCAGTACAGCCATCAACTTATCGGTGAAATGCAGTTTAGAAGCGCCTCCATCGACAATCACAGGAGTAAGTTTCAATCAAAATTTGTCATTTGAACACAAAAAAAAGAAGTCAACTTTCGATGTTTCAATAGTCGGAAAATGGGGACTACAACGGGCCGAATAGCAGCGACCCCTATACGATCACCGTCCAGCAACACAAAGAGACAAAATTGAACAGCAGTTTACAGCCAGAAGAGCAAACTGACCCGTTAGATTTTTCCTGCGGAGGTGGATCGAATAGCGACGAATTGATCCAGCAACAGCAACACAGCGAAAACGCGGACGTCTACAATGGCGACACAGCATCGGCTGCAGCAGCCAAAGCAGCGGCACATTCCTACGCTTTCGGACGGCCGTTACACGCCGATTATTCTGCCGCCGAACGCTCTTTCTATTACCGCGACACGTTGGGTACCGACACAATAAATTCCATTTAATTATCGATCAATTATTTACGTCAAAATCTATTAGGCTACAATGGATCTCAAACTGCCGTGTCTTATAACGGTTATGGAAGCTCTAATGGGCCCGATCCCGCAGCCTATCAATGTTCCAGTTTCGCTAACGGTAACGACACCAATTTCCAATACGGCGGAAGTCCTGTGGCAACACCAGCGTCACCAATGCTAACGTCTGCCTGTTACACGCATCCAGCAAGGGTAGGGGCCACCGCTGGATCGACAACGGCATCCCTGATTTTCGGTGTTTCGTCGTCGGCTCATGATAAATCCAGCGATTCGTCGTCGTAAGTTCTCCCCCCACCCCCTGTCAAGCTCATTCCGCAATCTCGTCGTCTAGCTTCATCAACTATTGATAGCTTAGTTTTCCCTCTTTGCTGATCTCTTGTGCGTTCATTTGATCCGGATTGGGACACTGAACGTTCTTTCTTTTTTTCCGACGGGAAAATCTTTACAAATCCGGATTGTCATTGTTTTATTATTAAACACCTAATCGGCTACAACCCAAATAATTCCATTAAATAAAAACAAAAAAAAGGCTCTGCATCCTACGAGGTGGATCATCAGAAAACGGGAAAATGGCAATGTTGGCAGCCAATGCAGCAACAGCTACCGGTATGACGCAAAATCAAGAATTAAAATGTCCAACGCTTGGATGTGATGGTTCGGGTCACACGACGGGAAACTACGCCACCCACCGCACCCTGTCAGGTTGTCCACGGGCCAGCACCACCGGAACAAATAGCAGATCAAGGACTAGCACTAGGGACACGAGCACCGAGCCGTTACGGTGAGGCAAATTGTTTTGTTTTCGTAAATTTCGATTTAAAAAAATATTCAAGTCGAAATTTACAAATCCAATTTCCATAGCCTCGAATAGTTGTTTTCTTAACTTTGAACAGGTGATTGCGTTATCGACAGATGGCTATAACCAGGTGATACATCATTCACTATACCATTCCCCGCAATTACCCGCCGAGTTCCCATCCACATGCGATAACCTGCTGTTCCTCGTGCGCGAAAAATGACTTTCCGTCCTTGTGATGCCATCTAGCGACCGCTGTTCAATGTGGATCATGGTGACAAAACCTCAAAGTGGGTTACGGAAAACCACGTAAGAAAGTCGAACAAAAAACTTTCGCGCCCAACAATCGACAAAAGCGCATTCGATCGACAAAAAGAGAAACGCAAATAATGAAAACGAAAGATATGGCAGGTGAATGATTGGTTACGGATGAATAGGGGCTTGCAAATGTACAAAAGAAATGAAAACTGGTATTTCCACATCTTCAGTTGCTCCACGACAACCACGCCATTATTCAGTAGACGACAAAGCGAAGTGTGTACGTATACAAAACAGTCCTCTCTCCCCTCATCCCCAAGAAAGAAAAGAGAAAAAAAAAACAGCCAAACTCGAGAAATACTCGGGCCAACAACAACAACCAATATATACTTTTATGGACATTATCGTCCGAAATGTCAACCTTTGTTTGCATGCATTACCACACCAAAACATAAACACGACCAACAAGGTGTTTTGGGCCGGGTCGACATTACTCAGGCTTCATTTCCAGCTTGTTTCAAAGATAATTGCGTTCACCACTTCACACGCATAGACCGGCTGTCCATTGTCAATTCATCCGAGCCCACTTGAAAAGTCAATCTTTTATCTAATAAAACGTGCGTTTTTCAGGCTGTTGATGCAAAAAAGAAAATCTTTCACTTGTTTCTTTGTTTTGTGCATAATCAACACACCAGTTACAATTATATCTTGTACACAAACAGATATTTATATACCCCAAAACATTCTGTCAATTGTCGTCACTCTCAAAATGTTGTTATTCGTGTTACATGGCCAAACAATCTATCACTAGCTAGTCATTAACTTTTGAACAACCCATTTGTTTGATTTCCTACTCCTAGAATTTCTAGTCACAAATTCGATTTAGTCCTAAAACGACGTCATTTGCTTTCAGTCACCTTCCCAACAAATGTAAAATAAAAGCACCAAAACTATTGAATGACCTTCAACCAACAGAACTGAACGTGTTGGACAAAAGAAAAAGAAAATAAGCAAAAAAAAAAAAAAAAATGGCAAACGTGAAAATTTTCTCCGGTGAAATGTGTTACTTGTATCTGGGGGCATTTTCAAGCGATAGAATCGCTATTCATTTTTTTACGTCCCTTAACCTCAACGATGTTTTAATGGAAATTTAAAAGTGTGATTATGTTTTAGTTTTTTTTTACCTGTGATGATCTATGTATGCTATCTGTGTTTTGGAGGGAAACTGAAATGGCTGATGTTCCTCCCCCTTCCCACCGAACTAATAAATCTGTGGCACGTGTAACGTCATTCTGTTCTGGTTGATAGGTGTCCATTCCCAGCCGAAAGCAAAATATTCAAACATTCAATTGTTTTTCCTTCGATTTTTTTTTGTCTGTTTGTTTCTACTTCCCCAAACACAAACGATTTGGCGTACATGCGGTTTACCTGTTATTAAACGGCTCTCCCTTTTTCACCCCTTGATTCAGTTTACGCGAAACAAAAAGAAAAAAGATGTCGGAAAAATTACGACCTTTGTTCGGTGTGTTAACCTTGTTGTGTCTTGTTTACGTTATGGTTCGAATGGTGTTCTTTCTTTTGTCTCTACAAAAATTGATCTCTGGTTCTTGACGTTCGAAACACATAGGCTTCGGGTTCACTTAATCAAGTTTATGTGTGAAAGAATGAAAATAAACGTTACTGAGTTTCCTCAAAACTAATCTTCAATCTAGTTTGCTAGCCCCGATTGGAAGATTGTTCTCTCTTTCGTCAATTAAATGGAATTAGACAGAGCAAGTTTAATCATAGACAGTACATTCTACACTGGCGAACGACTGGTTCGCTACGGTATTAAGTGATTCAGATTTCTCTGGGAAACTTAAAATGAGGAAAAACAGATGCCTGATGCATTTCCAGCAAGAAGATAAACTGAGATATAGTTAAAGTTTCCTACCTGAATAAGAGGTGACACGATGAAAGGAAGAAACAGCAACGGGCAGAATCAACCAAAGCGTTATTTCCACCGAAAATGGTTCACTGGTGAATCATTAGCTGGTTGCATGGTTCACAAGCTCGGTAGACTCACGTGGTTCCAACAGAATCTGATACAGACTCTTCAATATTAAATTTTTGATAGTAAAAGAACGTAGGGACAAGAATTTGCTTACCATTAAAATATTCTGTGTGTGAACTCAATTAAAGTTATCAACTTCAAAGACAGGAAGCAAATTCACTCGGCTGAGAGTTGGGTGACCACTCTTGATAAATACATTAACTCGTTTGAATTTCATAGATCCAGAACTCCTCGCTCCCCGGTATCGATGGCTGCATGGCTCGAAAATATCGAATACCCACTCCGTTGCCAGATGTCATATCTATTCGATTCAAAATTGCCAAGCGTCGTCTGCCAAAATCGAAATCTGGCATTGTGGCAATCATTTCATTGAGTTATTTATTGGTGTTTGTTTTCGTGTTTATATTCTGGGTTTTTTCCCTCAGTAAAAATGAGTGCTGCTCTCGAAAATCTCGAAAATCAATTGGAACTTTTCGTGGAAAATGTCCGACAGGTCAAAATTATTGTTAGTGACTTTCAACCACAAGGGCAGAGTGTTCTCAACCAGAAAATGTAAGATCATATTTAAGGTTGCATTGTAATATTTTTCTATTAACGTATTGTTCCTTGTTTAAAACTATTTATGCAGAAATTCTATCGTGCAAGGTTTGCAGGAAATTGATAAACTGAAATCTCAGGTGCAAGAAGTACATGTACCTCTGGAAGTTTTTGAGTAAGTTAACAGTAAATTGTTTCCCGTTGTAACTAAAGCTTACTTTTGTTTGTTATTTTGTAGTTACATTGATGAAGGGAGAAATCCTCAGTTATACACAAAAGATTGCATGGAAAAAGCTTTAAATAAGAATGAACAAGTCAAAGGAAAGATTGATTCATACAGGAAGTTTAGAGCTCACTTACTAGAAGAGCTTAGCCAAGTCTTTCCGAATGAGACAATGAAATATCGGACTGCCCGAGGAGATGATGTCAATAGAATCCAATAGTTTGGAATAACAAAGTCTTTTTTCATATTGGAAATGCAGGCTGTAAATTGCCTTAGACTCGGCTCTTGCAGCTTTGACTTGAATATACAGTTTTCTATAAATGTAAACAGTTTGTTTCTTTAACACATTTCCTATACCAACTTCCTAGCTGTAGATGTACACCCCTATATTTCTGAATAACTGCCATGTTCAAGAACAAATATTCAGCCTGAATTACAAAATGGTACTGTTGTGCTATTATTAGCTAAAAACAAGTTTCTAGTCAAACAGTTTCCAGATGAATTGGACACCAAAAATTGAACCAAAAAAAACTCAAACATGTTGTTTAACAACAATCATTCATATGTTGCGATGATGGAAGATGAGCATGGTCACATTGTCGACCAAAATCATGAATCATTGACTCTCGAAATGGGACTGCAAGACGCAATCCTCGCGAAATGAAATCATATAGAAATTCCCGATCGTGAATAAGAATTAACAACTTCAGGGAAGGGAGCATGATGGAACACAAAGAACTAGCCTCAATTGAATAACCCGATATACCGACCTACGGGTATAATTAACGGATTACAGACGGAGCCGAGGGCCTTTTAATTAACCTCGTCTGATTAAATATTTTGCTGAGTAATTGCATTCCTGGCATATAGTCGGACAGGTGCTTATTGCAACCAATCTCGAGCGTTGTGACACAGAAAAAATTCGAATAATACTTAGGTCACTGCCTACATTCCGTTAAAGAAATGCACACTTTTAAAGTCATCCTGCCACTAAACATGCACGGATATAAAAAACTGCCTCCATTTGTGTTCTTTGAATTAAGACCCATCGTTTAATTCTTTGCTACCCGGCATCTCCTTCCAATTAGCTGCAAGGTAAAGCGTACAATTCCAACAGTCTTCCCCTGGCGGCCCCGTTCTTGCAAAATTGTTGTTGCGGGACCTACATTTGTTTTGTAATGGTAGGAAATTGTTTACTGCGTTGCTGTCCACCTTCACAGAAAATGAATTTGTCAAAACTGCGTTCATTCTGAGCATGAATCAAAACCGCGTGTCACTCAAGCGTGAAATTCACTACGTGGTTTTTACACGAAAGCTCTTCTTCAACATCTTCTTTTCTGTCAAGAGTAAAACTTTTACCGATTTCGATGGCGGTGCTTTGACTTCACCTGAGATTGTTTTACGAACCGTAAAGCACTAGCCTACTGCATAATGCTACTCGGCTATACTGTCTTAAAACGTCTTAGTCACGCTTCAATAAAAGGACCAGGTATCCGAATGAAACGTAGACTGCGCCCCATTTCATCTTCTATTCGGCCAGTGTATAATAGATTTTTACCTTGTTCCTTTCATCTCATCTTTCCCTTTTTCTTTTCACCTCAACAATCTCAAATTCTTCTTTTGAATTTTCCCCCAACAACCGATTTTTATTTTTAAAGAAGACTTATTGAAGCCTGAGATGGAACCTATTGTAATGCAGCTGGTTGCGTACGTGCCATCTTTAAGCCTTCCATGTTTTGATAGAAAGTTGGACCGGTAACTAGCCGTACATAATACAATGTGGGGGAGAAAGAGCGTGTTACGTGACAAACATCAGACTAGTTGGCGCAAGGCAACGGTTTGGATTTCTTTTTCCTACTCAACAAAAAGGGTAGGGGAAACCCTCTGATCCTATGAACGACACGCATATACAGCGGACAGATGTACAATAGAAATAAAGGGATCAGCAGCATGTGTGTGTTGAGCACCAGTACTCCTGGACTAGTCGGTGAAGACGGGGCGTACGCCTTTTAACATAGTGCTCGACTTTCTTGCTTATTTCTTTCACCAAAAAAAGGAAAGAAAAAAAAAACGCCAAGGCTTAAAAGATAAAATCTGGTGAGTAGAGAGAATTCGATTCGACTCGTTCCGGACAATAGAATCCCGTTTAGAGGGATTTGTTTGATAGCTATTTGGTACGTGCTAAGTGCTGTCTGCCCGAAGAAGCTTTTGCGTGCATATTGAATCACCAGTCACTGCTTCGTTCAAAGCGAAAACAAACCCAAGAAAAAAACAAAAAAAAAAACGAACAAGCATAGAAAATGAGTTCTTCATCAAAGGCCAATCAACGAACGTCGTCCCTGATGCCGTCAATTTTCCAGTTGTTAGCCCACAGAGCCGCAGTTGAATCTACGGTACGTAATAAGCTTTTCCCTCGTTTCTGTGTGTATAAACCAATTACGTTTGTGATGAAAAGTTTGTCGATTTGTCCATTTTCTGGCGTCTCTCTACACCCCGTACACCTCAAAGGTATACCCTAGGGATTTTATAAATCGTTCTTGCACACATTTCTTTTCTAATGACATACGTGTGTACGTACGTATGTTCTACTGTACATTTGCCCGTCATCCCATCACGATTGCGCAAATCGGAGATCTTTAATGTCTTTCATTTTTCGTTTCCCACCGCTAGATTTGCCAAGTTGGGATTTGTCTGTAAAAGAACACCGAGTTAAACCTCAATCGGCAATTCAATTGAATTTCTGTTTCATGTATGTTTGTCTGATTGGTTTTCTTTGTACATGAACATCAAACAGTTTTGGGATGACAAGTCTGGCGAACCCGGTAATCTAGCAATATGCTGCTACATTTCTTTCTTATTATTTTTAAAAATCTTTTCCTCTTCCAATACATTGGTTACCTTTTGTCCAATTACTCGTATAAGCTTTAGAAATAGACCGGCTGGGAACCGTCAGTCGGAACCTTGGTGAAGTCTTAACAGTTGCCATAGATATCTTTAATCTATACTGTGATCTCTAATAACGTCAAATTGTGTAAGAAGGCCATCGGGGATTGTCCAGATGGGATGAAAAAGCGATTGAAATCCAGCTTAAGACTTTATCAAAATTATTAGTGACCTCCGAAAAATAGAAAAATAAAATAGATTAAAAGAATGTTATCACAATTATAAAAAGAAGAACTCGCTGAACTCTTTTACGAACAGGTTGGGCCTAGCTTACAAATAATGTCGAGATATATTTCCGTTTTCATTTTATTTTGAACAAACATTGATCTATGGTGCCTGAACGATTGTAAGGGATTTTTATAAGCCTCTCTTGAGACGAACGTAAGCAGTACTTTCGGGTACAAGTGGACACGTAATTAACCGAATATTTGCTTCTCTGGGACATTCACAAACTACGCAGATGAAGCTAATGAGGAAAAATATTAATCGCATTTTTTTGAATTGGTTAAAAAGGCGAAAAATACGCCTTTGCTGTTTATGAATGCAAAAGAGAGGGATACATAACATTGGAATAATTTTCAATGTTGTCTCATGCATGACACTATGAATACAAGATGACTGTATATCTTTATCAATAGCATGAAGGCGTTCGAGAAATCTTTTATTCGCCTCGTTCCTATTTCTCGTCTCGTTAACGAATAAGGCTTTCAAAAATAATAACAGGTATTTCTATATATAGGCCTTAACAAAGAAAACATGAGTAGAAATGATAATGAAAAAAACTGCACTAGGTACGTAGGCCTATGTATCAAATGACAATAAAAACTGAGTGTGTAACGGATGCATATAAAAATTCCCAGAGTGCTAGAGAGTCGATATATTTTACACGGCTGAAACGCGAATAATATACATAGCGATTTATACGGATATATAGGAGAAAGTGGCTACTGAATGGATCATCTCTTATGTATAAGTCGATCGATGAAGCGCATGTTCCTGTGGAACATGTATAGTCTGGAGAATCTGAATAAGCTGGGATGGTCTATTATTGTTACATGGCTGATACGATAGCCAATCCAAAAGGCGGTTATCGATCTGTAACGGGGCTCTTTTACATGCCAAAAATATGGCACATTGTCGGAAAGGTCTACTATTAAAACTCAAGAACCAATGGAAATATCAGGTTACTCTGCTAGCCGTCTATGTTCAGTTAATTATGTGTGTAATTACAATTTTCGTTTCCTATCTTCCTCTTGTTTCTTAACCTTACGAAGTTCATTATGAATAAATAAATGGCAGGTACTGAACTGAATCATGGCGTGTGCCGATTACAGAACAATTGGTTTTACAGGTGTCTAAGGGACGACCTACGAGATACCTATTCAATACCAAGTTTTAAACAGATTGGATATTCATGGTGAACGGTACTACTATAGGTCTAGCATAGTCTATAACGTGTCGAGTTGTTGTGTAGGTGTCTCTCGTGTAATTGGATTATCTGTATCTTTATCATGATATGTGATTCCTAAAGCGTGATTACTAAATTCAGCGTAGTCCTTGGTGGAGTTGAGTAGTTGTGAAGCACTAAGTGATTGTGAGAGCATTGAGTAGTTGTTGAGAGTGGTCTGATGCGATCAAAATGAATTCGGAATGGAAATGGTGTGATGACGCAACATGTTTTTATTCCATACACTTTGTGTGAGAACGGAGGGCATGGATCAGCAAGAACGTTGGAGGAGTATGGCATACAAATCGGGATAGTGTGGGAATCGAAAAGAGAGTGACGTATTACAATTCAATGGCCATAACCTTTGTATCACAGTACCGCAGATCTATTTTTAACATGTCTCGGATAGTCACCTGTTCAATATGTGGGTAGGTTATGTATTTAAAATGTCTAAAGTATGGCGTCGTTGTATAATTTGAGATTGCCTATTCGAGATGCCAATCTCAGCTGGGTTAAGCAACTAGGTTAAAAAGTGAACTTTGATCTTCGAATAATATTACAAGAGAATGAATCGAACAGATGTTGGAAATAACGGATAACGAAAGACGAGCGTATTCTAAGGGCGATTTCATATTCTAATCACATTTTTCATTGTATAACTGCTCGGTTGACGTAAGGAAATGAAATTCTCAATTGGTGTGATCTTGAGCAAAGGTATCGAGGAATGTATAAGTAAGCAGAGCTAACATTTATTTTTTTGGCTTTTTACTTTTAAAATACGAACATACTATAATTTGTTGTTTAAAGATAATATGCGATGGGAAGGGGCATCTAACCGAAATAGGTTTCATAAACCGATACATAGCAAATGCCCACTGGCATTTCAGGGAGTTTTTGTGTTTAGGGCCCATTTCATTTGTTTTTACCGCCCAAAGTCCATATTTTTCCCCTTTTTTCCGTCGGCCATTTTTTTTTTTTCTTTTTCATCTTTCTTTTTTTCATATGTTCCGAGCTACTGTGACATTTGCAGGGAATTTGTCAGCGTATCGAAATCGGAGGAGGGGGGACCAAAAATCCATCATGGCTGCCTGCTTTTCTTTTTCTTCCACCACGAATCGGCCTATCCAACCCTTTAGCTTAGCCTTGAGACTGAATTCAGTGACACGTGTACGATGTTGCGAACAGTTTCTTCAATCTCTGTGTCTTCAACAGATTTTTGCCGGGACAGTGAAAATCTGAGTGTTGCGCCTAATTGTTCACGGTTAGTCAACTGGCATGTGATTTTCATTTTCTCATACTGTGTAAGTTATTCCAAACGCCTTTTAGCAATTTATTATGCTCGATTGAAGCTTTCAAAATGCATTCATTGTTCTATTTGATTGATTATTCCGCCATTCGATATTAGTAGAAACAGTGGATATAGAGAAATTTCTGTGCCAAAATGTCTGTAAAATCGATAAGTAAAAAATCCTTAACCTATCATGCTTGGTATCAATCATCAAGATACACCTAATTCAGTCAAAGACATAGAATAAGAGTGTACGGAACGGATGGATGAGTTGAGATTATTATTGAACTGCTGACGAATAAAGATAAGAGAAGAAGAAAAATCGATGGTGTAATTTATCTACTGCTCTGTTAACTAAGTTAGTGGAATACGCAGAGATGACGGCGATTCAACTAAACCTACAAACTGATGATTAGGTTTTCTTGTTTCCTAAAATTGAACGCATAATAAGAAAGAAAAAAAAATCAACTTTAACACTGTTCGTAACAATATGGCCTTTAATGGAATACTTAAAGAACATTTGGTAAGCCTTTTCCAGCACTGTGGAGGGGGGGGGGCGTTAAGCTGCGCCACATCAATACAATAAAATGGTCATTATTTTCCTTAATATTTGTCTGCATGATGGGTTTCCTCTGTCGCTATGTTCATGTTACTGCTCATCACCTTTTGTCAGTTTGCACGAGAACGAGTGGAAACAGAGGGGGATGGTTTGTTTATCAAGGATCGAATGTCGAGGTGATTGATGGTCACGTACAGTTATTACGACAAAATGACGGCGAAAGGTTCATTATTGAGCAACGAAACAGAATGCTCCTCTGACCAACATTGCATACATACTTTGGTAACACATAGAGAACGTCTTTTTAGAAAAAGGATATTGTCAATGACGTTTGATTGCCATTGAAGTTGACCGCTGGGCATATTGATTCGAATCATTTCGACTTGTTCTTTAATTCAAACCATTTTTCCTTATTTTCTAGGTCAAGTATACATGTGTATTTAAGTCGAATCTTTGTTGTTCGCCCAAGTAGAAAATAATTAGCCTAAGCATTTGTTTTTGTTATTTTGTAAGCTCCGTTGCCAAGTCTTTATTTTTGCATCATCTACTTCTTGTGTCATGTCTGATTTGTAAGCTTTTCCCCCTCAAGCCTGTACACACGCTAAAATAAGTGACTTATGTCCAATTTGTCTATTTAGTTTGGGTTCAAAGTACGATTGAAGTTCAACAACCCTCCGTTAACATATTATTCATCGACCCTAATTAGCTAAACTTGATATCACAAAACATGTACCGTGAAAATCGTATCGTTGCAGTTGCCCTTGAGGCTTATTCCCAAACATTGGCATGAAGTAACAACAGTGACATTTCTTGAACTTCAAAAAAATTTGAATATCTTTTCCAACTGACACGCGAAGATCACAAACTTTCGTGAGGGAATTTCAAAGTTTGTTTAGTTAATATTTTTTAAATATCAGAACGTTGCTGCACATTGCTGGTATATTTATGAAAACGCTAAACAGCATCGCCTCGTAACGAATCGTTTCATTTTCTAAAATAGAAGAGGGAAATTTCTTGTTTCTTTGAGATACACTTTGTTTGAACTTGCCGGGTGTTATGACGCCACTGGTAACACGTTAGAGATGTAATTTAATCACGATGTTTCTGCATGTTTGCATTAGATATACCGTGACTGGGATTATTGGCTTTTCTCTTTTTATGCTCTTTGGTTTTCATAAACAAAAAAGGTTGGAACAATGAGAGGTAATTGCATGCGGGATTTATTAAAGATGCAGACGGGAAAAATGCGACATCACGCACGAATCACCACATCGAGAAACTCATCTTATTCGTAGGAAAATCATTGACGAAAAGCTATGATGACTACGACTGTTTTGGGATCTTGCCACCTCCAGTTTCACTCTGATATTTAATCATATAGAGAAACGAAAAAAAGACTGTCTATTCCATCACGTACACTGTAATCAGAAATCGATAAATGACTGCCTTTTTTTCCGTGTTCTATCTGAGCATTTATTAATCACAGCTTGATAATATACGCGCATAGTATTGTTACGAGAATATATTAAACGTGGAAGAATACCGGCCCAACATCCATTAAGTTATTATTATAGTTGCGGGTCGCTGCGTGTAAAATGTCATGGCCCAACGTGAGAGGGAAAAACCCCTCGTGAAAATCAAATAAATTGTGTTGGCATACATTTTTTATGAATTTGCGTAATAGTGAGGCGTCCGTGGAAATAGTAGTAAGCGCGTTAACAGCGTTTGAGTAACTGCCTAAGCTTTGTGTCATTCACGTGCACCTTTGCGTTGGATGCACATTTCGTGCATCCAAAGTTTCCCTGTTTTCTTTGTCTAATGCAAACTTTATCATAATGCATTTTTCCGTGTGTGCGTAAATGTAAAACGACTAGACAATTCAGTTGGTGTTGCGTGTATTTATAGCTATGAATGAATTATGGCCGTAGGCGGTGTGCTCACGCGGGACGTAGGAATTATCAGCTCTAGCGAAATAGTAAAAAATAAAGGTGGGGGGATGTTTAAAATTTTACAATGCCGCTATTGTATCAAAACAAGTTTCTGGCCTGTTTTGTTTTTGTTTATTTCATTTTTCTACGTCGACCACTGACGGTGCAAGTGAAGTTGATCGTACAAAAAGTGTAAAGAACTTTGTTTACTTCATCGCCCCCTTTTTGGCGTCAATTTACCATTTTAGGTAGTACGTAGATAAACAGGGTGCATTACATTCATTACAACTAATTGTGACGGTTACTAGCATGACGCTCATCATTAGCTGCCGGAAGCAATAGCAATCGGTTATTAAAGTATAGCCAGTTTTATTTTTTTTTTCCTGGACGGATGGAAGTGTCCTGCGATATATATACCACCATAAAAAATTGGCACAAAAAGCCTTTTTTTTTTTCTTCCTTTCATTTCCCCTCCCCATTTTTATCTAACGTGAACAATCAATATTAACAACCCCGAGTTACATTTTTTAAAAAATACTTTCAAACTAGATAATTATCTCCAGAGACAATTTCTGCAACGCACAAGACTGAAAAAAGACATTCAATTATTCTATCCGTGTAACAATGTACAACAACACCATCATCGTAGCATCCAGATACAACGGTAGAACAGAATTAAGGGGCGTGCTTCCTTCCAGCGGGGTGGAAGGCTACCGAAAACCGTTGGTAACGAGAGAATCTGTTGGGTCGTGACGCCCGCGCAGAAGCGCCAAACATGTAATCTCTCAGTGCTCACTCGTGCGCTTCATAGAAAACCAGACTTTCCTATATAAAAGAGCGAACACTTTGTTTTTAGTCCCCCCAAAAATACTAGAACTGTACGGATGTCGACCTGAGGCTGCCAGTTCTCCGTAATCGTTCATCTAAGCATTAGCCCACTTGACTTTGTGGCTCCATTATGCGATCGAGTGTCTTCTGCTGTCTCCGATAAAACGTTGCCCAATTATTATATATGTGTGTGTGTGTGCTGTGTGTGTATCCTACGACTCGTGTGTGCTGAAATTTACTCAATCCATTTGAGTAAATGTGTCCTCTATTCGGATGCGTGTTGGAAAAGATCTAGAGTGGCAAATAAAAAAATCGATTGATGAGCAGTCTGCGGATGCCGTGTCAGCTGACTCACTAATTCTGTTATGCGAACCTTTTTCTTTTGAGAAGTTTTTGTCGATTCGACAAAGACGACATTAGTGATCAGCCAATAGGAAGTCAAGGTATGCAAATCAGTTTCTATATGATAACAAGAAAGAATTCACATGAGAAGTTGAATTGGATACTAAAAAATGCATCGCGCTGCGCTGTCATTCCCCCCGTTGTATTAAATTGCGGATAAAAGTTCCGTGCACGAAAATCAAACTTTGTGCCAGGATCATTATATTCTTCCCCTTTTTTAGCATTCCTTGAGCGTGATCGGGTTAACCTCAAGTCGAATCTTATGAATCTCTTTCCAACGTTATTCCCATGGCAACGAACACTTCAACTCCCAATAAAGAGGTTTCTCGTTGCGACTTTAGATATTTATTATTACCGCAGCCATTCTATATATCGTATAGCAATAATATGTCGTATAAAATGGAAAAAAAGAAAATTGGGAAAAGAAACACGAGTCATAAAAGCCTTTCCGCCAGGAAGATCCAGCACATCCTGCAAAGACGGAAGCTGCGAAACAATCGACTAAATAAGACTATTATCCTTTTTTACTTTGTCTCGTTTTTCCTTTGTAAAAAAATTGTAAATCGATTGTATCAAAAACCAACTACAGTATATCCAGCACCTCTGTGCTAACTTTACACTCCGGCATCGGTATATGCTGGAGGGAAAGAAAAAAAGAACCCGAAACTTTTTTCCTGGCAGATGCGTGTACCGGATCTCACGTTCCTATAAATGTGTAGTAAATACAAGCACAGCTGCTCCTTGTTGTCCCGCATATATTGAATCTTCGTTTTTATGTTCGTTCGTGAAACGATCAAAATAGTTTGCGTCCCCATCGTTCTCACGAACGCGGCGGCTATCCAACTTCACTCGTCTTCTTTTCTCGTTTGCTGGACATTAAAGTTAAATAAGACACTCTATTTGTCGAATTGGCTGGTAGTTTTGATCGTCTCGTCCAACTGACAGTTTTAAAAGGAAAAGAAAAAAGAAAGCAATTTTCACGATTACAAATCGTGACAGCGTCAACATATCAACGGATCAGAGTTAATAACCTGTCTAGCGAGCCCAGCTACCGAAGTGTCCGTCCACTTCCTTTTTTGCCACTCGGCTGATCCGTCGACCAGATCAAAACCGCCGAGAACCATAGCCGCGCAATTTACGACAACATCCATAAGCGCCATCCGCACCATCATTGTCTCTGGCGCAGAGAAGAAAAAACAAAAATGCAGGCAATTTCTATGCGGATTTTTGTCTCATCTTTTCCGAACTTTATATACTCATCCCCAGTGTCTTTGATACACGTCCCTGGCCAAAGTATAAAGCACAATGGCACATTATGGCCGCCAGCAGCTACATTACTCTCTATTGTGCCTTAGGTAATAAATGGAACAGTCGTTAAATGGTGTATGAAGTAAAGCTAAATGACGATTTCGCTCTGTGTGTGCGGAACAATAACTTTGCCGCCCCATCTTTTGACAGCGAACGACATTCAGTTTTTTTTTCTTCTTGTGCAAATAATCGATTTATAGATTGACCGCACCCCTATTGAACTTGGCTGCCAACATGGAGGATTATCAACCGTTGGACGATTCGTTTGACGATCCGCACAATCTGACGGCCTGGATCATGCAACATATGGAGCGAACGGAAGGCGGTCTTGCCGGCCAATTGAATCACACGACAATCCGAATTTTAGTGCACAATTTGACCAACTTATTGTTGAAACATCACAGTAGCGGTGGCCCAGGTGGTTTAATCAATTTCAATATTAACCCGGACGACGAACACTATTGGTCCCGAGTGATGGAAAACAGGAGGGTAGGATACGGAGCCTCGTGCGTTCTCATCACCCTTTACTCTGTGCTCATTATGGCCGGTTCTCTGGGCAACTGTCTCGTCATTTGGGCCGTCATCCGCCAGCCGACGATGCGGACGCTGCGCAACACGTTCATCACTAATTTAGCCGTGTCTGATTTGTTGTTGTGTCTCGTTACAATGCCTCTAACTTTGCTCGAGATCATCACCAAATATTGGCCCTTGGGCGATTCGGTCATTAGCTGCAAGTTGGCAGGTGGTCTCCAGGCCGTCTCTATCTTTGTGTCCACCATGTCCATCACGGCTATTTCGTTGGACCGTTACCAGTTGATCGTTTATCCAACGACGGATTATCTGAAAAGGATAGGCGCCGCTGCCGGCCTCTTTTCCATTTGGGCGCTGAGTTTCCTCCTAGCGGCGCCCATGTTCCTCTTCCGTTCACTGGACCATCACTCGCTTTGGCCATCGCATTACGGAATAGGTGTCGAATCGGTTGACTACTGCTACGAAAATTGGCCCGTTGCCCACGGTAGAGCTCTCTACTCAGCGGCCACCATTGTCCTACAATACGCAGCGCCCATCCTCATCGTGTCTGTCGTACACGCCAAAATCTGCCGACGTCTACGTTTGCGACAATCTCTCATGATGTCAATGGGAAAAGATTCAAAGAAACAAGCGTCGGAGAAACAGGTAAATGAAATAAATATTTAGGTTTAACATGCCAGTTTTTAATGGATTTCGTCATTATCTTTTCTATCTACGAAACAATTTCCACGAAATCATTAAAAAAAGCGACTGAGACGGCTGAATTCTTTGCTCGTTACGATCGCTTTCATCTTCGCGGTTTGTTGGATGCCACTTAACGTTTACAACCTGGTGCTTGACTTGTACAACCCGTTCCAAAAGCCCGAAGATCAAGAGACCATGTTGATTATCTATGCCGTGTGCCACGTCCTGGGCATGTCTTCCGCCTGCGCCAATCCTTGGCTCTACGGCTGGTACAATGACAATTTCCGGAACGAGTTCCGTGATATTGTCAGTCCTTTACTGCGTTGTTTTGGGCGCCATTGTCCCGCATTGGCCACCTCCATTTCCGTTTCCAGGTCGTCGTCCAGGCAAAAGGCTGTGCAGCGTCCCGACGCCAGCGTTAATGGCATGCATGGCGGTGGGGCAGGAGGAACAGGCGTCCTTAACGGAGAAGACGAACGTTCGCAGATTGCGTGCACGGACGACGACGACAATTTGCCTCATCTGATCAACAACATCCCAATGACGTCGATGCAAATGAACCAATTGACCTGCGAAGTTGAAATGACGTACTCGTCTTGCATCCAATCTACCATCCAATCCAGTGACATGCTCTGAAATGCTGCCATCTGTGAACTCTAAAAGAAGACGTTTTTTGCAAACTCATTGCCTCCCATTGTTCTTCTTTTTTTAGTTTCTTGTCGTCCTGACAACATCTTGATTAAACCGCAGTCACAAAAGGTGTTTTATGGACCAGTTATATAATAGACATTCTCACGTTGATGTATACAAGCCACTGAATGTGTTGTTGTCAATGTTTATGTACGTTATTATGTTTTCTGCAAACAAAGAGAGAAAACGTACACATGTCCCCATTTTGTGAGTCCTTTTGTCAAACTAAGAGAAACGATTCTTTATTCAATCACAATAAAGTATTATATACATTTATTGTATAGCTGTCTTGGGGGTTATGTAACACAGAAGAACGCGACCATATCGTCACGGATTTTGACTTGACGTAGCACCAAATACGTGCTGTGAGGAAGGCACGAAGGTGAATCAATGTTTGCACAATTGAAGGTATGATATTTTGGATAGATGTCGTATAGGTGGAGGTGTGTGGAAATCTGACGTGGTGGATCAATCACCACGGTAATGCCTCACACAACTTTTTGTGCTTTTTGCCCTAATGGCTGTGCACACATTCAATAGAACGTGTTTAATCGTGCAAAAGGCGTCTTGTGAAGACGACGAGCAAGCGAAAGATTGAAGGCGAATGTAGTGGTTGATATAAACCCGCGAAATTATATGAAATACATATGCGTGAATTCAATAACGGTATTAGCATGCAGCTGTCTGCCAATCTTCCTAGTACGACTACCTTCCCATCATTTGCAGAGCATTTATGAAAAATCAATACCGTCTTTACTCATTAATGGGCACTACCGTACACCACTGGGTCCCTTTTGCATTTCAGCTTCCAAATAAATGAATATATATAATATACATATATGTGCTACATTAACGGTTTTGTGAATTTTTTTGCATCAAAACCGCCATGTTTTAACGTAGACGTGGTCACCATCGCCATACACAAGACTCTTGTGACAAGAGACGTTTCAACTGGTATTTGGGTATTTTGGACTATGGTTTTTACGGGAGTTTTTACGTAGGTAGTTTTGGTTAGCCAAAGACATTCAATAACAAAATGTAAGTACGTAAAAGAATCAAAATTTATTATACAGTAGTGTAACGTTATTTTATTGTAGTATACCTTTAACTTGATCTCGAAATCTCTTGCTTTTTAGCGCATGCAATAACAAGAAAGAAAGGGATTCCTTTTCTTTTGTACAGTTTTGTACGACTGACAGTCTGACACTTGGATCCTGCAGTTGTTTTTCCATGTTATGAAATTTTAAAGTCAGCCACTGTAGGGTATCAAAATGAAATTTTTATAAGCAAGGAGAGAATTGAATTCAAAATATGTAAGAAAGGAGGAACTTTTTATTAAATCGAATTCGCTGTAGCTTTTCGTGCTTTTAGCTTGCTACTACATTATTCATCTATTCACATTGATTCATGCTATTGAAAGTAGATAAAGGTACTAGTATATAAGATCATCTAAGGCGACTGAAGAGATGCTATTCCCGACGATTCCTGTCTTGAATATGGCTTTAAAATTGTAGCAATATGCTGGCGTTTACCGATGGATAAAGTCTAACTAAAAAAACTATCAATCAGTACAGGGTTCCCTATCCAGATTTACTTCTTGTGGAAAAAAATATATATAATATGTGTGTCGTGAATTCGTGATTCCAAGAACCACTGAAGCAGGGAATTGTTCAAAATTTTCAAAATCGATGCACAATAGCACAAAGCAAAGCACAATGCCCTGTTAGCGCTCGGCCCCGCGCCAATCGGGGAGCTTTTTAGTCGATCCGGTGCTGGGATAATCTTAATCGGGGAAGTGATTTTGGTGCTCGGTGCGGTGATAATCTTAATCGGGGAAGTGATTTCGGTGCTCGGTGCGGTGATATCGGTGATCGGTGCCTTCCCCGATTATCAATGAATAGTGATCTAAATTGGCAGTTGCCCTGCGGCCAACAGGAACAAAATGTGACCACGCGATTCTCGTTGGCCTATCAGAACGCAAGGTCACTGGTAAGACTAACCCCCTATGGCTGAAACGGTGCTATCGGTGCAGCACCGATTATAGCATCATTCCGCACCGAACTTCCCCGATTCATTTTGATCGGGGAAGCTTAGCGGTGTCCCCGATTAGAATGTGATCGGGGCCGACTGGCCGAGTCCCCTGTTAGGCTGTTATGAGTAAAATGTAGTTGGAGCCACTTTCTTCTTTGTAGCAATTGTCACGTCAGTTCGTCTTCTGAATAGTCATTCTCTCATTGCTTGGGGAACTTGTTTCTCCGGCGTTCGTTTCTGTTTTTTTCTCACACCATATACGAGTTGACTCGTCATTTCATAAAACAATGCCTACGACAGAAAATCCTGTGAAAAATGTAGTCGTACACCCCCTCGTTTTATTGAGTGTTGTCGATCATTTTACACGTATGAGCAAAATCGGCAACCAAAAGCGAGTGGTTGGTGTCCTGCTTGGTGCTCTAAGAAATAAAGGAGTCTTGGACGTTTCAAATAGTTTTGCAGGTTTGTTTTTTTTTCGACCGTTTGTCTCGACTTCTGTGACACCATGCATTTTAACCCCTTGGTTTATTTGTAGTTCCTTTTGATGAAGATGACAAGGACAAGTCTGTGTGGTTTTTGGATCATGACTACTTGGAGAATATGTCTACTATGTTCAAGAAAGTGAATGGTATGTGTTCTTGTGCAATCGCCAGTTAAAGCTTAATTTACATATTGCATTTATATGTAGCTAAGGAAAAGATAGTTGGCTGGTACCACACTGGTCCCAAACTTCATCAGAATGATGTTGCTATCAATGAACTAATTAGGGAATATTGCCCCAATTCCATCCTAGTCATCATTGACGCTGAACCTAGAGATATGGGTCTCCCAACAGAAGCTTACCACGCAGTTGAAGAAGTTCACGATGTAATTAACAGTAAATCTTAAATGTTCATTCTCAATTAGAGTTAACATCCAGAATGTCTCTGTGGTATCATAAAAAGGATGGTACTCCTACTAGTAAAACGTTCGAGCATTTGGCAAGTGAGATCGGGGCAGAGGAGGCAGAAGAAGTAGGAGTAGAGCATTTGCTTCGGGATGTTAAGGATACGACCGTTGGAACTCTATCGCAGAGGATTACAGCACAGTTATTGGGTTTGAAAGGCCTCCTGAAGCAAGTCCGACACATACACGAATACTTAGACCAGGTAAAGTGTGTTAGATGTTGTGATTACTTGTGACAAAATAGATACATACTGTTATTCTGTAATTTTTCCTTCAACAATAGGTAATACAAGGAAAACTGCCAGTGAACCACGCCGTAGTTTATCAGCTACAAGATATCTTCAATTTGTTGCCCGATGTGGCGGATCAGCAGTTTGTAAAGTGCGTACACACTAAAACCAATGATCAAATGTTAGTTGTCTACCTAGCATCGCTCACTCGATCCGTCATCGCCTTGCACAACCTTATCAACAACAAACTTACAAACCGGTTTGTCGATTTAACAGTCTTCATTAGTTTCCGAGAAGCATTAATGGTATATGTAATAATTTCATTAGGGATGCCGAACGTCGCAAAGACGAGAAAGATAAAGAAGGAAAGGAAAAGAAAGAGGAAAAGAAAGAAGAAAAGAAAGAAGAAATTACAAAAGACAAAAGTGAAAAGAAATAAAAAGTAATTAACAGTCTCTGGGAATATTGAGTGTATCAATCGAACATCAATACATGTCTCCCTATAATTTTTCCGGGATAACATGGAACATGCATATATATTTACTTTTCCCGTCGTATATAAAAAATACTATTTTTTTCCAGGTTTCTAATTTGTAACATAGTGGGACAAGAAACTACGAACGAAATTACTCCCTTTTTAACGAGATATAAATTCAAGATGTTTCTTATACTTCTTGTTTTAATGATGTTGGAGCCACTTCAATTACGTAAGGCTAGCAAAGCTATACGTCACTTCGTCGTCATCGACGTACGATATTACTGTTTCAACACGTATGTGAAAGTATGTATCGATTGCGACATTAACCTCTAGGATACAGAGAATCCAGCAATCAAATCCTGGTGCATATCCATTAAAGGGAATTATGGTTGGAAAGCGTTTCTCAGTCCCCTTGTATCCTCCAAATATTTCTGTGGAACACTTTTAACGAAGTAAGTAAAATTCTTATTCTTGTGTTATTGAGGTCGTAATCTAAACTGTTGGAAGAATTTAACAACTAATAATCTGCGGTTTCTCCGGATCTTTAAACAAATAATTTCCTGTTTGATTACGACATTTAATTTGTTTTATTGATTAAAACAAATTGTTTACTTAAAATCATCTAAACTGGAAGCGGAGATTACCTTTATAAGAAAACAAAAGAAAGAGAATAGGGAAGTCACATTTCTTCCCCGTGCCATTTTTGCTGTATTGAAAATCTGAGGCAATTCGTTACCCGTAGTTACAACGCATTTCTTTTGAATCATGGTCGATGGCACGGAAGCCACAACTTCTGCAGTTGATCTTTTCGGGTAGTCTATTCTGAATGATGATACCTTTGTCCCTCAACCATTAGCTGTTAAATGATTTAAGTTTTGTTAGTAATATATGCATTACATATATTGAACGGGCATAATGATTTAGCGACACACAGAATAAAGCACAGAACTATTTAAAAAGTAATTTAATAATACAATATCACTGAACCCATGTCATTTATTTTGTGTTGAAGAATAACATGGATAGGTTAATTAAACTAGTAGTTTCGGGCGAATTGATGCAAATTGGTCGTAGCAAAAAAAGATCGAGAAAAGAGGATTTAAAGAAAAATTGATATTTTACAAGGTAATCTTTCCTTTAGCTAACGTGTTTATATCGGTTACTTTCCAATATATTTCATGTAAACTCCCAAGACCAAGAGAGATATTAAATTGTCCACTACTCCAATTTTAGTCCACACGAAATTGCGCAATAAAGCATACAAAACGAGTAATGGCAATGTCGGAAGAGATAATTTCCAACAAAACATTACCATTTCGTCGTCGTCGGTATTGTGTTTGTAATACCTCAAAACGATTCCATCTGCGTCAAATTAAATCGCAGCTGAATTTTATTTTACCTGTTTTGCGGTATATAGTAGCTGTTACGCTACTTCTACAGTTTAGTGCCAGATCTTGTTCGCTACGTTATCTAAGTGACAGTTGCGTAGGAAAATAAACGTTACGCCAATTAAGCTTATCTCGTGAAAAAATTCTTAAGCGTTGGCTTCAGTTTTGTAGCAGTCTTTTTTTTGCAGTCTTTTTTTTTTTACAGCAAAGGAAACGTAACTCAAGTAGGATAAACTTTCCTATATTAAACAACTAGTTAATCAGAACAAGCTAATTAGGACTTGTCTAAAAATCTTGCGGGATCTGTTAAATCTCTTTGCAGGTATAAAAAAATGGGTGGAGCAGTAAGCTCAGGAGAAAATAATGATGCCCTTGTGGATAATCTCATCCGTGCTGACTACATGAAGTGTCCCGAGGTTGAACGTGTTTTCAGGGTAGTTGACAGAGCATTCTACTACACAGATGAAGACAAACAAACAGCATATAAAGATTTAGCTTGGAAAAACAAAAATTTGCATTTGTCAGCACCATGTATATATTCTCAAGTTATGGAAAGTCTGGAACTCAAAGAAGGAATGAGTTTTCTCAACTTGGGCAGTGGGACAGGATATCTTAGCACGATGGTTGGGTTGATTATAGGTAAAAAAACAAACATATATATGCATCCTTTTGTTTTGTTATCTTTTTTGTTTTGTTTTGTTTTTTTTGTTTTTCTTTTTTTTTGTTATGTTAGGAATGTACATGGAAAAAGTTATAACACCTTCTTTATGTACAGGTTCAAGAGGTGTCAATCATGGGCTGGAAATACACCAGGAAGTTATTGACTACGCTCATGAAAAGCTGCAAGCGTTCATCAAGGGAAATTCTGCGATAGACGAGTATGATTTCTGTATTCCCCAGTTCGAACAAGGCAACTGCTTGTCGTTGGCTGCAACTGATCGGCGATATGATCGTATCTATTGTGGTGCGGCTTGCCCTGAAGTATATAATAATTACATCAAGCAGCTTGTCGATATTGGAGGAATACTAGTCATGCCCGTGAACGATGAACTACTACAAATCCGTCGAACCGATGAAAATTCGTGGTCAGTTAACCGCGTGCTACCAGTTTCTTTCTCTTCTCTAATACTCCCACAACAAGAATTCGTCGAAGACACCGTCCTACGTTAGTAATTTATAATATATTTTTTTTACAATGATTTAATGAAATAATATATATCTATTGTTCACTTAATAGCCCCCATAAATCCATATAGCCTTCAGAACCTTTGTCGAATTCGCATACGTTCAGTACTTCGGCAAAAAGTAAGCGCAGAGCATCCTGATTTGTGGCATCGTAGCCGAAAGCAACCAAAGGAAACGAAGAGGCCCGTTATGCGTCGTTGCGTTGTACCTTTGTTTGCAAATACTGACAGCGATAGTGATTCCCAGGATGAAATTGAACCGGCGGAAGCCGCAGAAATGTCGTCGAATGATTCTTCTGAACATCATTCTATACCCCCTAATAATGAAGAAACATCAATGGATCGACGGGCTGGAGTGCGATCAGCTGAGTCGTTAAGCGATTCCGAAGATGTGGGCGCTAAAACGAAGCGGGAAAAATTTGATAGCGGTGTTAGCGATCTCCTAGAGTCTGGTAGTGACGGAAGTTCCTCTTCTTGTAATCAGTCCCCAGCCGGGGAATCATCTGCCAGACCGTCGTCAGTTTCTGAGCGCAACTCCTCAATCAGCGGTGGTGCAATGGTAAACAAGGAAAAGCATTTGATTCTCTAAGCCTCTATCTCTTTCTCTTATACTGTGGATTCACGTTTTATATAGGCGGCTTCTACGGAGAGCGAAAACGTAACTACGATGCCTGAAGAAGCAGGAAGACAAGTTAGAACTCGAGGTCCTCGACCAGGAATCCGACTTATTACGCATTCTCTCCGTGCAGAAGAGAGAGAACGAGCTGCCTTGCTCATATTTGAAAGCCATATGGATGCCGAGGAAACTTCCGGTTCAGATGGAGATGAAGGAGCAGTTAGCGACACAAACGAGTCACCCGATTGCAGTCGTGTAACTCCACCGGAAGACTATTCCTATTACATGAAGCGTAGTTTGATGGAAATTCCACTTCCTTTCAAGCTAAAATCGTTTTTGAACTACGATCGTGCTTTTTGATCAAAATTGGAGGCAAAAAAGCCAAGATTCTCTATCAATATGTATTTTCATCAATTATTTCTTTTTTTATTACCTTTGAATTATCACTTTTTAGCCTTGTATAACCCGTATTGTAATGATAAAGGCAAAAAAAATGATTACAGCAAAAAGTTATTCTAGTTACGTCATAACGATTGGTCAAATCGTAAATTGGAACGTGTGTTTCGGAAGTTGATATACACGTATTCGAACAGTATCTGTTAAACTAAATTGTTCAAATGTCAAATTGTTGATTCAAATATATGGGTAGGGTATCTCAGCTCAACTTGTTCACATTTATCTTCAAATCCGCATGCAAATAGATTACCCAATAAATTTTTTTTTTAAAGTAGGAAGTCGTAGGATGTCGTACATGAGTAGTAAAGTTCTATGATTGCCGGATTGGTAAGGCATTTATTTGCTCATCAAAATTCAAAAGGAAAAGACAGAAGCTGGAACGCGCAACGGCGCAAATGCGCAAGGCCGCCAGCGCTAGCGGAAATAAACCACATTAAAATTGTTTTGTGAGATCTGACAACCGTCGACCAGTCGTTTGTTAAAGATGGCGGAACACGATCTTACGAGTAAACTTGGGAATTATTTAGACCAACATTTGGTTTTCCCCTTGTTTGAATTCTTGGCAGTTCAAGGCGTAAGTTTTTTTAAATTGTGTATATATATTCTGTGTAACAAATATTTACAATGGCCATTAATCGATAAATGTGATCGGTTCATGTACTCCATGTGACATGTCATCTCATGGCATCTACTAGAATGCCGGTGAAAGAAATTATTGTTAATGTTTCGCCTTCTGCAGATTTACAAGGAAAATGAGCTACTCCGTGCAAAGTTGGATTTGCTCAGCAAAACAAACATGGTGGATTTTGCCATGGATGTTCATAAAAACTTGTATCCAGACCAGGAAATTCCACCAGTAATGAGTAGAGCTAAGCCTCAGCATATATTTATGGAGTGTAATATCCATTTTTCGGATTTTTAGACACTGAAGGATAAACGTACAGTAGTTGTTGAGCAGTTGAAAAAGATGCAAGCAGAGACAGAACCAATTTTGGCCATGTTTATGAATCCAGAAGTTACACGGCAAATTCAGTCCTCCAGAGATTCAAGACAGTTGCTGGACTATCTTACCAAAAACCATGGCCTGAAGCCTGAAATGCTTGACAAACTATACCTGTTTGCCAAATTTCAGTATGAATGTGGTAATTATAGTGGTGCTGCTGAATATCTCCACTTTCACCGCTTTTTAGTTACTCCAAATGATAAAGTGAGTTTAGATATTAGATTATATTTGTGAAATAATCAACATTAATTTTTATTTTCTTTCTTAGAATTATTTGAATGGATTATGGGGCAAGTTGGCCTCTGAAATCCTCATGCAAAACTGGGATACAGCACTAGAAGACTTGAATCGGCTAAAAGAATATATTGATAGTAATACGTTCAATACCCCACTTCAAGCTTTGCAGCAAAGGACTTGGCTGATTCATTGGTCATTGTTCATTTTCTTCAATCACGCCAAAGGACGAGATCTGATTGTAGAAATGTTACTATACCAAAACCAGTAAGTTAAAAAAAAAATAATGTGATTTGTAACCCACTATATATGTGCCCATTAAAAATTTTAACAAAACAGGTATCTTAATGCTATTGAAACCATGTGTCCTCACATTCTTCGGTACTTGACCACAGCCGTCATTATCAACAAACAAAACCGTCGCACAATGTTGAAGGATTTGGTAAAAGTGATCCAGCAAGTAAGAGATAAATTATTTTGATATCGTCATTTTAGATTATAATGTATATAAAATAACACAAAATAGGAATCGTATGCCTATCGTGACCCGATTACGGAATTTATCGAACATTTGTACGTGAACTTCGATTTTGACGCCGCGCAACAAAAATTGCGTCAATGCAAGGATGTCTTGTTAAACGACTTTTTTTTGGTTGCTGTATTGGATGACTTTATCGAAAATGCCCGACTGATGATTTTTGAAACGTTTTGTCGTATCCACCAGTGCATCAGTATCAAGTAAGTTATAAGGTTTCACAGCTAAATCGGAATGCTTGACATTCATAAAATAAAATGTAGTGCGTGGTACAAAAAGAAAAAAAAAAAAAAAAACCTTTATGTATACCTAACAATGTTATTTCAATACCCGATTTTAGGATGTTGGCAGATAAATTGAACATGACTGCCGAAGATGCAGAGCGCTGGATAGTTAACTTGATTAGGAATGCCCGACTTGATGCAAAAATAGACTCCCAACAAGGACACGTTGTAATGGCCACCCAAACCGTATCGCCGTACCAGCAACTTATTGAGAAGACCAAAATGCTCTCCGTACGTTCCCAGAAATTGGCGGCTGACATTGAGAAAAAACTCAACGTCCGAAATGCAGATGTAAGTTGAGTTTTACGTCGCACTGAAAAGTTCATGAGTTTGGACATCAAAGCTGATACAAATCCTTTATATATATACTTTTATTTATTATTATTTTTTTTTAGGCTTCACAATGGGGGAACAATGACTTCTAAGGAATCTAATTCGATGGCACGTCGAAGCCATTACGTTTTCGGAGCTCCGTGCTCATTGTGTTTGAAGGATGGGTTCAATAAAGGTTTTCGTCCCAAAGTTTTTCCTTATGCTTCTCTTTCTGGTTATAGGGTAATATTGTATCAGGCTGCTGAATCACACCATAGATAAACATGTAACTAAGAAATTTAGGGCTTTTTTTTCCTCGATCGTCAGTGAAGAACGCAAATTTAATTAAAATATTGAAATTCTAACTAGAGATTTTAATGTGGTGAGGATTCTATTCTTTTCGTTCTTAATCGATAACCTGGTAAGTTGTTCTTAAATACGAAATGTTACAATGCTGGAAGGTATACGTGCTCCAAGGCGAGTAGCTCAAACCGCATGGCGCAAGTCCAAGTTTTTGGTGAGTTTCTGGGTAGGTGCCTACCGGTTTTATCAGGGACCTTCATTGACTTAGTTTGCTGGCAGGCCTGCTCGCATTTGGAATAGAAATGGTTCTGTTCAGCTTAAGAGACCAGGCACGTCAATCAAGAACCGTTGACCGACCTCATCGTTCTGAAGTTCAACAACCAGGCAGGTGTTTCTTTAAACTTTATCTCATCTATAGATAAAAGCAGACGAAAGTAGTGAAAGTTACATGGCGGCCAAAGCCGGCTTGACTTGCGCATTGTTACGTCATTGGACGCGTTCCATTTCTCTACAGCTAAGCAGAAGATGACTTAAAACTGACTAATGCTCTTTAGTAAATTAAGGTTTCCCCCTTCGTAAGGGCGTGTAGGGGAGAATGGGTTATCAACACAGGATATAGCCAGCAGGTCTTTTACTCAATGCTGAATAAGCAGCAATTTGAAGTATTGATCGGGAAATGTTGCATTAAAAGTCAACATCGCCTTGACGTCACGTGGAGAAGGCGTCTGCCATGTACTACGCAAATGAATGATTTTTATTTATTTGTAATGGTTTCCCACGTGAAAAGCAAGTTTGTTGACTGAATGGCTTACACGAATTCCTACGAAAACCAGAAATACGTTAAGAGTTCAAACTCCTATTCTTTGCACATTTAATGGCTAGTTCTATATTCCGCGTACCGCAACAATATTTTCCTTGCAAGGCTGTCAACGGTTTTTATGTTGTTTGGGTAGCCATCGTTAGTTGGGCTTATTAAAGCACACCCGTTTCCTCCTGAATCGTAACGGGAGTGCTTTTTTGCAAGTTAATGAGGCGGTACCGGTATGGGGCTGCGTGGGTCTTTTCCCGTGCTCGTTGACTGGCATGGGTGTTTTTGTTTTACTTCACTCATGCGTACGTTCATTTTTGTGTGTGTATGCAGCTGGTTACTTTTGGTCGTTCTATATGACGGCGACGAGAAACATTGGTATGCCGGGCCATACCGCTCAGATACCTGACTACGCAACTTGTGTCTACCATAATATGACCACCTCCCTTCCCGTATTTTCTATCCTCTATCCCTCCATTCGACGATATACAGTCAAGCAGACTCGGAAAAGCGAGACTTCAGTCGACTGCCAGTCTTTAGAGAGAAAAGGAGGACTCTTACACAATCTACTACTTTCTGTGAAAGGGATTGTTCGAACTCCACTATTTGTCCGGTGGTACGAGGCGTTGTCTTTCGCCCTTTACTCCATCAGCGAATCAATCATTTTCATACCGAAGATGGTGAAGGGTAAGAAAGCTGACACCATGGAAATTTTACTGAATCAAACTAGTGTCGGCAATTTGCCTCCTCAGCTGCCTTCAGCTAATGAAAAAGTGGAAGAATTGGATGAAACCCCTCCACCTTCTCGTCCACCATCACCTCCGCCGTCTCCTCCGCCATCTCCAACGTATTCAGCCGGCTCCCGAAGTTCCGAATGGTCCATAGATGTAGAAGAGTTGAGTGATGAACCAAGGCCTGCCATTCAAGCGAGAAAGGACAAATCACATGGAGAAAGGCGTCGTTCTAGCTCGTGGTCACGTAGTCTCATGAATTCTTTTCGGAAAAAGAAAAAGGACAAGAGATTAAAGCCTGAGGACTTGTACAAGACCGAACCACTTCCTGCAGACTTTTCCACCAGGGCAGAAGAAGAAATGGCTGTAGAAAATGAATTGGAAGTAATATTGCGGGCGGAAGAATTGAAAGAGCAAGAAGATGCCCAAATACAAGAAACAGTGGAGGAAAGAATAACACCTGGTTCAATTGAAGGCGAAACGGTTACAACGCCAGAAGCAACAGCTAAAGCTCCGTTTTCGGAAAAAAGTAACAGGATGTCCAGAATATTAAATTTCGGAACATTTGGGCGGCGGAAATCTATGCCAGTCCAAGAAGAACAGATGAAGGATGATCCCATAGATCGTGAAATCCAGGAAAATCTGGAAATTAAAATTGAATCTGGACAGGAAAACAAACCCGAAGATAAATCAGAAACAAAAGCCGAAACTGACGGAGAAGGAAAAAATTTCAGCTCAGATGAAGAAAGTGGTGAATCAAAACCTCAAAGCAAAAGCAAATCAAAGAAAAAGGTGAAATCCAAATCGGAAAAGAAAACCAAGAACAGCCGAAAGGAAAAATTGGAAGAACATTCTGAAATGGCGTTAAACGCTGCTGATAACGAGTCAAGACCCAAAGTGGAAAATTTAGAAGAACAAAAACGAAGAAGTTCCAAAAAGTCATTGGACAAGACCAACTCAAAGCAAAAATCTATTTTCCCGTTCAGATCTTCAACAAAAACAATTGATCAATTTAAACCAGAAATGAATATCAACGCCGAAGAGTTAAACCAGGAAGAAATAGAGCCGATTCCTGATACTGCCATAAAGAATGAACTACAACCAACGGAAAATGTGAAACCTAAACGAAGGACGATAGCTAACTTTTTTAAACGTCAGAAGAGTATCAAGGACAACGAGACTCCAGTAGCGTCTGCCTCTAAATTGGATGTCCCAAATTTGAAGAAAGAAAGCAAATTCCGCAATTCTTTTGCCAGGATCAAGAAAACGAAATCAGTCGACGCGGAAGCTAGTCCAACCGAAGACACCATGGAAAAGAACAAGAAATCGCAGAGATCAACCTCCTTGGCATTTGGTAGTTCATTCAGTTTAAAGAAAATGTTCCAGACAGATTCGCAGCCTGGCACCCTTGAACGACGTACAGATAGTCCTGGAATTTTAACAAAACGAGGCAAAGGATCTTCCACAGCCAGACCGAAATCTGTTCAACTAGATGAGCATCCTCTTGAAATTGAAAATATCCCAAATGCTTCACCAACAGCATTAAGATCTTCCCGAAGTAAGCTTGGGGAGCGTTTCATTTCTTTTACAAGGGACTCGTTAAGCATGAAGAAATGGTCTAAATCTGTTGACCACAGCGTGACAGAAGTAGCGGACGAAGGCCTGCAAGTGCCAATTGAGTCGAAAGAACAGGATGTCACAGCTCATAAAGCTCCCACAATAGAACTTGAAGGAATCCGAACAAGTGTCACCGAAATCCCTGCAAATCCTGGCGCAGTATTCATATCCGAAGCTAAAGAAGAAGAAGCTGTCAGCCCTTCAACTTTGCGCCTGGATTATGAACCTAAAAATGGTATTCTTAGAGCTTGGTTTTGAATGTTGTCCCTGCCCTGTTTGCATGAAGCCATTAATAGGCCATTTGCTAATGTCGGTTTCTTTTTTGTCTGTACTTTGTGTCTAATTAGCTTTGGTTTCCTCATCGCCGCCAGCTTCACATGACGAGAACGCTACGATTTCCGATGTCTACAGCAATCCTTCTATCAATCGATCGCCTATCCCGGAATCACCCAGTCAGGTGGAGAATCCATCGCCGGATGAATTGCATAAGGTGCCTACTTGCATGCACCCTTCTACTACCACCACTGACACAACCACCACTAACATCACTACTGAATTTAAAGTTTAATTAATATGCACGTCTTGATGTCTTTTAAACTAATTTTTCTTCTGCTTGTTTGGCTAACTTTTGTGAGTGTTTCAAAATTTTTGGCTTAGATTTTTATTAATACCACAGACTACGAAGAAAAGACACGTTAGGTGATTTAAGGCTGAGAGGCTGTGCATAGCATGTCCACCGAGCGGTCGTGACTTCGTAGTTTGTATCAATACTCAGCTAATTCACAAGCTTCTGTGTTGTATTTGTGGGTGCAGTGAGCATCTTTTTTTGTTTTTTTTACAAAACGACGATCGAAATTCGAAATGAAAATTGCTTGACACATTACGGCAGAATTGAGTATTAAACAGGAGCGGGAGGGTTTATCGGGAAAAATTGGTTTTTCGTGAACTTGGGCAATAATAACAGATGATTTGCTCAAATTACTTTTTCATCTTTCATTGAGATTTCATGGTATTTTAGAAGGAGCTTGAAATAGATTTTAGAAGGAGCTTGAAATAGATTTGGGTGTCAATGGCTTATTTTACTCCAGGAATGTAACGATTGAAAATGAATCTCGAAGAGGACAGCGAACTCAAGAACGCAACTAAAAAGTTAACATCTGGAGAAAGCAACACTGGAGGTTGTTTTGTAGCTATGTCCTGACCGCTAGATGTGAGTACATGACAAGCACCAACTGTTGGACTTCTCCGTTCATGCGGATGAAGCCTGGATATTATATGGAGCTGATTTAGAGAACTATTTCCCCTCAGGGCACGATATCCCTACTTACCACGCCTCCCTGGCATGATCGCTTCCCCCTTCCTCCTAGGTAACGAAGCCCACGTTGCCATTACACCTTGACACTTGTTTCTTTATTTATTTCGTTTTAAAAATAAGATTAACAATAAGATGAAAATTTATTTAGAATTGTTAGTTTTATAATTACATTCCATCTCAGGGAATTCTATTTTGTGTTGGAATCGTTAAAGATTTAAAAAATGTTTCGATTTACACCTGAGGCTATGGAAACGCTTGGGCTTTACTTGCTTACCGCCTTACCCTTTCCAGCAACAGGTACAAGAGAAGCACAAGGTGTGTCGCACAGTGGACGCTACCGTTTCACTCTGTCGAAACTTCGTGTTTCCGTTGAAGCAATTACTGTAACACTTGGTTTTCCAGTTGCAGTTTACCTCTACATTCATCGTGCTTGATTGTCATTTTGGTGTTCGCTAGTTACAATTCCAAGGTGCGCCTGTTGTCCAACGCAGCTGCCCTGTCCTGTTCTCACCTGTTCTTGGATAAGTCAAAGTATTTTGGCGTCTCTTTAAACGGTAGTGTTCTGATATTGCATTGTTATTTGGGTGTCCACCCCGTTTCCCTTTAAGTTAACAAGCACTGTGCTGGCATGCTGTTATGTTTTTGTGGTTGTGGGACAGTCTCTAGCAATAGCAGTGATTTCTAATTTATTGTAGCAACATCAAGGTTACTGTTTATGCCTATCGGCCACCAAGGAGAACGCAAATGCAGTGACAAAACTTTCTTTCATGCTTGATCGCTGAAGACAACTATACAAGCATATGTCTAACAAAAAGGATGGTGCGATGTTCCATTTGATTAGGCCGTGGCTGTTTCTTCAATCAATTCTTTGACGAACGTTCTTCTTGTCGATGTTCTTGGCGATATCCTTGGACAATTAAATTCTTCGTCTGAAGGAATACAACTGAGAGAAATATTTGAGAACCCCCACTTAACAGTAATAATAACCTTCTAACATGCTTAACTTTTAATATCTTTCCAAGCTTGACATTTCTAAAAACTGTTGCCATATGTTAAAATATAGATTTGCGTTTCCCTCCTAAATTATGGCTATTGCCGTTAGCTGCATAGAACTCCGAAAAAATAAGACAAAGATGTGGTTGAATTTTAAAGTATGCTTTCATTTTTATAGGCATTGCTGGAAACGCACGACGCGGTGACGGAGACTCTACAAGTGCCTGATTATTCGTCCACACAGGGACCGTTTGGTAAACCTGTATTCGGAAATTTTGATCTTTCTTCTTGGGAGATGCCGGCGGATATCAGTGCTGTACGTGCAGTTGGTATCAGAAAAAATCCCGGAGAGCCGTTGGTACAACCAGCTATTTACTTGTATTCATTTAGGCCTACTGTTTTCTCATGTGATAAAATTTTTACTTTGGCCAAATTTTAAGGGTTTGACAGTTAAGACTGAAGATGGGCAGTTGGTTATTGCAAGAATACTTGCTGGAGGAGCAGTTGATCGTCAGGGTCTCCTTCACGTTGGTGACATCATTGGAGAAGTTAATGGTATCGTCGTTCGTTCGGCGGAACAGTTGCAGGTAGAACAAAAGTATTGACTGTGCGCAATGAAATTGGAATAACAGAGTTTTTATTTCACGACCGTTCAGGTGGAAATTGCACGTTGTAGGGAACACATTCAACTGAAAATTTTACCAAGTTTTCAAGAAAATGGTTCGAATGGAGCACAGGTAGGCCAATCGCCTAGCACAATCCTGGCTTCAGAGACTCTTAACAACGTGTCTGTGGTAAGTGAGCCGATAATTCTGCCCGTGTGGTGATTGCGTAGCGGTATTTTTCCTGGGGCGTAGTTTTGATTTACACTTTTAGAAAACTCTCTGTTCACAAGTTCAGGGTGTCTTAGACAACCAGCGACTAACGGTGCAGATTCGACTCACTTATCCACTGCGGTCGTCTGTTTCTCGGCCTAATAACTGGCTGTACTCTAAATCCATTCCTTCCTTAACTAACTAGTGTTTCCCTTTGCAGTGCTGCGTTCGAGCTCACTTTGACTATGATCCGAAAGAAGACAAACTGCTTCCATGTCCCGAGATTGGTCTCGCATTCAAAAAAGGGGATATTTTGCAGGTAATTTGCTGCATTGCAGTATCTGGCATACAACCCCATTAACGATAAATTATATAGGTTGTCAACCAAAGTGATCCCAATTGGTGGCAAGCCAAGAAGGTTGGTTGGAGTGGCCCGGCAGGTTTGATTCCTTCGCAAGAGTTGGAAGAACGTCGCAAAGCGTTTGTTGCACCAGAAGCCGACTTCGTTCACAAAATAGGCTTTTGTGGAACTAGAGTATTATATCTATCGGCTGTAAAGCATGAAAATATTTCTAATATTTTGCCATTCTTTTACTAGATCTCGAAAAAGAAAAAGAAGTTAATGTACCAGATAAAATCAAGTGTTGATTTGGATAAAGCCGAGCTACTCCTCTATGAAGAGGTAACTCGTATGCCACCCTTCCGGCGGAAGACCTTAGTACTCGTGGGATCTGAGGGCATAGGGAGACGTACATTAAAGAACCGGTTGATCAACAGTGATCCAGATCGTTTTGGAACTACCATGCCTCGTAAATCTTATCAATTTATTCTCCGATGCGAGTGAATTCTAAAAGTATTCTTTAGACACGTCCCGGCCAATGCGTGAGTTGGAAGAGGATGGTATGGGCTATTGGTTCGTCTCGCGAGAAGAAATGGAACATGACGTCCGTGATCACCAGTTTCTCGAATTCGGAGAGCACAACAATCATCTTTATGGTACAAAGTTAGATAGTATCCGCGCAGTCATCCGCCAGGGCAAAATGTGTGTCCTTGACTGCAGCCCAAACGTAAGATTCTTGTACATTTTTGTTTGCATTTTGCTAAGATGTAATACTTCGTACTTGCAGGCACTAAAAACTCTTCACAACTCACCAGAGTTTATGCCTTATGTCATATTTTTAGCAGCACCTGGAATGGACCAATTGAAAAGCATTTACGAGAACTCGCGCTATTCCAGTCGAAATCTGGGAACGGTTAGATTTGAAATTTACCTTTTTGATGTTGCTCGTGTCTCTTACTTATTTTGATTTACAAATTTTCGTGTACCCATGTTCCTTTGCACTTTGGTTTGGCTAGTTTGATCGTTCCAGTTCCATTCGCTTCAGTTCGAGACGAGCACGTACTCTCGAATCCCTGACGTCTTTATATGAGGTTTTATTTTCATATTTGTCTTTGCAAGCTATGTTATCTAAATTTCCATTGATTGACTATTCAATTTTCACATTGTTTAATAGGAAGAGGATTTCAAAAATGCGTTGGAGGAAAGCGCTCGTATTCAGCGAATTTACGAGAAATATTTCGATCAGATTATCGTCAATGAAGATCCCGACCAAACGTTTCGCAAAGTGGTTGAAGCACTGGAAATTCTTTCCAATCAACACCAGTGGGTTCCCGTTTCATGGGTCTACTAGACAAAAAAAAACTAAACCAACAAACAGAACGAATTCATTGCCAATAATATTTCATCGTATTTTATTGAATTGCATTTTTTCTCACTTGCCTGCCGTAACGTCACAGGCCCTCAAGATCTTTTGAGAATCTGAAACTTTTATTTTCGACTGTTTATCCTCTTCGCACGATTAAGGCGAAGTTGTGTTATTTTATACAAACAACATTTACGTTCGTTTCATCGAGTTTTTTTTAGCAGCATGGTTTGAACTCAAATATAGAGTTTGGTCCATCTGTAATTTTAAAGCTTATGAGCATCCAATAGATTGCGTGAATCACATGCTTGTGTGAAAGAGCCCCATCTGTCGAAAAAATAAGATTTTGCTTACATGTTGTATTTTTTAGGCAGCTCTCTATTTTTCGGGGCAACATTTTGTTATGAAAGTGTGAATGTCTACAACTTGCGATACATCGATTTTAAATTGCAGAACGTAAAGCCCTCCGCGAGAGCAGCTGTAACTTCAAATGATATGTTCTTCTGTAGTTCAGCCATAATCTATTGATCAAAAATGGAATACAATCAGTGCAGCACATTGTTCACTTTATCTATGAAACTGTATCGGAATCCATTTTCATTTTTTTGGTCTCCGGTTTTCCCAGAAGTCTTTCTTCCGCATCTGCTATCTCCTGAGCTTTCCATCGTTCTTCTGGTCCAAGCTTATCTGTCTCTGAGATGAAACTTACACATTTTCCAGTTTTTCTTGTCACTGCAAAGCACATACTGAAAATTGTCATAGTCACGATGTTAAATGTAACAACACGAAATTTACCAGCATGAAGTGCGACTGATCTCCCACTTAAAGTCAATGCAGATCTTGCTTCCCCTTCAGTTAACCCAAAAAGCAGTCCTCTAACAAAGAACGTATTAATAATGACTTGAAAATTGGCTGAAAACATTAGCACTTAAAGCTAGTTACTTACAAATTGGCCACGTCATACGGTACGCGAAGCTCCATTGGCGTGATTGCTCCACTACCGATGATAATGTTCTATTGCACAAATCACGTTTCCGTTATATATATATAACAAGCAGCCAACGTTATAACTAGCTTGAAGCAATCTTACTCTTGATTTTCCAACTGCATGGTATTGATGTGATATCTGAATAATTTTTTTTCGCATGGTTGAATCTCTGAGCATGAACGCATACGGTATCTCAAAGAATATTCCCCTGTCGGTAGCTTGATGGTACTGTCTTCTATTGAATCTCACTTCTTTGGTGTCAATTGGATGGTAAGTAATAATGTCTACATCCATGTTTGCCACAGCATGCTACAGAATAAGTACACACATCTTATATTTTAAAAAGAAATTATTTTTAATGAAGTAAATACCAGAAATGCAGCTGTAGTTGTAGGACAGACAGCTATCAAATCATAGCTTTTGGTATTCACTGACTGCACCTTTAGTTAAATCAATAATTATATATAAATTTTTTTGTCTGTTCAGAATTTTGAGGGTCTTTCTCTCACCAGTTTCTGTGTGTTTGTAGGGTCACTTAGCATAACAGTCAAGCGCTGTAAAATTCTCACATTTTTCCCGTGAACCTATCCCAAAAAGGCACCAAAACATGAAGTGGATGCATTCTTAAAATCACTTTTAAATCACCATACTTTAAAGGAGTCCAATTCTTCTTGTGTGAAATTCAGTTTAGGAGGCGGAGGAATTTCTTTTTTGTCCTCTATTGCATCACCTTTCTTGTTGCTTTTTTTCTTTTTCGTGATTAAAACATCTTCTTCTATTGTCGTGTTGATCGCAATGGCTCCATAACCAACTGAAATTTAATATATCACATGAAAAGGAATTCGTTACCACTAAAAAAACCAATATACGTTTGACAGCACGTATGACGACTTCTCTCAATGTAGTGGTAGGGCTACATCGGAAAGGTATGTTGAAATCACAGAATCCTTGTACAGTGTTCATTATTTAGTAAGTACTAAGTCTTTAGTAACTCAGTTATACTTATACGTCTTTTAATTCTTCTAGCATAAAACTACAACAGAATGGCGGAATTAAGAACGAAAGCATGCCTAGCAGACGAACCTAGCCGCTTCAGTGGCTGTGAAGCGCATTGGTTTGTTTTCATTTTCATCTATGTGTGTCGGTTGTCGGACGCTTTTTGAAGCACTTGTGCAGGTTTGGGGAGGGTTAGTGTTTTCTGATTCTAATGTGCGGTTTTAAGTTTTCATTCAGCAGTTACAACACATCTTCGACGTCCAAGACTGCTGACTTAGATTTTGATGTACCCAGGACTGACTTAATTGAACTAGACTGTAGGCTTAATTTTTCTTCGATGGCAGGTATGCTCTCATTGGATGACTGGAAAGATTTGTCTGGCAGCCCTTCATGATGTGCTGCTTCAAAGTTCATTTTAACCACTGTCTGCTTTCTCCCCTCTCTCAAAGAGCATGACTGCAGAAATTAAGAAATCCTGAAATAAAATTTGTAACTTAATTACATTACTTAGTTTATATTACAATTGTCTCTCCAGATGAATTTGTTCCAGCATCCAGGTTCAAGCGTGATCCATTTAAGGTAAATTGTTTCAATGCAATGTCTTTAAATTTAAGAGATTCTTGTAAAGTTTCCCTGAAAGTTTTACTATTAATCATTCTCTTTTTCACTTTAACATAGTTAAGCTGATTTACATTTTCTTCTCCAAAACAAGCTGTTTTAAATTTGCTTTCTGTTGCACCTCCAAGATAGCAGCCATGAAGTTTTCTTCTAACTCGTCCCGTTCGGTTTTGGTTCGCGCTAGACGTTGCTCGGCCACTTCACGTTGCCATACTGCTTCTTCAAGCTGTTTGGACATCATTTTGTGGTGACTTTTTGCTGCCTGCGAAGCAAGTTAGTTTACAGTGCGAATGTGTTCATCGTATCGAGCAACGCTAAGTTATTGCGGTACTTGAAGGGAAGTTTTAGCATGCAACCAGTTCTCTGTATCTTTCCGTAACTCTTTATTTGTTTTTTCCAACTGTTCGCATTTCTCCCTTAAGTGCTTTATCTCCTTGGTAGTCCTGTGAAATTGCTTTTCCAACCTTTCTTCTTTAATCCGGAATTCTGATAATTGCTCCTATCCATTGAAGTATGCAGGTCAGTTATTAGTAGTTGTAATTTTTTAAAACACATATTCAATATTTTACTTTCATAGACGCGATCAAGGTCATGTTGTTGAGAATAATATCGTTAAAATAGTTCTTTAAATTGATTATTGCTTGTTCGTGATTAGCTTTCAGTACAGCTAAATGTTGCTGATCTTTCGTATCGATATTTTGCAAGTCGTTTCTCCTCCGTTTTTCTAGTTCATTCCTTAGAGCGTCCGTCTGATTTTGGTACTTGATTTCAAGTTGTCTAGCTTCCTGCTCTAAATTTTTACGCATCGCACTCAATTCTTTTGAGTGTTCCATTTTGATCTTGTCAACTGTAAGCTGCTCTTGAAGACTGAGATGACGGATTTCCTCTTTCAAACGCTGTTGTTCTAAACGCAGTATTTGCTCTTGCTCTTGATGTTCTAAATGAGCTAGCTCCAAAGCCGTTTGTTGCTCGTTCTGCATTTAAAAAAATATATTTTAGTTCCGAATCCATTTTATTTAAAATGTCTAGTCAAACCCGTGATTCAGCTACAGTTGTCTGATGTTCGTGAAGAAGACATTTTATTTGCTGCTTATAGATCGATATGTCTTTTTGCCGTATTTCTTCCGCGTCATCTAATTCCTTTTCCTTATTCCTGTGAGAAGAGAAGGAAAAAATAAAAATCATTCGTAACCTTCTAGCATTCAACACCGGAATCATAATTAAGTATCACCTGAGTCGAGCCCGCACATCCTCGACTTCTTCCTTTGCGACTTTCCAAAATCCATATATTTGGTCGCGCTCTAGTTGAAAGAAATTACGTTCTTCGCGTTCTTTTTCCAGCTGGTCAAGGAGTCGGGTTAAATGATTAAGAAGTTGGTCTCTTGACATCTCAGATACTGGTAGTCCATCCAACAGTAAAGCGCTGCGGTGGGATACATTTTTCTTCCCGGTCTTTTTGCCTTTGCTCCCTTTGGCCTAGTCGTGTACTTCCACTTAAGTTCTTATTAGTTTTTACACGGAAAAATATCAAAGCCTACCGGTTTTCCTGACTTAGCCCCAGCTGTCTTTATCTCATTCTTACTCACCATGTTTTTTATGGAAACCCGCCACAGGAAACCTACAGTATTAGGCGAAAATACTGAAGCGATATGTTGCTAAGTCCACGTAACCCAGGTAACGACAAACTACTCAATGACCCTTATGTTTGTGATTGGTCGGTAAGATAAGTTGCCGAGCATCAACTCGCAGTTGCGCACTTAAAACAATCATATTGTTCCATCCATGACACGCAACAAGAAAAACATTTGTATTTTGTCGCATCACTTTTCAGTTGCCCCGTTTCCTAATGGATAAGGAGCTAGTCTTATGAAGTAGGATATCATGGTTAGAGAATACGTTCCGACTATTTATATTGCATCCAGAAATAAGCATAAAAAATATCTATGGATATAAAATATGTCAGGTTTTCCAGAAAACCAAGTATCCAATTACAGTTTTTATATGTAAAGTTTATCGTGTTGCAAGCTATTTGAAAAACTCCTTCCATTTCGATCAAAAGTGCTTACTGCTAATTTTGGGCCCAATTCTGAGACTTATGTCAGTTTGTCAGACTTCGAAAAACAGCAAAGGTGGACTTCCCGCTATATAAACACGACAAACTCCCAGAAGGTAAAAGCGCGACACACATAAAATGTGTTATTAGTATTTTTATTTATTTAATACTTTTTTTAACTGTCGCAGCAGACAAATTAATATAGGTATACATTAAAATTTTGAAAAATTTTCCTGTTCTAATCAAATTATGAGTTTTAGGGCTTGGCCTTCCCACTTTTGTCAAAATCGGCAAAAAACGACATTTCTTGTTTTTTACGTTTAATTCAAAAACTATAAGGCCAATGTTAAAACAAGCTTGATTTTCGTGATTTTCATCCAATTTTGAATTGGCATAATGTATTTAAAGAAACATTTAAAATTTGCCCAAAAATGAAAAAGTGGGAAGGGTATAGCCTTCCCACTTTTGTCAAAATCGGCCAAAAACGACATCTCTTGGATTCTGATAAAAATCACATGGCATCATTAAAATTGAACGCTGATTTTGATTTAGTGATTGGTTTTCTTGTTAAACCAGCTGATTATTTGATAATAGAAAACAAAGTGCTGTTAGCGCACTAACATTATTTCTTGTTTTTTACGTTTAATTCAAAAACTATAAGGCCAATGTTAAAACAAGCTTGATTTTCGTGATTTTCATCCAATTTTGAACTGACATAATGTATTTAAAGCAACATTTTAAATTGGCCCAAAAATGAAAAAGTGGGAAGGGTATAGCCTTCCCACTTTTGTCAAAATCGGCCAAAAACGACATCTCTTGGATTCTGATAAAAATCACATGGCATCATTAAAATTGAACGCTGATTTTGATTTAGTGATTGGTTTTCTTGTTAAACCAGCTGATTATTTGATAATAGAAAACAAAGTGCTGTTAGCGCATCACTAACTTTATTTCTTGTTTTCTACGTTTAATTCAAAAACTATAAGGCCAATGTTAAAACAAGCTTGATTTTCGTGATTTTCATCCAATTTTGAATTGACATAATGTATTTAAAGCAACATTTAAAATTTGCCCAAAAATGAAAAAGTGGGAAGGGTATAGCCTTCCCACATTTGTCAAAATCGACCAAAAACGACATCTCTTGGATTCTGATAAAAATCACATGGCATCATTAAAATTGAACGCTGATTTTGATTTAGTGATTGGTTTTCTTGTTAAACCAGCTGATTATTTGATAATAGAAAACAAAGTGCTGTTAGCGCACTAACATTATTTCTTGTTTTTTACGTTTAATTCAAAAACTATAAGGCCAATGTTAAAACAAGCTTGATTTTCGTGATTTTCATCCAATTTTGAACTGACATAATGTATTTAAAGCAACATTTTAAATTGGCCCAAAAATGAAAAAGTGGGAAGGGTATAGCCTTCCCACTTTTGTCAAAATCGGCCAAAAACGACATCTCTTGGATTCTGATAAAAATCACATGGCATGATTAAAATTGAACGCTGATTTTGATTTAGTGATTGGTTTTCTTGTTAAACCAGCTGATTATTTGATAATAGAAAACAAAGTGCTGTTAGCGCATCACTAACTTTATTTCTTGTTTTCTACGTTTAATTCAAAAACTATAAGGCCAATGTTAAAACAAGCTTGATTTTCGTGATTGTCATCCAATTTTGAATTGACATAATGTATGAAAGCAACATTTAAAATTTGCCCAAAAATGAAAAAGTGGGAAGGGTATAGCCTTCCCACTTTTGTCAAAATCGGCCAAAAACGACATCTCTTGGATTCTGATAAAAATCACATGGCATCATTAAAATTGAACGCTGATTTTGATTTAGTGATTGGTTTTCTTGTTAAACCAGCTGATTATTTGATAATAGAAAACAAAGTGCTGTTAGCGCACTAACATTATTTCTTGTTTTTTACGTTTAATTCAAAAACTATAAGGCCAATGTTAAAACAAGCTTGATTTTCGTGATTTTCATCCAATTTTGAACTGACATAATGTATTTAAAGCAACATTTAAAATTTGCCCAAAAATGAAAAAGTGGGAAGGGTATAGCCTTCCCACTTTTGTCAAAATCGGCCAAAAACGACATCTCTTGGATTCTGATAAAAATCACATGGCATCATTAAAATTGAACGCTGATTTTGATTTAGTGATTGGTTTTCTTATTAAACTAGCTGATTATTTGATAATAGAAAACAAAGTGCTGTTAGCGCACTAACTTTATTTCTTGATTTTTTCGTTTAATTCAAAATCTATAAGGCCAATGTTAAAACAAGCTTGATTTTCGTGATTTTCATCCAATTTTGAATTGACATAATGTATTTAAAGCAACATTTAAAATTTGCCCAAAAATGAAAAAGTGGGAAGGGTATAGCCTTCCCACTTTTGTCAAAATCGGCCAAAAACGACATCTCTTGGATTCTGATAAAAATCACATGGCATCATTAAAATTGAACGCTGATTTTGATTTAGTGATTGGTTTTCTTGTTAAACTAGCTGATTATTTGATAATAGAAAACAAAGTGCTGTTAGCGCACTAACTTTATTTCTTGTTTTTTACGTTTAATTCAAAATCTATCAGGCCAATGTTAAAACAAGCTTGATTTTCGTGATTTTCGTCCAATTTTGAATTGACATAATGTATTTAAAGCAACATTTAAAATTTGCCCAAAAATGAAAAAGTGGGAAGGGTATTGCCTTCCCACTTTTGTCAAAATCGGCCAAAAACGACATCTCTTGGGTTCTGATAAAAATCACATGGCATCATTAAAATTGAACGCTGATTTTGATTTAGTGATTGGTTTTCTTGTTAAACTAGCTGATTATTTGATAATAGAAAACAAAGTGCTGTTAGCGCACTAACTTTATTTCTTGTTTTTTACGTTTAATTCAAAAACTATAAGGCCAATGTTAAAACAAGCTTGATTTTCGTGATTTTCATCCAATTTTGAATTGACATAATGTATTTAAAGCAACATTTAAAATTTGCCCAAAAATGAAAAAGTGGGAAGGGTATAGCCTTCCCACTTTTGTCAAAATCGGCCAAAAACGACATCTCTTGGATTCTGATAAAAATCACATGGCATCATTAAAATTGAACGCTGATTTTGATTTAGTGATTGGTTTTCTTGTTAAACTAGCTGATTATTTGATAATAGAAAACAAAGTGCTGTTAGCGCACTAACTTTATTTCTTGATTTTTACGTTTAATTCAAAAACTATAAGGCCAATGTTAAAACAAGCTTGATTTTCGTGATTTTCATCCAATTTTGAATTGACATAATGTATTTAAAGCAAAATTTAAAATTTGCCCAAAAATGAAAAAGTGGGAAGGGTATAGCCTTCCCACCCTAGTTATAAAATTTAGGGGGTCATTTGGCTTTATGTTCACCGTGAGCCGTTCAGTACGATATTATTTCTTTGGATGCGAGCTGCGAGGACATGAAAAGGGCTTTCATATTCATTTTCTGATTGTTACTTCGACCGTTAGATGGTATCTTGTGTTATCTATCATAGACAATGTTAACTAATTATTACAAAAATTAACGGTTAACTAGCGAACAGAAGTTGTCTGTAAAAAGTGTGTCAATTGTCAAACGGCGTTCCGTACCCAATTTTGAGATTTTTGAAAAACAGCCTTCCCAATTTTTTATAGCCTTCACATCTTTTCGATCTTTGGTCAAATCCAAACTTGAACTAAAAATTAGAATCCTATACGAAATTGAACGAGGATCATGAAAATCAGGTTCATTTTCAATTTCATCTGAGTATTTTAGTTTTGTCGATAGAACGCAGAGAAAAGATAGAACATTTGAAATAAAAGTCGACAAATTTCTTGATGCCATTATTTTATTCATAATTTAAAACTGATTCGGTTCCGCCAAATCTGATATGAAATTCGAAATTCGAGTTCAATTTCGATCAAAACTGTTTAGTTTTATAAATTTCTGTGAAATGTCAAATTTTTTTTATTTTTGAAGCAACCGTAAGATGTCGCGAATATTCAAACACACCGCCGATTGACTTACAAGCACCACATGTTTTACAGGAAGTTTCCGTTTAAAACCTCTAAATTTTGTAGAACAAAATTTCGTTTCGAACAGCCACGTAGTTATAAAATGAGCCATAACGCTATTCTTGTGCAGAAGTTTAATCCAGGTACAGGAAGTTTGGAATGGGATTTACAAGCTGAGAGCTATGACTACACTCAAGAGATCGCCCGTTCTGGATTTGCCGATATGTTGCACGACGAAGAAAGGGTATTTCTTAACATAAACCTTGTAGAATTCTATAGATACATTTTACGCTTTAATTTAGAATTTGAAATACAATTTAGCTTTGAACAAAGCCCTAAACATACTCAGGATTAAGGGAAAAGTTCCTCGAGTACTGGATATTGGCACTGGTACTGGGCTTCTTGCAATGATGGCCGTTAAGGCCAATGCATCTGCCGTCTTTGCTTGCGAAGTATATTGGATTTTGCATTTACAATAAGCTGTTAGCATACTATTCCCGTTTCTTTTTATATGTAGACATTCCAGCCCATGGTGAAATGTTCAACTGAAGTTATTGCACATAATGGTTTTGCCGATTCAATTAAAATAATTCCAAAAAGGTCAACTGAAATCACAGTTGGCCCTCAGAAAGACATGGAAGACAAAGCCAATGTTCTAATAACAGAAGTGTTTGACACAGAGCTGATTGGGGAAGGTGCCATTGGAACTTTCAACCATGCAAATCAACAATTACTCTCAGTAAGTAAAAAATATACATGGTTACAATAAAAGGCTTATATCAGTTTTGCATCTGTGTAGGAAGATTCAGTTGTCATCCCTGCCCGAGCTACAATTTATGTTCAGTTAATTGAATCCCACCTAGTGACATCATGGAACAGGTCCATGCCAATAAATCTTGGTGGTGACTTCATATATCCACCTTCGAAAGTTTCCTGTTGTCCTGGGAATGGAGCAGTGCATGATATTCAACTTGCCCAACTCAAAGAGGCCCACTTCAAAGCCCTTTCAGACCCCATTCCTATCTTCAAGTACTGAAATCAAATTGTAGGCTGTTATTTATCATAATTTTGATTTGGATTGTAGCTTCGATTGGAACAGTAAAGTGCCGATTCCTGTTGAAGACACAAACACAGTGAATTTTGTTGCGAAATGCAGTGGGAAGGCTCACGCCATGCTAATGTGGTGGACCTTGGACATGGATATGGCAGGCGAAATAGTCTTAAGTTGCGCGCCTCCTTGGGCACATCCAGAAGGTGTTACAATAGTATAAATTTGGCTGACCCGAGGTTAACCGCACGAAATTGTTTATCCTGCAGGAAACGAATTACCATGGAGGGATCATTGGATGCAAGCCATTTATTACTTTCCAAATGATATTACTATCAAATCAGAAGGCGAGAGATTACACCTGACTGGTTACCATGACGAATATAGCCTTTGGTTTGGATTACAGACGGAAACGCCCCCCTCCGTTACTTTACCACGTCCATTCTGTGATTGCTCTGTTCATCTTGCTTGTAGCCGTCCCCGCTTAGGACAGCTAAACGATAACGATCGCAACCAGAAATACATCAGGGTGTTGGAAAAAGTGATCAGCTCTGATACAGTATGCCTGACACTGGGTGATTGCTGTTTGTTAGGATTAATAGTGGCCAAGTTAGGAGCGCGGAAAGTCTATGCTGCCGAAAGAAATCCCCATTGCCGTCGAGTATTGGAGGCTTGGGTTAAAAGAAATGACCTAGAAGAACAAGTAACCATCCTAGATGGAGATCTTGAAAAGAGAAAACTCGACTTAAAGGTATGACTGTTGCGTATTGAAGCAATACTTTCAAACCCGGTATGGAGTTCATTGTTAAATAGCAACGAGATTCGTCAATTTTTAACGAGTCAGACAATGGCTTTGCGTTGGTTTACGTTTTTCTTTTTATTGCTATGTGTAGGTAAATCTGGTGTTGGGAGAGCCAGTTTTCGAGAGCTCTGTGCTACCATGGCACAACCTTTACTTCGCGCGTTGGAAAAACAACGTGCAACACTTATTGGCAGATGGCGTGACAAAAATTTTACCTGGCAAGGCGTACCTTTACGCCATGGCCGTCGAGATGAAAGATTTATGGAAAATCAGGGCACCGGTACGCTCCACTCAAGGAATTGATCTGTCAGTTTTTGATAACCTGATTGAGGTAAACAAGTATTATTTATTGCTGCACACTTTTATTTGCATATCAAACTATCTAAATTACCACGATTGCAGAGTGCTATAGATACCAGCGATTCTCAAGTTGAGCCTCATCCTCTGTGGGAATATCCCACTCGCGCGCTAAGTCCAGCTATTCAACTAATGATGCTAGATTTGACGACACTTTCCCTAATGACCAAAGAAATTCCTGAAGTGGAAGGTAAGGTCAACTTACCAGTCACTGGCACTGTTAATGGCGTAGCACTGTGGATCGATTGGCAATTGGACGAGGCAACTGTAATTAGTGGTGGGCCGACTGCTCCTGTCACGCTTGGCCAAAACGTTCAGTGGGACATGCACTCCAAACAAGCAGTTTACTTCATTAAAGATCCTGTTAGTTTGCAGACAGAAGACAGAAGTTTAAGTTACCAAATCAATTTTGTTCCCGATACTTACGAATACAAATTCAAATTTTCAATTTTGTAAGTGGAAATGTATTTGTAAGCCCCAAAAATTACACATTGTTCAAAACGCTTTTGCTTGGAAAAAGAAAATCAATTGGGCAGTCAATGCCTTATCCTAGCAGTTTAATACAAAAGTTTAATTTGTAATTTCATACTGCGACTTCAGGTATACACGGCCTATTATTCTTTCTTCTATAAAAAAAAAAAAAAAAAAAAAACTAAAACGAAACCTCGAAGCATATGTACAAAGGACTTTTTTTTCCTTTTTTTTTTTTTTTCAATATTTTCCGGGGAAAAAATCAGACCTCAGTGCTTTAGTACACGCAACGAAGACCGGAGAGGCGAAGTACACGAACTGTGGCTCCGTTTTGATTTTTCTAGTTCGACATTGCAAAACCCATTCAAAGTATAACCTCTCTGTCGTGTGGCTTTTACTTTTTTGTTCCTCTTTTGTCAACTCGCCATTTATGTTGAGAAAAGGAAAGAATAAAACATGAAAAGGGTAAGCGAGTCCTTAGCCATGGGTCGCAGCATGGCAACGATAGTACCCACCCGTCTGCGTAACTCTTGGCCGCCTTTTGGACTCATGTGTCTAATCAATAATATACATGGTGAAGGATTGCCCTGACGGCTTTTCTCCCTCCCCACTAACCCGCTGCAGAACCAGTAAGCATATTTCTAGCGGTAGCAAACAGTCGTGAGGCAAAGCTTTTCCGCCGGTTGATATTATTTTAAAATTGTTCTCTGGGTAGATTAAGCACGTCAGTAGGCTGTACTAAGACTGGCAAAAGAACAACAACAACAATAACAACAAAAAAATAACGTTCGAGAACTCAAGTGCCCGTTTCTTGGCTGCGTGCGACTTCTCCTTCGACTTGCGTGTTGTTGTTATTGCGCCAGTGAAGTGTGCTGAGCCAAGTTACACAAAGCGTCTACGAGCATTGTTGCACCGCTTGCAGTGACAAAGAAAATCAAAAAATAGCTCATCTTCTTACAAGAAACGTTCATGGTTCACTCACCACATCAATGCCAACCAAACGCAAAACGACCATGCCAACTAAAGAGCAATAGAGCCGAAACCACATGGCCCCTAACAACGTGTCGCACGGTAATAGCTCAGCATAAACACACTATTTTGGCTACAGTGATTCTGCAAGGAAAATGGTAATCTCTCCTTGTTGTTTTCTTGTGGCGAGGCATTCATCAAAACTGTTCCTGACAGGAACGCCTTTCCGGCAGTAGGGCTTGAAGGAAATGATAGAGGGAAATTAAGGGAATCCAACTAGACCCCCCTCAGCCAGGTATCAAGTTAGTTAAACCAGTGTGTGTGTATGTGTGTGTGTATAAAGCTGCAGTTTGCGTTTCCCAAACATTGATTAAAGACCTTTGAAAAGCCTTTCCACCCCCAGTTAGAAGCGTAACAATGCCCGTGGGTTCACACACACACACTGTTCTGAAGTCAAGAATCAATCATCACTTTCAGGTTTAACTAACTTTGTTGGCTTTCAACACTACTTATATAGACTTTTTCTCTTTTTCCGTTCTTTTATACCAGTATTGATGTAACAATAAGATGCAATCTAAACTGTTCACAGTGGTGCAAGAGTTATTATTATACGCCTGACTGGGCTAGGCACGCTTCCAAACGATCAATTTGCTAGTCATATTTCTAATGAATTTTTTGCGGGCTCAGTTAATAGATTGAATGCCTTGTGACCTGTACGCCCATTTTTAAGTTACGGGTTTAAAAGGAAACAAAGTCGAAACCCAGCGATAAGAGAGCAAAGCACAAAACCAAACTAAAAGTTAGTGGTACATGCAGTACATCACTTACTACAAAAAAGAAGTGAAAACTACTTTGTAGCATGATGTAAATGTTTGACATATAAAAACAAACTTTTTTGCCGAAATTTCTGTTTTACATGGAGAACAATAATCGTATAATATTAGTACCGAAAAAGTAGCAGAATGTTGCTGTAGTTATAATCCTATTGTCAATTGCCTCACTACGAAGTAAGACGGTAAAACAAGACTCCCGTCCGCTTTATTCACCGGCCTCGTCGTTCCACGCTAACCTGAATAGCGCTCTCTCGTATACCGCATACGAGGTATAGAAAAGATAATGGTGTATAGCGTTAAAAAATAAATAAATAAATAAAACTGTTGGGTCACATTCATGTTTAGTGTAAAATATAAAAGAAAAAGTTAATGCTACAAAACGAACAGCTGGAGCTATTCAACTTCGAGACAAAAAAAGGGGGGGGGAGTACACGTACTCCTACTTATGCTATCAAGGAAAAGGGAACAAGTAGCCTATTATCTACCCTATAAATATATCTACGTGATAGCTCTCGAACAACGCACGAGGTGTTGGAAACGACGCTGGGAAAAAAACTGTAATAATGGAATGATTTCTTCGTGTTGTTCTTTTCGTGAACGGTGCCTCCCTTTCTGTGTCGATGCAAGAGCGGAAAACGAATACAATTGATGGGGAACTGACGTGAAACGCCACGGAATATCTTTTATCCCCATGCGAATCGTACAGGAACGAGAATGAAAGTAATTCTACATGTGGAGACTTCGAAAACAAATAATATAAAAAGTACGCCATCCCCGAAGCACTGAATCAAATGTCTCTAGATATGGATTCTGGAAAGAATAAGGGAAAACCGTAAAGAGAAATAGTAGCCAAAAAGTCAAGAAAGGATATATCAGTCACGCGAAGCAGTCATCCCTCCATCCATTGTGTGCAGGCAGACTTTTTTCGTTTTTTTTCCTTCTAACCCTTTCCGGATGGAGGGCAGCCGTTTGCCAGTCGGCGCTTAGCTGAACGAGCAAGTTTTCTCTACACGTATGTACACGGGTGGGCACTGCGGTCAAGAGCTGAAGCGCAACTCCGGCTTCAACACACTGCTCAACTCGCGTCTATGATTAGCATGCAGACGCGTTTCCTTTACCCAGAAGACCTGTATACAATCCCTAGTCGCTAGCTATAAGAAGCTCCAGTCGTTCAACGACACTTAATCGTAGCAGAGATCGAGCAGTGGTCCTTGCTAGAAAACCGGTACACGAGCAACAGATCCGCCATCCACTTGCGTCCGTAAGAAACTAAAAAGCGAGTTTGATTCCATGTAAACCTTATTTACATGTTCAGAGAACATCGTTTTTCCCCCTTTGTCAATATAGACTTGGATAGATCTGTGAATCGCGCGATCCATGAGAAACCCTAGTTTTCCGTGACAAGATAGTGGACAGCCAGGAAGACTTTTATATGGTTCCGTGATGTCACTCGCCATCACATTCGTATTTGGTAAGTCGGAATAACCATATAACATGTTATTCCTGTCTGTCAGGTGGCCTTGTACAACACAGTAATCTCAGCGGCTGAATGGAACAGACCAAATTGTGGTTTGAGTCCATTTTGCAAAAGAAAAAAGAAAATGCAAATAACGGCACGTACCTTTGTTGTTGTGGATTTTGACGAAACAGGAAGGGACGGCTGCTGAGACGAGACATCGTCCAGCGTTAGATCAGCTTGTAGCTGGTTGATTGGAAAAGACATGAGTAGATCTGCGCAGCCATGTCTCTTTTTCGGTTGGAAGATCTGTTGGCGCCGCGCGCCGAGGCCATGCAGGCTCTCGACTTATCCACGGCCCGGCCACGCACCAAACAGGAGTTTGAAAAACTCTTGGCACACATCCCTGAATTTCGTATCAAACCTGAAAAGGTAAGAGCAAAAAACTTAGCAGTTGAAAACAAATAGTTTGTACAGTTATTTTCTCAACAACAATTTCAAAAGGTACGACCAGAAGAAATTATTATTGGTGAGGATTACTCCTTCACCTGTCGTAAAGAGACACAAAAAAGCAAATCCCCTCACCGTCAATATGCTCGGACTGGAGGTGCGAGGGACAAATCACCGCAAAAGATTGGTCGTATCGTCGCCGGAATCCATCCAATCAGCGTTAACTGTGGACATTCTTACCCGGATCCTATACCAGTGGCCATGCAATCCGTTCGCATCCTGGATCTCGCCACTGTCGACATTAACTGGAAAATGTTGACGGTTGCACGGCCCGCCTCGAAACAGGACGACGAGTTCTTTACTAAGTATTGGCTAAGTTGCTGTTTTGCGAAATCTTAACAAGACGACAATTTTGTTTAAGGTTGGTCGAATTGGAGAAATTGCGATTGAAAACAAGACGAGAAGGAGGGATTCGAACTAGGAGGATTAGTGGGTTTGTCAGCGGCCTTTCCGTACGTCGAATAATTAGAACAAACCGTTCAGGAGTGACGGAGATCCGGCTTCCAGCATGTTTACAATGCGGTTTCGAGTTGTGCGACTCGGTCCATTGCGTCAAGTTTACATATGAAGACTTTTTTCGACAGCAAAATGATCTGGTTGACGAAACCGACAAAAATAAGGATGGGGTCGAACCGGTGGATGAAGAAGAAGAGAAACGGCTCAAGGAGGAGAACAAGAAGCAAGTCATCACTTCAATGAAAGGGACGGCTATGAAAATGAAACAGGCCAAGAAGCAGCAACAGTCTAGCAAGAGACCGGCCGTGAAAACCTCTTGAAATTACCTTAAAATAAAAAATATAAATTATAAACTAACCTGACGTTCGAAAGTAAATGTAAATCAATGTGCTGTACATTGACTTTTTGATTTAGCCATGAGTGCGTCTGTAAATTTGCTATTTTTCATCAAAATAAATTACGGATTCCGCCTTTAAATGTTGATTCTGCTGCAGAAATTCTTGTTATTTACTCAAAGCTAACTCTTCCCCGTAAATGAATACGTATAATAAATTAAATTGTTTACGTGGTTTTGGTTTTCTAGTTCTGTTTTGTTCTCCTTCCGCTACGCTTCGATTTCTTTTTCTCTTTTGTTCTTTAAGCTGTTGTTTGCCTTTTGTTTTTGTTTTTTTCCATTGCTTACTTATTTTTAGGTTAAAAAGCCTTTCTTAAGGTTTTCCCCGCAACAGGATTTGACAACTGGTTGGGCACGCCTGAAAGTATCATAAACATGAATCATTTTGTTTAGTTGACTTTCAAATACGGAGAAATACCTAATAGTTTGGTTTTCTGAGGGGATAAATCATGTCTAAATAAAGAAGAGATTATTGTTTGAAGACTAACATAATATTGACATGCTTTACAACTATGAAACATCACCCTGTCCACTTGACGCACATGACAACTTCTTGAGAGATACACTGACACGCTAGGTCGCACTTACAAGGGTAAAATGGGGCTTTTTCTTCTTAGGGACGAATGTTTTGCAAACTCAGCAGTTAATTGCCATCCTACTTGGAAAATACGTTTGTGGTTATGCAAGATCACACAACGGCACGGAATGCGAAAACGATTAGACCGGGCTAGCTAATCTGAGTAGGAACATTTAAAAATTCATAAATAAATCAAATGGATGGTAAAATTTTTTAAAATAATGAATACAACCAGTTTTACCATGCATATATGATTTGAATGTTTGAAGAAGTATGAGAAGGATACCTTTCCTCAAAAACCGGTAGGATAATTTTTGCTTGCACGGACTATCAGAAAATTACCGCTAGATGGCCAACGCTGTTCACTACCCTGTCCCGTCAAAAAGCAAAACAAACCTGAAAAACACAGAAATAATTGTAATTTTATGCATCTGATTTAAAATAAAAAAACTGTCAAACCTCAGAATTAATTAGGAAACGTCAAACTATAATATTCTTAAGACGGAACCAGTGGTTGATCGCCTGTAAAACACAGTTAAAAGAAAGGCTTGACGAATGGAAAGATATACGTACTACATGTGACGAAACACCAAACAATCTACCCCACTTTTTCCTTTTCCCCCCGTTTCGTTAAGTTAAGTTACCTAATTCAAAAGGGAATTTTGTCACATACAAGAATACATGGCTATTTCTTATTTTGACAAATATTGTTAACCGGTAAAGAATTTTTGCCGACAAAGATTTAGAAACGAACCCAAAAAATAAGCAAGATCCTGTTCGTCGAGATTCCTGCGACAATGTCTCAACATCTGTCGAGTCTGGAAACATTTTTCATTGGGTAGCTTTGCTGAACGAGTATTTTGGTACTACATTGCATTGGTATGTCGGCTTCTTCAGCCGGCTGTCAGGTGGATCACCATCACTTGAGTCACTTGATCACACTTTCTTGGAGCTAATTCGATATTTTAGGCTTACTTTATGAACCCGTGTAGTTGTAATGAATGTACACAATGAAACCGTGATGACGATGAGTCACTCGACCTTCCTCAATACGAGACGACGTGGGAAAGGTTTTTGGCAGCTGCCGATCTCGCGCGCCATTTCTTACCCATCCTTTCGTAATGGGGCGGCCATTTTGAATGGGCTTTCGACCAATCACAGATGATCTGACTCATCTCGCCTTGTGAGAGGATACTTACTTGTAACAAAGTGAGCGAGTTATAGTCAAGTATTTGTCGTACCAACTTACCGTGATTATATCCATTTTCTTTTCAAAATTAACTTGAAAATTACTTGGATTTTTATGTCTTTCAAAGAGCTCTATCTTCTTCCTACGTTCCAGAAATAATAGCCTACGTAATTTACCTATGCAGCTTTTACACATCAATTTGAATTCGGATAATCAATAGCTGGCAAGTGCTTATGGAAAGTATTGCCGAGAAAACACATACAACAAAACACCCATACTCGTATTCTTTGAACGACGCAACAAGTCGGTTGATGACGTGAGCTGCTTTTCACGGACAATCCACAAAGCAACAAAGAAAACACTGATTTTGTGATTGGTATTTCGTTGAAAAGAAGTCAACAGACGCACGATTAATCTCACTGTGGCAATTCTGTCATTGGATCGTAATGTTCTTCAGTTAACCCCAATGTTTTCCCATTACTCTGCATATGTTGCTTTTAACTTTGAAAAACTCTGTAATATCCAAAGAGAATATGTTGAGCAAATATTTGTTTTTATTTCGACAAGTTAACAAAAAGTTATACACAGATATATCGTAAATTTACGACCTCTTGCTGAAATGTTTTATTTTACCTGTCATGATGTGAGCTTTGCTGAAGTCTGATTTCACTTTCTGGGCTGTTCCGAAAATCGAGGTTAATTTTTGCCTCCGTTAACGTATTACACAAAAATCCGTTCAGTAGTGCTCTGCTTCATTTAACTAATGAGTTTCCCGGGAGAAACTTCTTCCGTGTCGTTTAAATGTAGAATGTTTTATATTTCACGCCAATACCTTATTCAACAACCACTTTGCATTACGACCAGTCTTGCTAGAAATGCAAAACTCTGCAATAATTCAATTTCAATTGGTATAAGCACCCAGCTGTGACGCCAGCTGGTTTTGGACTTCTGCGCCGTTGATTATTGGAGGGTTGGAGTTTCTCTGGTGGTGTTGATCCTTTTAGTTTTCATTAGACAGGGTATAGATGTCGTTGGAGCATTGTTTGGGATCCGCAATAAGTCGTTAACTAACAGCAGCAGACGACTTCCACATTTACTTCAACAAAGTTTGGCTTTCTCTTCTGATTTCAATTAGACGAAAAAAGTGAAGAAAATTTTTGTTTTGCGTATTCATCCAACTACGTCAAAGTAAACAAAAAGAAGCAAGACAATATCATTAGAGATTGCACAAGTTGGGCAAGACACCAAAGATAACATCGTTGGCTACATAATAATAAGCTTTTCGGCATTACGACTCGGTTGATGCCATAACGACCAGACGTTTGCTATATACACAATCAGCTGTGTCTAGTTGTCAACCGTTCTTTCAGTTGATGAGACTGCCGATAGTTGGCGTAGGTATGCCAAAACTCGATATAGTCAATCAGTGATTCTTTTATCACTGACTCTTTTATCATCTTTATTTGCAAATACTGCAATACCCGTATTATAGAATAGGATATTTTCATTTGTGACTTATTGTAGACTATTGTTATCGAAATTAAATTGGTCGTTCGTGCTGAAACATACGATTAAATTACCAGATTAAGAAAAAAGACAGAATGTTTATTAAAGCTTTTTTCCTGCAAACATAAATGGGATCGAATAATGTGAGGCTCTTCATAATCTATATGACGATATAACAAATATCGAAAACAGCACCAATCCTTTCCCAATAAGGTAACAGAACAACGTAACATCTTGCTTTGCTGAATTGTTTCGTCTGAAAAGCTTATTACACTATATTTGCGAAGTCTAACGGGTGTTACGGCCTAGCTCAACACATCAGAGTCTAACACAGCTTAGAGAGACATACTCGCTTGACACTCTTCATATTCCTAGAAGTCCCTCACCTGATTGAGTGCGTTTGCAATAAGTATATTGACATTGCCCTTAGGCTTTGAGAATGTATTAGCCTATTAATAGAATTTTTGTAAATTATGCATAGCAGGCAAACCTAATGAGGTTTTTCACAGAACTTGACAGCTCGATGATTTGTCGTTTACTTCATTAAAAGATATCCATAGCATCCATATGCTTTAATATTGGAAAAAAATATGTCAATAATAGACGATTCTCGTACAGGCAAGTTTTCCTGTACACTCCTCCCTAGGCTACGTTAGTTTACGAAGAGCTGGGTCAGTTTTGGTGGCGTGTGACAGAACAGCGTTTGCCATGAGCAACGAATTTATAATTGCATGCTGACAACAACAAAAAAAGGATGCTTAATTTCATCGATAGAACTACTTAGTAAGCGGTAGCGCCAGCAGCTATGGTAACGCCCATCAAATCCATCTGATAATTTAATTGAATCAATTTTACCGGCGTATAAATCGACCTGTTTTTAAGCCTTTCCATTAAATACACTAGATCTTTTACGTGTTTTTCTGTGACATTGAAAAATTGTTGAAACTTTTTTATCGAAATTCACAAAAGCGTTTGCTCTCGACAAAACAAAACAAAGTTTAACTTCAATTTGTCCCACTCGAACCTTGGTGTAAATAGACCTTATATTAATTTTATGGATTGTACATGCAACCTTAACTGTTTACATCCTCTAATAATGCATTCTAGCGTTTCGGTGCCGTATTAATCGAACTAAAGAAAAGAAGATGACTAAATTCTTAGACCTACCTTTGTATACCGTCCAAATACAGTTGAGACTTAATGGCAGTTCCAGAAACAGATTAAGCAGCGTACTTCTAAGAAATTAAATTTTTTAAATTTTCGATAAGTAGTTGTCCTTCCTAGCCGATGTCCTCTTTGAACACTGGAACTGCACAAAGCGGACATTTATGTGTAACTTCTTGAAAACACAAAAAAAGAAAGGAACACACGCAAAACACAACCTGTTATTGTTCCTCGGAGGCAGCCATCTTGATATGGAATACAGCCAATGGAGACAGGACTATGGCGTTTATAAAAAAATTGTCGCGGCAGACGACAGAATAAACAGAAAAATATTTTTTTTTTCTTTTTCTTTTTGTTTTTTTTTCCTTTTTCTTTTTCTTTCAAATTTAACGAAGACAATGTACAGGGCCTACTCTCTAATTATAGAAATTCTTTACTATGCATTAAAAGATTGTTGAAATTTTAGAAATATCTGAGTCAGCCTAATTAGGATCTTTTAGAAATTCTAAGATTTAGTTGAATATTTTCATGGAGAAATTCGATTGCAGTGTTGATTTTTTTAATTATATTCTTTTCCTTGTTTCGTCCTGATTAATTATCGTGTCAGTCATTAAAATAATGGCTGGAAAATAGGTTCACAATATTTAAATGTTGAATTAGTTTACATTACACCTTATAACAGCACAACGGACGAAGAATTCTTTTCTTTTCACATAACGTAGAAAAGGGGTTTTAGACTATCGATCGAGAATTGCATTTCAAAATTTTCTTTTCCTCAGTAAAAGGCAGTCATTTCAAATCAATGGACGTAATCGAAACGAAATCTGAACCTACCAAAAAGACACAAGTCTCGATATACTGTAGCCCGACCTGGCGGAGCTTTGGCATAGCATTTCTGCCATCCTTCCCTCTTCGATACGAATACGATAAATTGATGTTTCCAACAAATATTTTCTCTCTAGATACCAATTTTTGAGCTTTAAATTTAGGCAGAGGATTTTGTTATAATGATTGCAAGACTGTGCATTGCCTCTCCACGAATGCACCACTGAATGATTTATGGTGTTGCACCTCCCCAGCCCAGAAATCTAACGTAAAGCTATCATAGAGATACAATCCCAATGAGATTGATAACGACTGAATAGACAGTAGAGATAAGGTTAGAACCTCGTGACTATATATTCCTGGGTGCTATTTGTATTGCATCATCGCCTTGCCAAAAGCGAGAAGATCAATGTTTGTGTTCATAACCTAAGCCAATATGAACAAGCTTGTGATCTCTTTCTGGAACAGTAGACTATAGGTGCAAAAGCACAGAATGATTATCTTCACTATAATTTTGTTGTTGTTCGTATTAAGAACAATTAGCATCTGACTGTAAATGTATAGGCTAGTATAAATAGCTACGTAATACTATTGCGTCTATAGCAGACGTCAATGTCTAGACTACACCAGCACACATTCGAGCAACAGAAATCGTCAAGACTACGATGTCTTGTTTTCCGTTACTCGGGTATTAATGCTGCACTGAGGCAAAACGTCTGATTTATCTGCTAAAGACAGAATTATAAAGGCTGGTGCAGTCAACGATATGTCAACGATCAGAAAAGTTCAGCTCAACAGTTATATCAACTAGCATTCAGTATACGATCTTTATTATACAGAAAACACTATCTTTAGTCCTGAGTTCTGGTGCATTATGATGCCTTTCTCCAGTATGAAGCCAAAAAATTGTATGATCTTTTTATAAACCCAAAATAAGCACTCCGATTTTCTACCTATATGTCAAACAGATCTCAACAGTTATAGATTTCTTATGGACGCAGCACAACCTGTTAGCTATTGATAAGACTCTCGAGGGATGAACGCAGCTGTTGACAGTTCAGCCGGTCACGTTGCTATAACAACTTGCACTTTCCATACGAAAGAAATCCTATAGACGGTTTATAATAAATGCCGTTATTGTGCACACATATCTTATAACAATATTAATCTTATTTGCAGTAAATTTTTTTGGTGTACTTACACACTGAACAGCAGATTTTGAGAATTGTGGGTAGGGAAATTGATACAGCTGAAAAGTCAAATTAAAACGGCATAGTAAACCACACATGAACAACTATTTCCTATAAAATTAAAAAGTTTATTCTAAGAAGCCACAATACAGAAGTCTTTCAAGAAGTACATGCAGCCAAGTTTTTATGAAATTTTTAACTTTCTGGAAAGCTGGGAATGAACAAACAACGACGATGTGACGTCTTGAATCAGCACTGCATTCTGCAAATAGAAAAACGTAGGCTAGCTATATGTCGTTATACAAAGGTCCACATATATCCATAAATGGGTGGAAAGATTGGCCAATCGATATAAGCAGCACCCAATAGATACAGTTTATTATCTTTTTTTTTGCTTTCTTATACCCACACAACCATATGAAGGTGAAATGATTATAGTTGTCATTTTACGATTTTCTACTGCGTAAAACTACAAATCACTGAAGTTTACCCATTTCGCGTGTATACAACGCCATCATACAAATGGAAAGTTATTGAATTGCTTTTACTGTAGGCCTATAGCCTAAACTTTTTAGTCTAATATTATATTTTTCTCCATACTTTTTCCCTACGAGGGAAACAATCTTCCTAGTAGTGCACCAAACTTTGTAAGTCGTTTTTCTTGTTTCTTCTGAACTTTAGTATATATTGACACTTTGCAACATAAGTCGGTCTTTTCTATACGGACGATCGTTAGAATAACGCACAGATATACACCGACAAAGACGACAACTTACTATGCAAGTTCCAGAGTTTAAAGAAGAGGTTTTAGCCCACAAAGCTCTTTATTTTCCTTTTACTGAGAAGTAAAAGTATTTTTTTTCTTGAAGAGGATGTACTTAAAGTGCTACAGAATTAACTTTCATCTAAGCGTATAGTGATCAGTCACGTCGCCCATTTGCGATTAGGATGATGACAGCAATATTTGAACGAACCCAAAGGGGCCTATATCTCGATAAGCGAACTAGGTTGAGTTTTTCTATCACATGAAAGCTTTACCGATCAAAATTTTAATATGGGGGTATGGGCTTAAACCATCAAGAAAGCGTTTTAATTGGGATCGAGTAGGATGGAGCATAGCAAACAGGCGAGATGGAATGATTGGAAATGACAGCAGCTCCATACAAAATGGTAGACTATAAGTGAGCCACTTTGAAAAGTATTAGTTAGCTGCCAGTAGAAAAAGGGAGACGCAATTCTCTTAAGGGGTCTAGAAACAAGACTATATAGAATGTAAAGCAGTATAGCTTGCATATTATACAAACGTGAAACCTGGAAAACAAACGCATAAATCCCATCCATATAAAGGCTGCTGCTCGTTATGGAATGCGACACTTGAAACATGGATATGAAAACAATAAAAACAAATCTGTGTTATAGAACACGTTCATCTCATCGTCAAAGACCAATCCATGGCGTATAGACTTTTAGTTCATGTTCTTCATCCAAGTGTCTGGCTGAATGGGATAAACAGAATCTCTACATGGTAATTTTCGTTATTAAAATAAGAGAATCATACATACCAAGCTTCTGGGTAAAAAGACACTTTGTATTCGATGGCTAACACGGAACTACGGAGAAATCAACTTTCACACCAACATTACTTTTGCTGCTAATACTCGGCGGGAAAAAAGGTATCGTTTTCATATTATGAGCCTGCCCACACAAGCAAAATATCCCAATACAAAGAGAGCTTTTATGGGGCAGTACTTGGCTGTCAAAAACAAGTTGTTCGTGAATAGAGCCTGAAAGCGACAAAGGTCGGTATATAGATTTCGACCAACCGTCGTTGTTTTCTGTCACGCATCCTACCTCATTTAGGGCAGGTCAGTTTTTTGGGAAAGGTTACGATTGAAAGTGTACTATATGCGTTAAACATAAAGTAAGTGGATGTATAATTTCTCTCTCTCTTGAAAGTCTATTGTAATGAATAGCCTACCGAGTAAAATATGTCTTTGCGTAAACCATTAACATTTTGTTTGTCTAAACTTGCCAAAAGACAATAAAACAAGATACATTTAGTAAGCAAGTTTTAAACGAATTTTATGGCTAAAAATAAGCATAATCTACATCGTAAACAGTTTCTAATCAAATCGTACGTCAGCTACAATTAAAGTGGTTCGTGGCTTCGATGATTATGGATGGAAAACTGACAGAGCTAACAAGCACAAGTTTTCTCTGTAAATCAGCTGACTGATGTTGGCACGCAGAGTTGACAGATTTCTGCGGATATTTCCTTCGACGGATTTTCCCGCGTTTATAAAGAAAATGCGATGGTCCTTTATCTGATCGACTGATTAGAGTAATGGACACAAAAATTTGCACTCTCAACTTTTTACGCGCTACTTGATATTTGTGCCCAATGTGATACGTTAAAATACCAGTCCCCCTATTTGATTATCACAAAAAAGCTACAAGGGAAGCATACGGTAACTACTCTGGGGGTGTATGCGCCGAGATGTAAGGGCGGCATTTTTTTTCTTCTCTAAGCTTACATAGCAGTGGACTTGGTGCTGGCAGCCATTTTGATATTGCATCCAGCCAATAAGAGCACAGTGATACATGCCCGTCTTTTTTCTAAAGGGAAGGAAAATACACTGCTTATGGGAGGAACAACACAAAGTCGTTAAATTTTAAATACACGTTTTGGAAACGTTAACGCTGTCTGAACTAGTCCAAGGAAAACAACATTGAGTTTTTGTAAGGATTACTATACGTCCTTAAAAACCAAATATGTTTCTTTGTCTAAGAATAATATACTACGTGACAATACTGTTGTAAATAAACTGAGCTTTATCAAGTGTGCAAAAAAAAAAAAAAAAAAAATTATGGCTGCTGTTTAGCCCTGACAATGTTGCAATGTAGGTTTGAGGGATACCAACAAAGTCGGACTCCCTATCAAACTAAACTTTTTCTAGCGACCAGCAAAATAGAAAATTAAAATTAACGACCTATTTTCTCACTTCATTAAAAAATTAAATACAAATAAAATTTAATGAAAATTAGTCTGTGAATATAAACATCGCCTGCTTGCTCTAAAGTTACCAAATTTGGAAATACGATACCTCTACCTAATATATAGTCTACTATGATAAAAAAATGTGTGCTTACTGGTCTTGCTGTGATACTGCTGGGGGCAAAATTCAATCAATAAACACTGACGTCAAGAAAAGATTACGTCGAGGAAAAAGTAAAATGACTACTACTGTTGGAAAAAAATAAACATAGCTATAGTTAAACTTGAATGATACACGTTAATGATTGACAGGCTCTGCAGCACCGTGTGCAAAATAGCAAAACTCTTACTCGCTGCTGTGGAAAGAAAAACCTTTAGCTATATAGACTGTATATGCATTATCCAAGTCGATTAAATATGTATATCTAGAGCATTGTTTGGGTATTAAACGATGAACTTTTACAGTTTGTGGTCGCCGGGGACATTTCCAACTTAAAACTGAGGCAATGTAGTGGCATATACACAAAGAGTTTTGGAAATAAAGCTGCATCAACGACAATATCAAGAGTTAAAAGGACAGCTTGTTCCATTCAAAACGATAAAGCCATTTAAGGTTATCACGCAACAGACTTTTTTTGTGTTATGCTGCTGTCTGTGGGTTATCAAGGAAGAATTTAAATTATCAATGGCAGACATTACATCTCTTTATACGTACGTTCAAACTTGAGAAATCCTTTAAATGCGCGTTGTATAACGTGCTGTTTGAAAGGCAAATACGTCTATAGGTTATAAATATATATAGACTAGGCTACCTTTAACGGAAAAGAAATATATTTTGCCATGGCAACTAGCCTAATATGCGATCTTTCCAATCTCCCTTTCTGATAACTTCCAATAGGGCCTTGACAATAATTGTAAGACATATTTACTGGGAAAAACACAACTGACATTCACAAGTTGAATTGTCTTACATTTTAGTTGCTAAAGGCTAAATATCTACAGGAACTGACATTGGCGTATCAGGGAGAAGTTTTGAAATAAGGTGGGTAAAATGGAATTAAAATCTGAGTTGTCTTCTTGTTGCTTTCAATTTCCCTGGCTGATGCGTGGAAGAGTGGCGCCGTAACAGTATAAAAAGTATTGATTTTGCATACCTGTTTGTTGGGAATCTGTCTATGCTAACAGGTCCAAAATCGCGTATAGATCTCGATTCAAAATGTAGGTACCCGTCAACAAGCAGGAAACTGCTTCCTGGATTTCATCAGCTGAAAAGCTGAAACTCCAAATGGGTCCATTTTATCGAACAGCACACGATATGACCTGAAATGCCAGCAAATAGTTTGAAAATATTTTAAGCTGTTGAATTATTAGATATGCGTTTTTTTTTGTTCTAAATATTTGTCTTTGGACATGCACTTAAGAAATGACAACACGAACAGGCTACGGTATTCCGAGGAAAAATAAAATTTTTAAAATAATGCAAGGGCTTGTCACAGAGGCTTTTTGACTTTTTGCTGGTGTCTATCACAAGGCGTTCCCTATAAATAGATAAATCAGATAAATGCTGTATAATAGCGTCGCTGGGAGGAGGAAACTGGTCTCTTATTCCGGAAAAAATACGCGAGCAGAACAACAACTCGATATATCTTATTTCTCTTCAAGTAGAATTTCTCGTGCTGAGGTCAATACAAAATTGACACCCGAGACTCAAATGCCAAAGATTGACTTCCATATCCAGCTTTTGCCATCGTCTTGAATCCAACTAGGCTACAGCAGGAAATGCACTTCCATGGCAACTATTGCCACACAGATATAATCTCTTTCATTTAACATCGTGAGACGAAAGATGAGTTTACAATAGCAAATTCGCGATGGATCAATTCTAATTAAGGAAAATTAAACTAAAAGGCAGCAACAACAAAAAAGGGAAACTTGATCATAAATGACTGGTGTTATATACATTTATTCGTTACGGTGACTATAAGCTATTTGGTCATACCCCTCATACTTAATTTTGTCTGCTTGAGAGAGAGAGAACAACAACAAACGTTAGGCCTGACGTACATCTAGCATATCGCAACCTGTTGTTTAATTTTAAAAAATATATTAAAATAAAATAGTGAAAAAGCCTCGCAATACACAAGTTTCCTCTCTAAAACGTATTAAGAGGTGTAAGAGGAAAAAGGTTGTCAACGAGCGGTATGTCAAACTGTCTAATGCACTTGATTAATGCTTTTAGAACCAACTCAAATGCAAAACAACATTCTAATTATAAATAAATCAAACAAACTTCTATAGCACCAAGAATGACGATAGCACGTAAATAGCAGCTAAAAGGCAGGTCAGTTTTTTTTGTGGGGGAGGACATGGCCTTAAGAATGAAAGCGAAACGAATGTGTTGCATCACTATGTGGTATACGACAGTTTAGGAATTACATTATCACCCGTTATTTGTTTTTCGTTTTCCCTTTGTTCTCAATGACTGTCTTATACTATGTCTGTCCCAAGCAGATTGCTGCCAAGTATTCCGCGAACTGAAATTTGTTGCTACAGCATGTTTTATTGTTACTTTTCAATCAATGGCACCAGGCCAGAGAACCGGCACTTTGAACATTCTACTAATCGAATTCTCATCAGTAGCCTACTCTATTTCTTATTAAAATATCTGAAGATCTTACAACTTGTTGGTTGGGCAAAAATATTTTGATGTTTCAAAAATGTGATAAAAAAAGCTCGTTCGTTGTGAACTGCAAAAGGATAAGCTACAGGTTACACATTATAGTGGAATGGCCAATAAAATGGTTAAATACTACTACTACTATTACTTCACTCTATATAAGACGATAAATGGACTTTATATCTTACTTAAGTCGGCAAACATGAACGTTAAATTTTTTCTAGCAGGTCTTACAAAGTCTCAAGATCATTTCTATTCAGCTTTCGTTCGTAGAAATTGGCATACTTGTTCATCAAGTTACTGATTTGTGTGTGATTTTTTGTGTAAACAGCAACGGGTAAACTGCATACCTTGATGGGAATAAATCTCGTTGGCAGGCTCAAGGAAGATCGCGGGACTTGTTTTACGCATGACGAAAATAAATCGATCAAAATACAGGCTCGTAAGCTTGGCAGGCACTAAGTATGGTTTTCCGGCGTTCTACAGTAGTCTACACAACACTCTCTAGAATTTGGCTGTTGGGCGCGGCCATTTTGAATCGATTCAACCAATCAGAAGCCCATAAAAATTACTCGCAATTGTCTCTCCCTTTCTTGTTGTGTAGCTAGTCAAATCAAAACTCTCTGAAGAGAAATCTTGAAAACATTTTAATAGATGTCTCCATTCTGGGCTAATTGTATGAATTTTGCCATTAAAAAGGAAAAAATTAAAATGATTTTCGTTTTTGTCGAATAAGATATTGATCGATACTTCTGCGGAATACTATTACCGTCTCGAATTGCAACTGGCAGCCATGCAAAACGCCTTGGTGTTGGAATAACGTAAACAAAATTCTAACAAAAATTAGTTCTCATAACATTTAAATATTTAATTAAAGAAAGAAAAACAAAATGCCATGACACATAAAAAAAATCATGAACACTGCGGGTATTAGTAACGGAGATTTAGCAAATATTGGCGACTGAAACCTGAATTAATATAGTTGTAAACTGACCGAGCCTTGATTTTTGGCATTCTATTTTTTTTTAAGTCTGGAAACACTTAAGTGTTACCAAATTTCAAACACTTAAGTGTTGCAAAGTTCCAAACACTAATATTTGTCCACCAAACCAAGAACTAGCTGTCACTGATGATACACACACCTCACACAATTACGCAAATCACGTTATCATAACGTTATCTAACCGATAGAAACAGCTATACACAGATTGACCTATATGTTCTATTACGAGCAGATTTATTAAAACTTACCTTGAAAGGACATCAGGCAGAACACGTCCAAAATGCTCTGGGAAGGAAGACGCACCGATACAGGAAACACACAGCTTTATTGTTGAACTGTAAATATTGAAAAAAAGTGACTTAAATCTTTAATTTTAATGTTCGTAGTAGCAACGTTATTCTTTATTCTTCTTAGTCTCCCTAAAGGCTTACCTATATACGCACCCATGAAAAAAATTTATTTAAATTTAAATTTAAATCGTAGTAACTACGTTTTTAGGAATTGAGAAATTTCTAGTAAATAAACTACTGTTTTATTCAACCTTCTCATAACGGGCAAAGGTTCTACGTAAACATTTAAATGCGATATTCATTACTGCCTCTCAAATTGTTAGGCTAATCACCGCCATGTTGAGTGACGGTAGGTCGAAAAATTAAACTATTTACGTTATGCTTCTTTCCAAAATGCTATATGGGGTATCGATATAGCCTTATACAGCAGGTTTCTGAACCTGTCTTTTGTTTTGTTCCCTCTAAGACCATAGGACGACAACTTTCTTCCTTAAATAAATAAATAAATAAAGATTTAAGATGGCCAAAATGGACAAGCACTGAAGAAAGATATTATATGCTTTCTAGTTTTGTTCCAAGACGTTTCATGGGCTGATGCCTGATGGATAAATATACTGATTCATTGAGTAGGCGTCACGACTTCGAAAACGAATGGCGTCGTCATCCAAGATGTTTTGTTTCTTGATACATTATACGAAGCAGCAGCTTCCGTATCCACTTCTTGTTTGGGTATGACAACCATAACAATTGCATCGGCCAGTAAAGAACAGAATGTACGTGAAGTCTTTTTTCTTACCCTTTTTCACGTATAGACTACAGAGAACCACACATCAGGCTTGACTCTGTTAACGTTGGCGTTTTTTTTTTTTTAAATAAATTGTCACTCAGTGTGTCACGTCACTGTCACAAAAGAGTTATCTCTTTCGGTAGACAATTAGCCACATCAGCTGATTAGGTTAACAATTACGTATAGGACGTTTCACGTCCACCAACGCCATTTCTTTAACATCAGTGATTATATAAGAACACGTAAAGATTTCTGCAATTTACACTTGTCAAATTCAGGTTTCAAACACTGATTTCCAATACCTGTTTCATATATAGTCAAACAAGTTTACAGTTGCCATTAAAAAAAAAAAAGCAAACGGCCTATATGCCAAGGACATTTGTCCTTTAGCCTAACACCATAAACTGGTATATCTTGTCCACACAAATTAGGGCAGATCTTGTCGGAATTTGTTAGCAAGGTTTTCGACCGGCCATGTTTGAAAGCCAGTGGACCAATCAGATTCAGCTGATTCCCCTCGTATATAGGCTGTCGAATCAGAAGCGGCCCAAAAGCTAGAACGTAAACCTTAAAAACGGCGACAAGAACATTGTAATAAAACATGCTAAACTTTATTTCATATAAATTCATTACTACTACTGTGTTACTTAAAGCTTGCTACGTTAAATGCAGCTTACAATTGCCAGCTGCTGTCAAAGTCTAATTTTCTTGACTGTTGTTCATTTTTTTTTTATCATCTGGATTCCAAAAAGATAAAAACTAGTTTTTTCTGGTCATTTTATTCTTCGTTCGAAGTCCGCTTTATGCAGCACAGAGACGGCTCAATTTTATGCTCTATTATTTATATTTTATTCTTTGGAATTGCTCACACTTGCTCTTTCATGAATCTTTGTCGTTTTCTTATAACGTTTGATCCAACAACAAATAATTATCCTTCACATCTCTCGAAAGGTTTTCTTTAATACATCGGCAATGAATGAAGAAATTAAGATTGAAAAAAAAACAGTCATGCATTCTTCACAGCTTTATATAAGCTAATTGTCAAGTTCATGCACCTAAAAAAGTTTGGTACGTTTCCCTATATAGCCCTATTCTTGATTCCTCATTTAAAGATGGAAAACTTTTGCTCTTTTTTCGCCCAATGACGTCGATTATCTATCTTTACTTATTTCATTCAGATAATGCTTGCATAGTGCGTACAACAACGACCAGCAGAAACAATCCTCAACTGTTCCTAGCTAAAAAAAAAAAAAAAATGTCAAGAAAAATTTAAGAGTAAAGGGTATCTTTTGCTGGTCTCTAATATATCCCACAAACAAAGTTTGCCTATTATGTATAGGGGGTCTACCTTTACAGCAAAAATATACTTCGACTGCTGAGATCTCACTCGGAAGACTTTGAACGACGTTTAAGACTTTGATGATAAGACAACCATATGCCGTGTGTGGTAAACGGCCATGACCAACCATGACCAACCATCAGATGTATAATTAACCCATTCTAGTTGATTGAGCATCAATCCGTGTGTATGTCCCGAGGTAATGAGATCACGATGCTCTTCCTGTTTGTGGTAGGCTCGTCATTGACATGCGTATACGCGTGACTGTATATGGTGGGCATGCTATACGTCGGTTTGTTTTGTGCAGAGATACGAATCACTGAAGCTCGACAAGTTTATCGACACAAGAATGTTCCACAGACTATGCTTTGCAGTGGCAATATATTGATTTTATATTTTGATGTTAGCAGTAGCAATAATATTCAAACGAACGACAAATACAAAAAGATTCATTTATTAACTCGGTAATGGCTTCAGTCGGAGTAGGCTACATTTGTCTATTACCTTAAACCACAACTTTGATTTGATTTGGCTTTCCACATATTAGTGTATGCAGTTTAGGTTGTAAAATTTATGGTTATTGGGTAAATTTATGAAATAACCTATAGACTTACCTTCTATACTGTCCACTTTATTTACATAGTCTGGTCGCTACTAGAGGGTAGCAGTGTAACCAAACACATAGATAAACCGTGGTCTGCTAATTTTACAACATTGAATAGTCTAGTTATTGGATATATGGATAGTAAATAATCCAGGTATAGCCATTGAGAAACAATGAGTGCATAGGCCTTGAACGAATTGAGTCTATAAGCTATACGTTGTAGAATCTCCATGAATAATGATGGGCATCCTGTTAAATAAAAATAAAAACCGAATATAATAAAGTGATTATTAAAAACAATCTTGCTGACCTGAAATTCTTTTGACTGCTCCTTCCCCTTCGTCCTGAATTTTTTATTTGTTTTTAATTCTAAATAAAAAAAATTCCGACAGAAGCTTTATATTACTGGGAGATTCTTGGACATGGGTAACATGAGTTATATCTTGAGCAGCAACGGGCACTCGACAGGTTTTGTTGTAATATGCTACGACTTTCTAACAACTGATGAAAGAAAACAAGTTCTATTTCTATTAGAAGTTTGATTTACATCAACCTGAAGTTGTTCGCTTTCATTGCGTATTCTGTATTCAACAGTTGTAACAAAAGGACTAAATTAGGTTTAAAAAACGAAGACTCGCAAGAATATTCCGGTTATCAGAAATCGGATAGAACAGATGGCATTTTAGATTTTTTTTAATATTTGATGTTGGATGTCATAGAAAACGCACTGGTTTTTTCCTTGGCATGGTCTGATCATCAGCAGAGACCGAGATGATCAAATCATGCCTTCAGAATATCAGGCATGATGTCTTGCTGCCCTAATCTTTTCATTATTTAATATATAGGTCTACTATTAAATAAGAGACTTTTCACTAAAGTAGTCTAATAGCATCGAAAAGTGTCGTGTAGATTGCAGAAAGAAATGCAAAATACAGTCGAGAAAGTATGACGCTGACCATTTTTGCTAACCAATTGGCCAACAGTTTTGTATTAAGTCTAGGCTTAACTAACTTAGATTCTGTGTAGACTATGCTTACGACAAATACATTAATAGTGAACGAATATAGGCTTGAAAATGACAGAGTCAAGTATATCCAGTATAAATTATCGTACATACACTTTTGCACTGTGTGGATCCCTATATAGAGAGGTAGCTTTAAAACGGTTAGAATACAAAGGTTGTAAAATTTGCTATAAAAAAATTAGACTACACTGTCTGTGAGTTTTATAGCTGTAAAAAGAACACCTTTATATCATTTAAAATAAATACGGTCAAAATAGTGACCAGCTATTAGTTTACAGTTTTACTTTTTTTTTAAAGGCCTATATACGTGACTGAAATACGAAGAGGAATTGGAGCTATTTTTAACATCACTAGAGGTCGTTGTAATTAGTATGTGTCATCTGCAATAGAACGATAATAATGTAGTCTAATGCTACGAAAATAATAGGCCTACTACCCAACGTAAAGAATTGAAGAGTAAACGTTATAAACAAAACACAATTTTACGCACCCGAAATAATTGAAAACGATCAGCCGAATAAGTTTGTTTCATGGTAGGCTATTGGGTGATTACAACGCCTTGTTTTTATTATTAGGCTACTGTAGACTTCAAGAATTCCTTTTTTTTTTTCACTTATTATTTCTTATGCAAGAAAAATCACTAACATTCTACAGGAAAAAGTCGAATAACGTTAGCTCTACGTATATATATGAGACAAACGCCACACTCACCACCTCCACCATTTAAGACACTGCCAAATCGACGACTGACGAGAATGCCATCTTTTCATTTTCCTTTTTATAAAGCATACTTTTCAAACGTTCTTGGAAATCAAAACCAAACGTTAGCTAGACTATTTTACAAAAATTTCTACAAGATGCTGCGTAGTTTTATTCTAAATGTTTAAGCAAAAAATATTTTAATACATTTACACACCACATACGCCTACGCCTATAGACCTACTGTATAGAAACAGTGAAATATATGCTTGCAGTTGCTGATAAACTCTAGAAAAGGTTTGGCTCTATTATAGTTTCTTCATGTTACCCCGGGATCAGCCTTTATTAATAACTTTTTTATATGACATATATATAAGGGCATAACAGAACTAGACCCTATAGGCTACACTAAGAAGGTAGGTCTATATAACTTTGAAACGTTTTAATTTTTATTGCAATGTTGATTTCAATTCACGAAGCTTTTGTATAATTTAGTAAATAATTTTCTACGTTGACGTGTCGTCATCATCAGGCGAGTGCAGCGTTTTGTAGGCTCAACGACTTTGTTTTTTCATCATCATTCATAGCTGATGAGCTGTAGCCTATATATGTAGTCTACATGGAAACTTGGAAAAAGCAGTGTGAAAACTTGTGTTTGTATATGAACAGTTGCATCCCATATGTGTTCTCATCGAATCTTAGGCTATTCATTAGGCTACTTTTGTTAGACTAATATTCATGTTCATGTATGGTAAATTTCACGCAGACTTTACACAATAAGGATATTCGTGAGACGATTTTTGTTCAATTTGTGCCATCTTTCACGTTTTTTATCAGATTAAATGTACAGGATGTCTGTTAATGCATGCAGTTGATACTATATAAGACCTTACTATAGATAGGTCTAACATTTTTACACTCTATTAGCCTATTGTAACCTGTGCAAGGCAACGTTCACTGATATAAATGCAAAAATTAACTTAAAAACGTATAACATATAAAAACTCTAAGCAGCAAAATCGTTATTTTGTATAGATCCCACAAAAGAGATATAGGCTACAGATTCAACTATACTGTTATCCTGTGCCATATACACGTCTAACGTGCTGTTTGAAATCAACAAGACGTACAGAGGAGGAGAGAACTGCGCTGCGCATCAGCAAACGTGAAGCCAAACCATTATATACAATGTGCACCTCGTTGTCCAATAGGAGAAAAGGAAGAGTTGATGGTGTATACATAATCCAGCAAAGACCTTTGAGAGGTAGGCTATATAAATATTTTTGGAGAACAGTTGCATTGCGCAGCCTCCTCTAATATCAATGACCGTGATGGTAGTTGCGTTAGATGCTTATTTGATTCCATCATCAATGTGATGGCGAGACTAAAAAAAAAATGTCTAATAACAAAACAATGAAATGCAAATGAGTATAGAAAAGGACATTGTGCATATTTTTTCAGTGCTATTGCTCCATACAGGGACTAGGTAATCATTGTTTCTCTGTCCTTTGAAACAAAAATACTTTCAATAGACGATTTATCCACTAACGTTACCATTAGATGTCGAAATTTCTTTTCAGGTTGTTTTATTTTTGGCTACGTTTTAATAGGGCCATCAATTCTCTTGGCTATAAACTATTAGTGGACTGACACTGCAAACGGGAAAGGGATAAACGTGTTTCTTGTCGCATACGTATATATACACAGCAACGCTGAGCAATAGCACATGATGCAGCTAAAACAAAGAGCTCGCAATATTACCTGCCGTCCTCTTGTGTTCAGTATCTATTCTATTTTGGGCCAGCCTTATTTAATGATTGCCTTAATGTCTTTGCTTGTTTTTTTTTCTATTGGTTTTAAAAGCTTGCGAAATTCCACCCTTTTTTGTATGTTGCAATTCCAGTTCCCACTAAAATAGCAGCAGCAACAAAAAAATGGCAATAGTTGAATAAACGAAGGGGAAACATAGAAAGCCATCGATCGGCACGATTGTACACCGCCCGGATATATTTACATATAGAAACAGCACGGTGGTGTGCTCGAGGCAAAAAAAAAAAAAAGGAAGGTCTAAATTTAAACCCCTATTGTATGTTTATGCAAAGCGATCGTGCAAAGACCGCGCACATTTCTGCATACATTGTGTATATTTTTACAAGTCTTATCGCGCATTGCTTAAGTATCTCTTTCTATTTATACATATACTTTTAGTTTCTCGTAACAGCCGCCAATTTTCCTGTTTTATTCTGGACACGTTTCCCATTTCACCATGGCTCTTGTTTTTTGCTCATTCCCAATTTTCTTTCCCGTTTTCTCTACTTTTGATTGTGATTTTGATTCACGTTGCAAAATAGGAAACGATGCAGTATATATTAAAGTCAGATACGCGGTGACCATCAGCACGTTTTGCAAAGGGCATTGTTGCTGGCCTTGTTTCTCTTTCTTTACTTATCGTCTTGATGGCCCTTGCATATACTTGTACACATTCGCTGTGACAAAATCCGTACGTATCGACATTGTAGTGCATACCAAATTGGACACAGATATATATTTTTAAAAAGGGCCTCCCAATTGCAAACAATGACGACGAAAACCTGCTCTGTACGACTTTTTGTTAAAAAACAACTGCGTAAAGCAATCTGTACCGATAATATAGGCTATACGTATATCAGCACAGGTGGAATGCCATTAACCATATACGTTTAATGTTTGAGCAATTTTAGTTTGGTCAACGCCCCGCTCCACATATTTTTTTATTCATAAAAAAATGCTATTAGGCTAAAGACATAGCTTTTGACCATTCAAACTTTGTAAAAGGTTATATTCTTAAAGTCTGAGATTCAGTAGCTAGAATTTTCAATGAAAAATTAATACGATAGAGCAAGACCCGAACCACATACTCCATGGTTCTGAAACTTGTACTTTGTAATTGATCTGCGGCTTAACTCATATAGACCTCTACGTAGTAACTGATAGACAATATCAGAGTTTTATTCAATGTAAGATGTTTAACATACAAGCGTCAAACTAGTAACAGGGTGGACATAAGCCAATTCTACTCAAGTAGGCTATAAACTATTAAAGCAGAATCCTTACAAGCCCATAGTTTTGTTAAATCTATAAACATCTGCCATTTTTAATTTTCGCTCTTTAAAAATGTTCAGTCCCACATTTGCATGAGATGTAATAGGCTAGAGGGACAACAATTACGACGGTTCTTAATAACTTTTTCTTGGTGAATTTTTCCTACTGAAACACCCCAAGTTAAGTTGGAAGTCGCGCTACTGTGTGTAGTCTATACTTCATTAATCAACCTGTCATGCGGTGACCGTGGTTAAACCTCGGTCACTCACGTTGCTGACGCTGATGACCATCATTGTGCAGCCGCCCTCAAGCGGTTATTTTGCATAGCAGCGCAGCATTTGCTAAAAATATAAATGCATCCCTAAATAGAAATAAAAGAAAACCTCCCAAAAAGGATTGTAAGAGGTCTTTTCGTTTTTTTTCGGAAATGACAACAGCCACTTGTGCGAGCGCACGTTGTTGCATGCTTTTATTTATAGATTACAACTGTGTCTATGTATAGCTTTAGAACGTGAATTTAGACAAGTGGAAATGACCGACGGTTATAAAAACGCGCCACATAGTCGCCATTCATTTGAAAATGTAGAAATAGAAAAGGGCAAACATTCACGGATATAATTCTTCGATTTAAGAAATATACGTTTGCATCCAAATATGGATGAGTTGGGAGAAAAATCGTTCCACAAAGTCTATCATCAGTTCCTACGTAAAATATGCCGTTTGACATCTGCGCGTCCGAATGTGAAACCTACATACGCGCATATATTTGCTCTTTTGAATAAAATGTCTACATTCCTATATATACATCACATTTGAACATGAAAACAAATTCTCATTAGAGAGCCGTTCGAGAAAGAATATATAAAAAACGACGGAACTATAAAGGATGTAACGCATTACGAACGATAGCAGCACCTTTATAACAAGTGCAATAAAAAAAGTCGTTTTATGTGATTTGAGAACAATAACTTATTTAAAAATCAAGTTAAATCCAGTATGTAATATAGACGTTAGTGAAATAAATAAATTTTTCGTCCGGGTATTATATAACATGGTCGAAAAAATAAATTAAACTTTCTTTGGCACTTAAAAAATAATTGAATTCAAGTTGTGCACTTGACAAAGTTATTTTTCAGCGACTAAATGGAAATCAACACGATACAAGAAAAGGGGTCATTCGTGCAAATAGAATTAATATTTACATACAACAATAGGATAAAGGAATCAATAAATAATGCAGGAAGCATTTTACGTCAACAAACCCATCATCGTCAAAAGCCCAGCAGTAATAGGATGCCGCAAAAGTTTAGACCAGGAACTTCAATGTGTGTAACATGGATTGTATTGGGACTTTGTTGATGGGTTCACGCTTCACGTCTCTGTCGTGACATGTGTGCTCAGCAATTGCTGATGAACGGACATTCTTCAATGCAACATTGCCGCATATTGACCAGATGACGTGCATGCGTCAATTGCGGTTAACGCTTGGATTCACGGTGTCTAGCCGCAAGATGTATTTATTTCTAATATGACGACAAATAAAGGAACTATGACACAACAGCCCCAGGGCAGAACATATAATAGATGGACAAAACGGGCGTCCATCATCGAAGGATAAAAATAAAAAAAGGGCCGTGATATAACAGGTATGTATAAAGGCATTACATATCAAACTAGTTATGCAATTCTTTATTGTATAGTAAAGAATCTTATGCAGCACATTCAGTTTTGTTAGATTAACTTATTCTTCTTAAACGAGGTTCAATTTTTTTTTTTCTTTTCGATGATTTAATAAGTAAATTGCCGCACCAATGAGTTTATCAGAGAAACATTTTGAGAGCAACTTTCACGTTGATTGCACCAGCTCTTCCTTTGTATTTGTTTTGTCACGTCAACAACGTGTGCTGCTCACGATCCATAATTCCACGTAAAATCGTCCGGTTTTTTAAATTTATTTCTGTTTTCATGGCATATCTTTTATGTTTTTTTTTGCTCCATTGCATTCAAAGAAACAGTATTTTAATTTTTTTGTTTCAACAGTCAGAACATTTCAGGGTCACTCATTCTCATTCATATGCAAGAGGCAATTTCGAGTCTAAACACGAAAAACTTGTTTTTCATTATGGTAACTTGCTTAATTATTGCTTAAGAAAAAGTCGATTTTTGGTGCTTAATTGTAACACCATCGCGGTGAATAAGGAATGTATTCAAATTATTCGCAAATTAAGGGTTAACCTGTTAGCATGCAGACCCTGACGACGACAGTTCAGAGTATTCCATGTTCTCTGCACTCAGCGTTTCCCGGAAGAGGAAAAAAAACAGGGTGACACTTATCAGATTATTAAAAACAAAACAGAAAAAAAAGAGAAATAAAAATAGAGAAGTGAAGAGAAAATATGAATTACTTTAATTATTTGCCTTTTACATATTTGCGTTTGCATATTCAAGATGGTCGCTATCATATGCCTGTTAAGCATAAACATGTCAATCGACAGAGTCGTGATAAAAACAAATAAAAAACAACAAAATTCTCTGAAGCACTTGATATATAACCACGTTCGCAGAAATGTTATACAGTGTACATACCAGAGAAGGAGTTTGCATTTCCATAAATTGGCCGGCAGCAAAGTTCCACTCGTGTGTCTTATCAGGTCTATCAACCACTGAGTGGATTTTTCTATGTCCAACCATCTTAAGTGATCTTGCGCCTTAGAAAAGGTACACAACACCTATAGCCTACATCTTAACATCCCATGCGATGAATTTGACTAGATGATTATATTGACACGTTTTTTTTTGTTCTTTTTTAATATTTTTCTCAGAAAACGGCGATTTTTGTAAATTATTGGTGCCCTAATTTGCATAATTTCCAGCGACTTGAACCATCAATGTTTTAAATCGCGGGTTTTTGTATAAAAAAGGGGGGGGGGGAATCTGGGAAAACAGTGGCCTTGGACATTTTGTCAACAGAAAACGTCCCCTTCCTTACAAAAACACAAAGGGTTAGACAAAGGATACACCTAATTTAAATAAATTGATAAAAAAAAGGAAAAAAAAAGAAACTTCGGAGAACTTGGCAAGGACTTCTGAAAAACTAGCCCCTGCATGCCTCTTGTAAAATCAGGTGGATCCAGATCTCACTCCGACACATGCAAATCGAACAGTGCACACAAAAACACGAAGCCATTGTGTTGCGTGGCATTAGTGCACTCTTTCAATGGCCTCTAGTTCAGAGGTGTGCTTCTAGGTCGTGAAATCTCATGTGGCGCTGCGTAGCGGACGAGAATTGTACAGACTCTTCAAAAACGGCAGGCTTTTTTATGTTTAGGAAGCGAACGAGAGATATATGAACGTGTTTCGTTGTGTTCAGTGCCAGTGCCACTCGGCTACGGGCAAAGCCAAGGACTGGGGTAGGTCCTACCTCTTCAAAAAACACGAACTCGTCACTTGAGGACAACGTTCGTTTCATTCCAAACATTGAAGAGACCCGTACTCATTGGCAAGACGGGCTTCAGTCAGCCACACAGTGTCTCCTCCTTCCTTATACGTTACGGTCGTATTAGTGGTCAGGCCCAGTCTCTGTTGGAAGCTGCTCAAAGCAGCGCGTGTTCGTTGTCACTCTGCAATCGGAGCCGTTTTTTTTTCTATCTTTTTTCGAAAAGTTGCTAGGCGCCTTTTATTCCGACTCTATTTTTTTGTTTACCCTTTTCCTTGACGCCGGATACATCCGACAAGACTTGCCTAATGCGGTGTGTTCTGTTCAAACAAAACCTGATGGCGACCTTTTGAAAGATTATTTAGAACTTGTTGAATCACGTCCCCCTCTCGGCGTATTACATCAGTGCCACTGTGTAAGCCAGAAAGAAAAACCAGTCTTGTTTTCCATTTGATGATCATCAATTTGATTAGTCGTCAGGCCGTCGTCGAAGAATCTTCCCACATTCCCCAGCCCATTGCCGTCTGCTTCATGGTCAACCGGACGGCACATCGACTCAACATCAGTCCTAAGACGGATGACTAGATTACAAATGCTGTAGATCCAAAGAAAATCCTACACACCCTCTTATCGTTTTGCTTCCCCTTTGACTACCTTCGGAGTTGGTTGTGACGTCTGGAAGAAAGAAAATTCGGGGGTTGGCTCAGCGATTAGTCGCCAAGGAAATAAATCTCATCCAGACCTAAATACATGCAGAACGACAACGACGAACTGGTGAGTTGATTTATTTATTTGTTTTTTATTGTGCCCAGTTAGAAGGTTTGATGTTTATCACCCATGTGGTCATGTCTGCAGATGCACTGACAATTAAATTTAATTAGGGCTATTTTTGTTTTTGAGTTTTGTTTAAGTTTCACGGTAGATGTCGTATTGAGGTATTGCAAAAAAGAAAACAAAAAAAACTGTTTGCTCATGTAAATCGCTTCCCCCGGGGATGGGAAGGCTTGGAATTTGATCAGTTCAGTATTTGAGTTGTTAAAAAGAGCCCGCGAATCATAGCCGAGCTGAAATACGTCAATCTGTGCTTGATGAATGGCGTGGACTTGCTTCGGGTAGGTCCAGATTCTGCCGGTAGAGTTACGTGATCGGGCAATCGACCAACAACGTAGGAAATCGTGTATACGGTTTGAAGGGCAGGGAACATGGAGCAGTTGAGTTCACTTTGACGTCATACTTGCCTTTTGCTCTATTTTTCTCGTGAGGGGGCGTGACAACCCTGACCATCTCAACAACGTAGTTGTTCTTTTGGCCGTTAGATGGCATATGTCAACAGTCCCAGAAATTTAACTCAATTCAAAACCCAAATTACTGGAGAAAATTTCGTATTTTAAAAAGACATTCTGAAATTCGCAAGGGAGTGCAAAAAAACAAACAAATATTAGGTATGGGTTGGGAGATTCGTTAGGTTGAAATCACTTCGCAACATGACAATTAACTTTGGTTCAAGGACACAAAATGCAAAGAGGAAACGAGGTATACAGTTTTTGTATTAAGAGTATAGCAAACTGGGCTATACTGACAACAGTGCAACCAGTACAAGAAGACGACCTCAGGAGCCTCTGGGAGATTAAAAAAAAAAAAAAAAAACTGAGGAGGGTCCATTGCCACCCACCGCTGATACAGCCCCCTCCCCTTCTCTTCTTTATTTTTTAGCTCCGCCTGCTCCACGTGGAGACCGTGACCGAAATACGACCGTTTTTCATGGAGTAGGTCGCTTCTGCTGTTGCAGTCTTTTTTTTCTTGTTAAATTTTTTTTTGTTACTTCTTCACACCTCCCCACACACAACACATTTCTCGTGCAACCGCGTTGAGACAACACAAGACAGTGCGATATTGGGCGCCCGTGTGCGTGGGCGCTGATGTGTAATGTTGACTTGGCTTTTTTGTTTTTCTTCTTTTCTTTTTCAAGTGTTTATTTTATTTTTTTTAATGTTTCTTTTTTTAGTAACTTGCATGGAAAGTTCAACGTTCGTATTAGGCAGGGACACCATGCTGGGTTTCCGCCCCCAATTTTTTTTTTCTTAACATGTTATTTGAACAACATGTGCGTATATGGCTAATGTTGATTATCCATATGTTGCCTTCTTCTTCGACTCCCTCTGTGTAGCGACTCTTTGGGAGACTGCTCTTAAAGCAACGGGGACATCTTGAAAACCGAACCTTTTTTTTTTTTTTTTTTAAAGAAAAGGAACGCATAAGACAGGGCCTTTTTTCGAATAATCGTGATGAGTCAACATTACCATTCACGCTTTGAACAAACGACAAAAAAGGACATGGGACGGACCGAGAGGTATCGCATTGTAGCCATTTTTGATGAATTCAAATATTTTTTTATTGTACAACTTAAGTCTTTGAATGCCTAACTAGAAAAGAGAAACACTAGAATTGATTGGTGTCGCAGAAAAATGTAGGGCATCGAAAGATGTATGGGGAAGGTCAACGACGGAAAGCTATTTCCCTCTAAAGCACCTGACGAATAATATGAGTGAGGGGTTTGGGAAGTAAAAAGAAACGGCTCTTTTTATGTGACCTGATTTGACCTTTTTTTTCCATCAAGGCCGTTGTCAAGTTAGGGTTTCTTAGCCTCTTTGTCGAGACCTGTCTGTAATTGCTTTAGACAAGCGAGTGATATGGCAAAAAAAAAATATTGTGCTGATCTGTCCTACTTACCTTCTACCGGCTATGGCATCCACCTGTTGAATATGTAGATTCCTTTAAGCCAAACACTTTTCATTGTGGGCTTGACTGACTTTTAGAGACAAAATGTGTATACGGTAGACGCGTTTATCGAAATTCAACATGGTGTTTCGTTTGCATCATTGGTTTTTCAAAATCAATGAACTCTTGTTGTTTTGCTTTGCTTTGTTTGTATTTTATTTTTAAGAACTAACGAAAGAATAGGTCGTAAAATAGGCGATACTTAAAGTAGGTATCCAAGTGGGCAAATATATTACGAGAATTCGATGAAAGAATTTCAACGGCCATTTGCAGCACCAGCGTTCTGGGTGATCCAGTATATACCGTATCACCCGCTGGACGAACGACTTCAAGAGCAAAATGACCGTGTGACAATGTTGGAAAGAAGAAAAACGATAATTATCATTTTTAGAAAAATAAGGGGAAAAAAGAAAGGCCAATGGGGATTTTTAGTAGTAAAAAAGCAAAAAAGCAACGAAACATTTTCCCAGTGTGATACCATAAAAAAGGTAGCAGTTGGGTAGCGGTCGGTAGCAGTCGGAAGTTTGGTTCCGTTCCACTGGATTTTTCTTTGTTGTCTAACGTCATTAAACGACAAAACGATCGCCAACGATTGGTACGCTACATTGTGTACTGCGCACAAAAGAAAAGTTGTCCTTGATCATTACCCTCACGTAAACCCAATCCATAAATAATACCTTCGTTTGATTCCAACTAACTTTGAAACAAAACAACAATTTATTGTCGTATTTGCTACGTATTCTGTTCATCTATGAACAAACAGTGGCCGATTTGAAATGCTCAATGTTCATCCGTATCTTGACCGCGTACGACAAGTTCAGACACGTCAACGCCATCTAGTGACAGGGTACAATCTCTGCCAATAGCGGACCTTCCCTGGTGTATGGGACCGGAGCGCATATTTGTTACAGGCCTACTAGCTATCGGCTCATTTACTGGTAGTTCAGCTGTCGCTCGACATAGTCGCATTTTTAAGTGGCACCCGCGGAACAATTTTCGCCGGCTAGTTTTTTTTTGTTGTGGTTGTTCATCGCACTCGTGTCTTTGTGCGTTTTGCTAATCTTTCCCTTAGACAAAAAAAAAAAAAAACCCTTTTTAAGAGTTCCTTAACTCAAGACGGACAAAGACCAATTGTGCAGGTTTTTTTTAAATCAATCAAACGTCCCGCGTTGCTGGGATACAGAAAGCTACCCGTTCGTTTTTGTTCGAATTTTTTTCCGTTGGCCTTGTCATTACGGACGCACGCATTCGTAATATTTACAAATCCATATCTGCTGTCGGTCTGCGTGTAGCCAGAACACTCGTGACCGGTTCGGTTGACTCGATAACCTTTCACTCTACCACCCCCAAACTTCCGTTGAGTGCTGTTGTGTCGCAACAACCTGTGTCTCTGTGTCTTTTATGCGGTAAGTTTTTTTTAAATCTTTGTATTTCATATTTGTTATTGCTGTTACGAAACCTCAACAACTTTCTCATTCCCATCGTTATATCATCTCTGATACGTTAAACGGTTAACTAATCCGCCAATATTCCGCGATTTGGGAGGAAATATACGTTTTCGCCACACACAAAAAACGGCTTTCCCGCTGGTAGCAGATGGCATTTAAATAAAACATTTTCCAATAGGCGAAATATTTTTATTGATATACCAAGAGGAAAATTGCTTCGGTTCTTGAAAATTTAGGATTTTTGATTTCTCTCTGCATATAGCGATTTTTGTTTTTGCCCGTCGTGTGTAATCAGGGCCATCTAAAATATGCATTTTTTCAAAAACTTCTCTGTTTGAGCAATACCTGTGTATTAAATTAACATCGAAAAGGGGATGAACTAACTCGAGTAACAGGTTATGCATAATGAAGAGGCGCCCTCGATTCGAATTTTCTGCCTCAGCTAATAAAGGGGACTTATCCGCCTCGATTCCCTTTTTGCTGTTTATGAAGGGTAGACGTGTCCCTGCACACGTGAGAAAGATGAACTGGGTACAAAACGTCTGATGAATTATGGAGGTGTTAGATTTTTTTAAAAACTTTGGGGGAAAATTAATTTGTTTGAAAATATAAAAGCCCCAGTTGCTACGTCATTGCGAGTTCACACTTACGTAGTGCATCTGTTAAAAAAATATGAAATGAAGCATTGTTTTTTTTTGTACATTTATTACTAGCCAGAATCAAAATTGAGTTGAACTGGAACGTGACTGGAATTTTTTGAATTTTTCATTTCGGGAACAATCATCTGTTGCAATGCTGCGATTTGTTTATATACCAAACAAGCTTTTTGTTTTATGTGTACCACCGTGGCATGCGTAACGCATTCGTATATAAAAGAAATCATGAATTTGTTGTTTATCGAGTTACAATATTTTTTTCTTTTCCATTTCCTTCCACGTCACCCAAAACATACCCAGATTAGTAAAAATTCAAGAATTCCACATGATACACCTTAGGGCTCCATGTCTCAACAATGGACGAACTTATAGAAGCATTGATAATTTTAGTAGGAACACAAGTTTGAGATTCTCCAAGGTTATATTTTTCATAATAATGTATCTCCTTCCGTACTTGTTTTTCCTCGTCCTTTTGAATAAGCATATACACGTTGAACTCCGTCTAGCACCGCCAGAAATGTTGGAAAAACATGTCTAGAGGCCTTGTGTGTACAGCCCTTGCCAGGAAGGCCTACACAATACAGACACACATGTGTATTTCCGTACAGCCAATAACCTATATAGTCCACTACGTATAGTGGCATACTACTCTCTCTTTGGACAGGGGGCGGTTAGCGAGTTCACTGCCCTGGGCTGCATTTTTTTCTTCTTTTTTTAAAGCCTTCTCCCCTTTTGGTCACGTGCATATATAGACCTATGTCTCTGTAAAGCGATACAGACGCGACTATGAATCTTCTTATATAGTTAAAAGGGAGGGGGAAAAAGGCCCGTTAGAGAAGGTGAAATTTTAAATGACGAGCTGTATGCAGGAAACTCTACGTGTTGAAATGAGGCCAGGGTTATATCTAGTACGGGTATGTTATTAAAAAATAAATAGGGCGTTATTTTCTTTTCTAAGGTGGTTGCGTTATTTTTGATAATGCCATATTTAGTCATGTCCAAAATTTGCGGTTCTCTAGTTGTAACTGTTTGCTGTTGACATCGTGTACACCTGTAAGTTGGCTGATTTATTTTAAAATTAATGGAAGTCGCAGCAGCCGTGTAATCTGTGTGACCTCTTCGTGATGCCGAGTTGTGTGTGATATGGGGGGACGAACGCGCTGTGTTGTTTCACCTGCGGCTATACTGCAAAATGTCAATCACTATACATGTATACCGTATAGTGATAGCATCATCAGAAAGTCATCGACCGCAATCTAAATATACCAACGGCTAATAATAATATATGCGTGTGACATGGCGGGCATAATGGTTATACATATATACACATATCCCTATATAATGTGCATATAATGTAGGAATTGTTGTCTTAATTTAGTTTTTTTCTTTCAAAATTCTATTTTTGGTCGTCATTAACCGCAACCCAGTACATTCTTTTGCGGTAAAAATATTCCAGTTCGATGTCTTTTTCCCCCCCTTGCATATGACTAAAGAGAGAGTCTCTGTTTACAGTATTCACGCAATAGTGTAGTAAATTTAAAATTGATCACAAATCCACCAGATGTGTGTGTAGTTTTTTTTTCCTCTTCCATGTGCGTCATTCGCCAATTAAGCGCACGCACATTCAACGGCATTATGTACATTTAACCCACCGTAATAGTTATATCATTTTCTTCCCATAGTATAACTTAACGTTTTAATGAAAGTTACGCCCGTATGCGTATGGTGGTAAAATCTCTTGTCTCCTGGCCGAATCACCTTCTGGATCCAACTGGCTCGTGCCTGTCGTATGTGGCTTATAGATTTATACACTGATCCCATGGAATTGTGGTAAACAACTGCAACCTCTATATATACGCGGTTAATATGCACGATCTATTGCGTCCAATTGATGATATCCATCAGCTTCTTGGCACCTTTTAATTTGTCATGGAAAAAATCATTCTCCTTTTCCTTTTGGTGTTCTAAACTATAACAAGTATCTCTTCTGGATCTTGCGTTCTAGACACGTTATTGATTGGGAGGCTCTATTCCCGATTCTGTGATGTCTATCTTTCTGAACGATGCATCTTTTATGTAGACTTGATTGTTTATGTCCTTTCTATATATATCCAAACACCTGTTGCAGAGAGACTTAGCTGTCCGTTTCTTTGGGGTCGATATGTACGCAATATAGAGAGATAAACTAGTCTTTTAATGCGACCAAGGTGCAGGAATGTCACGCTGTATCTTATTTTGGCTGCCAGCAATGTGTATACGAATAATGTTTGGTTAATTAACAAACCTGGATTTTCTTTCTTTTCTCCAACAGGATTTGCATGTCTAACTTGAATGAGGCCATCAATCTCCGACACCAGTGGTCCGAGTCGTTGCTGTAGTTGCCCAGCTGGGTCCGTTTGAATCGCCCAGTTGATGGCCAGCCAGCAGTCTCAACGTTGGGGCTACGTCCAGCAGCCAACCGATTACCAACAACAACAACAACAACTTGGCCGGCCAGATAACAATCCCTCGTCGTCCGCTTTAGAACGTCTTGCCTCATCTAATTCGTCTTTCACTGCCGTCGTCTCTACGGTGGGCAATGACATGTTGCCCTTGTCTTCTTCATCGTCATCTTCTTGCTCGTCGTCATCATCAGTCAGCGATACAGACGCGTCCGCGATGGAAGCCATGAAAGTCGACCCTTTGGATCTCACCTGTAACAGTCAGAGTATCAGCAGAAGTAGCCCTACTAGCGGAGGGGCCACAGGCCACCGCAACAGGAACGACTCTGCACCGGCCGTCTTAGATTATGAAGATCAGTCATCTTCTGTTGCGCAAGCATCGGGTTCCATTAGCAGTGGCTGCAACAATCGGACTCTCTTGTTCGGCCTCGATGACGGCGAGCGTACGGATCATCAACAACAGCAGCGTCCAAATCATCGGTTGATGGGTACCACCGCAGTGGTAGATGGAACAGGGACGCAACAAGCGTCAGCAGTCAGCGTTGCAACACCTGCTACTACCGGTGTGGTTGCGCCTCCGGCTCCAGCAGCAGCGATAACAGGTGGAGAAGAAGCTCATCGATGCGACATGTGTGGGAAAACGTTCGCCGTTCCGGCCCGACTGACCCGTCACTATCGAACGCATACAGGTGAATGATAATGACTTCATTAATCATAATTTTTTGCTGTTGAAAAGTTGGAAATTCATTTATAATTTTTTGGGGGGGTGTAGGTGAACGGCCGTTTGTTTGTGAAGTGTGTGGCAAGTCTTTTTCGGTCAAGGAGAATTTAAGCGTCCATCGAAGGATCCACACGAAGGAGAAGCCGTACAGGTGTCCTCACTGCGGCCGTGGATTCGAACACAGCGGTAAATTGCACAGGCACATGAGGATCCACACGGGGGAGCGTCCCCATCAGTGCACTGATTGCGGAAAGACGTTTATCCAATCAGGACAGCTCGTGATTCACATGCGTTCCCATACAGGTGTGTGTATATAGAATGAAAATCCATTTTTGAGTAAATTAAAATAATTAACTTGCAATTGTTGTGCAGGTGAAAAACCGTACGTCTGTACTGTTTGTAGCAAAGGATTTACCTGTTCAAAACAGCTCAAAGTCCATTCACGAACCCATACAGGTAACGTCGGTCTGTCCACCTAAATTTATTTTTAAATTAATGATTGATTTGTAATCAACAGGTGAACGGCCTTATGCTTGCGACGTATGCGGCAAAACATTTGCATACAATCACGTATTGAAATTGCATCAAATGGCTCATCTTGGCGAGCGATTGTATAAGTGCACCATTTGCTCTGAGACGTACAGTTCGAAGAAAACGCTGGAGGCTCATATCAAAATGCACGGAGTTTCCCCGACGCGACAATCTCCCATTCCTTCCACTTCGTCTGTTCCCGTTGCCGTGCCGATGAGCAATTCCATCAGTCAGCAACACGTCCGCCCCGGTGGAATGGCAACGGCGAATGATCACCACCATCTGGGCAGGCGTTTACAAGGCCGTCACAGCACTGGCGTTTTTATTGATAACAATCAGACTAACAGAAACAGCCGATTGGGAGCCCGTCTTGGAGAAAATGCAACTGAGCGGATATCGAATCACCAGCAGCCATCGTTATCGCCTTCGTCTGCCGAGAGTAACGGCAGCAGTCCGTCCGATATGGACGCAATGAGCGGCCCTTCCGCTAGTAACAACACGAATAATAACAATCTGTTGCTAATGGAGGCTCAACGTCATTTCCCCATTCAACAACATCCGGCCGGCCTTTCGTGGAACGTGTTGAATAATTTGGCTCTGTCACGTGCTGCCACCATCGGCCATCACCTAGCGCAGTCTCGCGAATACGAAGATTCTCAGCAGCAAGTACAGCAACAGCCAATGTCCAGCAGTCATCAACAGGATCGAAGTCATTTCGCTTATCCTCAACTGTTGAACGCCACGAGATCCGGCGGATTGGCTGTTCAAGTGGATTCGAAACGTCTAGCGCATCATTTACAACAGCAGCAACCGTTCAAAAATCAGTCAACTGTCAGTAATAACCATCCGACCGGATCGGTGGATTATTCTCCAATGACATATCTACGTCCGATGCCTCCTCTCATTCCCGTTACGGCAGCTGGACCTCTGTTGGCAGCTTCACCGACTTCGCTTCGAACCCTGGAACGTCATCCTTCAGTGACAGGTCATTCTTCGGCTGCCGATTCGTTGGCCGCTGTTCCGCCAGCCCTCCGGCCGTTAGACGGATCAGCTACGACTCACGGACCACCACGCAAGAGCTCGCGATTCCGCGGAGGTGAAGGTAGCGGATCGGCGGGCGACGGCGGATGTAATAGCGAATCATCCGATTCGCCTCCGTCATCCGCTTCGTCTTCACCGTCGCTGATGTTAACGGACGTGGCAGCCTCTGACAGCCAATCGGCTCATCCGCTTTCGGATGGATTGCGCTCTACCTCAGTCATTCGGTTTGCCCACCGGCCAAGCTCTAGCTCGTCGCCTCCATCATCAAAGTAATTAGTGTTTAGTTGGTTTTTTTTAAACTGCCCGGCCTTTTTACGTACAGTTTATTGGAAATTGCTGATTGCAACGGGATGGAACGCAAGCGTCACATTTTCTGCAAAAGATTTTTGCGGGTGTGTGTTGTATGCGCGTCCATTTTTTTAACGTTCAATGGTCAACCTTCCAATGGGACCTGCCTCATATGTTAAACGTACTATATATCAGATAAAATAAGCTCCTCCTCCCTATCTGGTTTCAATCTTCCCAGTTCGATATAATCAGGGACCGAATTGGTGGACAAATGATCGGCGTATATGCTCAAACTAAATAAAAAAACAAAAAAACAGGGCCTATATACTCTTACACAACATATATTTAGATGTTTTTTTTTAATTTTTCGATCTTTGTGAACGTGCAGCTAGCCGCACGTTCACAAACAGCGGGGAATTTTTTATTTTTCATTATCGTACGATGTCCAATTTGTACTGTGTACACACCAGAGGGGGGGGGGGGCAAAAAAATGGAAGCAATTATTTTTTTCGGGAAAAAACCAGAAATTTTCAGATCACTCGCCTGATTATTTTTGTCGAATTGTGATTCTTAAAATTTTTTTCCTTTCAAACGTTCATAAAGATGAACAAGTTGGATCGTTACATTTTTTTGGGTGGTACTAGTTGTAAATATTTTCTATTCGAGATCGTGAGGTTTCGTGCCTGGCTCTACTGTTTTCCTAATTTCTCTTTCAGGGTGGGAAGAGGGCTCATCTTTTTATTCTTAACGACATGCCCATCTTTACCGGGTGCATTTTTATATCTTAAAAAAAAAAAATTTACAAAAAAAAGGGGCAAACAGAGGATTTTTTATTATTTTATAAAATATGCTTAGGCCTACTACATATTGTAGATATATATTCATAGTTATAAATAATTATCACGGCACGAGTCTCTTCTCAAACTTCTATGTTGCCTTTCTTTTCAAAGGTATTTTGGGGTCGTCCCTTTTTATTGGGATTTTTCTGTCTGTATAAAATACGGGTTAAATTTGATATCAGTCACAGACCCATGAAATTCAACAAAACAATCGGTTACAAACAAATCGGCCACCACATTTGATACTTCCTTTTTCTGCCGCTATAAAATTCCCTGTTTTTCTATTGATAGGTGTGTGATATCATAGTCGATATTTATTATATCGTTTTAGACCCCTCCCTATGTCCCCGCATTTACGTGAATGAAAAGAAAAAGAAAACCTTCTGGCATTTAATATGGGGAGATACCATCATCGATCTCTCCTAAATCGTGTTTAATTAATTATTATTATTTTGAAAAAAAAATGATGTTTGTCTTATCGCTCATGTACGAGTAAAAAATGTCTCAGTTTTTCACATTTTCGCCGCCAGCAGGTGATTTATTCATACGTCGATTTAAAGGTGAAAAAAAAAATGTGTTTTACTGATTATCGTGCCGAGACGAAATTAGACCATTTGCATTTATCATAATTTTCGATTTTTAATTGACTAAATCACTATAGGTCCAATTAGCTCAGAAAAAAAAGAACCATGGTATATACCTTTGAATGTAAACCATCGTTTTTCCTGTTGTTTCTCTTTTGTGTTTCAAAAGGTAACAGCACGAATAACGTTTTGGTGGTGATATACGTCATGTGTTACACACATTTTAAAAATATCTTTGCTGCATTTGGGTTATTGATCTCGCCCCCTTTTGAATACTGAAAAGATAATGGATTGTGTGATTGTCAAAAGAATGAGGTGGATACAGGGTTGTTTATGGGCCGGATCCACCAGGGAGCGGAACCATGTGATGATCTATGTGAGCTAGTTTTCAAATTTCAATGATTTGCATTTGTTTTTGTTTTTTTCTCCTCCGATTGTCCCGTTTTCTTTTTAGAAATGTTTGTTTAATGTTAAGTGATTGTGTATGTCGGGATAATGGACGTGCGGCGTGATTTCGAGTACCAAAATGAAATGAAAATTTTTTAAAAATATCTTTTTGTTCTTCTCATCAATATTGTGACCGAATGCATTTGTTTTCAACGTCGTACGTATATATCTATACAAAAGTGAACGTTTGTTTTCACTTTTGTTCGTTCAATGTGCTGCTCCTCTTTTATGTTCGACCTTAACTTCGAAATATAATTGGTTCGCGTCTTACATTTTTCAACCGGCATTTGCAGGTAACAAGATGGAAAGATTCGTGGAAATGATTTATGCTTGATTTTATTAGATTCCTCGACTATTACCAGAGTTACCAGCCGGATAAACTTTTTCAGAATTTAAAATGACAAAAAAACAAAACAAAAAAGAAACACGCGTGAAAAGAACGTTAAAGAGACGAGTTTAAGAAAACATGGATGACATGGCATTTCCTGTCCAGTGTCTCAGTTTGTCCATTCCGGGCAGATCGGTATGACAGAGTCCGGCGACTAACAAGAAATTGGAAGCGGCCAATCCGTAGTGGAGCCAATCAACAGGTGGTAGGCCGAGTCTCCTTTTCTCCGTGATGTCAAAGGCTCGTGACGAAGAGAACATTAAAAGGCAAGCCAATAGCTGATAGTAATTTCGGCTGTAGACGGCGCATCCGGTCATGGAGAACATGGAGGCTAACGCCAGGTAACCCGTCACTTTATTCGTCTCCGCTCTGGAAATGAAAGTACCCAGCAAACTAATAAATAAAACAAAAATAGGAAAGAAAAAACTGAACAAAACGAGACGGGCGAGAGAGGCACTTACTGATCTTTGCCGAGCCAAGAGAGAATAGGTGGTAACATGAGCAGCAGGTGCAAGTTTCCCAAAACTGGTAGGCCGGCGTTCATGTAAAATTGAGAAGCCAAGCAAGGAAGCCCGATGACTAGGACCAACCAGGACAACAGGTCGTGAATGGGCGCCAAACGATCAAAGAACTGCCTTTTCACTATATTTGATACAGTGGACGGATCAATAGGTATTTTCTTTTTGGCAACATGTAAACAACAAACTGCAAAATAGCTTACGGAAACGAAAGGCGCCTAACAGTGATGCGGCCAGAGTTAGGGCAAACCAAACGCTGGCCAAGTTATTGGAAGCCATGCCGCCATCGCGAGGTTTCAATCCGATGCTGGGCATACCCCCGTAGATCGAGTAGAGCGACCAGACGCACGAACATGCTAGCACTAGATCTGAGATGGCTGTCGATTTTGATGGAAAGACTGGCATTTTTTTAAAAGCTATGTTTTCTATTTTGAATTGTTGAAAGTCTCGGAACTATCCGATAGCTTGACGAAAAACGTACTGAGCTCTATGCCCAAGATGACAGGTCTATTTAAAGCAGTGTATCGATACGTTAAAGGGACGAAACCAATGGGTTAAAACGTTCACTTTCTCCGAAAGATAACACTGGGAAAATCACACACAAAAGATACGAGAAAAACGTCTCCTGACCTTCAAACGACAATGGCTATAAATACCAAAGGCCGTTAACTGTCGTTACAACAATTAAGGTAGCAAATTTAAAAAGTAAACCATTTGGTTTGCTGTATTGGAAACGCCATACGCACCATGAATGAAATGAAAAAGCCAGTTGTTATTTTTGAAAAAAAAAAAAAAAAATCTTGCGAAAATCGAAGGCCATGAGGGAGAATTATAATAAAATTTCATAGTAATGTTTGGCGACGGGACGACGACTACCAAAATTTGCCTTTGGCATCCGGGCGATACGACTCAACTCAGCCCCAGAAATTCCCTGAGGTCAATGGGTGATGTCGTTACAACAATTAAGGTAGCAAATTTAAAAAGTAAACCATTTGGTTTGCTGTATTGGAAACGCCATACGCACCATGAATGAAATGAAAAAGCCAGTTGTTATTTTTGAAAAAAAAAAAAAAAATCTTGCGAAAATCGAAGGCCATGAGGGAGAATTATAATAAAATTTCATAGTAATGTTTGGCGACGGGACGACGACTACCAAAATTTGCCTTTGGCATCCGGGCGATACGACTCAACTCAGCCCCAGAAATTCCCTGAGGTCAAAAGATAAGTAAAAATTTTTAGGGACGCCATTTCATTTCATCCGCCCGCGTAACGTGACTATCTCTGCTGGTTGTAGCTTCATCTACAGGTGCTCAGCAATTGTTTCATTTCCTGCAAATTGATATTGGCAACTTGATAAAAGTAACATACGACCATTTAAACTCGTATTTTACCTCAATCAGTGGCTTTCGATCCCAGAGTTTCATGTACCGATCAATTAATTTTGACAGCTTCGAATACAGTCGCAACAGTTTCTCCAAGTTCCAGTTTTCCGTTTTGGTGGCTATCGCGTCTAGCAAGGATTCAAGATCATCGACGTTGATGATTACCGACTTCTTCGAAACTGTTGCTGGAGGCACCACGGCCTCAGATTCTATTTCGGGTTGGCTATCGAAGGCGTCACTGGCTTGTGAATCATTCTGTGTGGCATCCTCGACCAAATCCGGCGGGCCATCACAGTCAGACGCTTCTTGGACGTCGCCATCAACGCCATTTTCCTGTATCTTTTCCGGAACACCGATCAAGGAATCGTTACTAAGCAGACTTTCGTTTTCGACCTCCGCTTTCCGTTTCTTTGCCGCACTTTTAATGATCCCGTGAGACCAACAACTTTTCTTATTTTTAGCCTTAGCAACTTTAATTTCCAATTTGGAAGCTTCCCCATTGCCCTACAATAAGAAACAAGCTCAATAAATTTAACGAGAAAGGAAGACCAATTATTCAACTATGACATCATACCTTGTTGTCAAGTGACGACGTAATGTTCGGCATGACCGGTTCGGGTAACGGCAACGGAGCGGCGATTGGCGCTATTTTATTTTTGCGGATTTTACGGATCCTGGAAATTTCTTGGCACTGCTCTTCAAAATCAGTGTCCATCTCAGCCTTAATTAAAGCATATGCTGTGTCTCGCAGAGTGCACGCACGGTGCCGGATCATTTTGTCTACGGAAATGGAGGAGAAATTGAAAGTTTAAAACAAGAGGAGAAAGGTCAGGTTTGTTTTGTTACCTTCGGGGTTTTTGTCGGGATTGTATTCTAAAGCGTTGGCACAAATCTGTTCAATGTCGGTCAAGAAATCCTTAGCCGACTCGTAAGCATGTTGGTCAATCTTGGTCATCATAGTTTCAAGATCCATGGGTTTTTGTATGACTTGTAAATAATCTGGGACTTCGTTGATGTCAACAGGACGGGTAAACATGTAAAAGAGTTTGTTGCGGGCCATCTTCGCCAAGATTTCGCGGAGGAAGATGCGCAATTCACGCAGAGTTGCTTCCTCTTTCCGCTCCAATTGTTCCTTCTCCTTTTCGTTCAACTGTCGCGGTGGAGGAGCCGGGGCTAAAGGCAATACTTCTAATTTCGATTTGGGAGTTTTCTTCTTCAAGGGAGGTTTCAAACATTTCTGCAGAATCAAAGGACGGAAGAATTTCTTTCGCTCTTCCACGGTAAATGGTTTCGTGTTAAAGATTTCTTCATCTTCTTCGTGGAAGAGTTCGCTCAGATCCTCGGGTAAACCATCTATTTCCGTATCATTGGTTACAAGAAGAAAAATGGGCAATTCAGGATCTAACTCGCTGAGCTGAGTTAAAAATGTGGCTCGGACTGTTTCGCCTACAGCTAACCACCAGCGACTAACCTGTAAATGTAACAAAATAATTAAAGTAACTGCGGATGTTAAATTACAAAAAAAAAACTGGAATCGTACAAGGGGTAAATAAATAATAGCGGGAACATTCCGTCGGGCCTCTTGAAATAGTTGAACACAAGCCTCTTCAGGGGAACGGGCAGACAATCCATGAAGAGTCGACAAATCGAGCCTATGCACAGGTAAACGTTCCATGTAGTGAAGCAAGGCGGACGTGATGTGGGAACAACAATCGCCAAGAATAAGTAATCGCGGAAAAATCTGGTTACTCGTTTGCTTCTTGATTCCGCTCAACGGGCCTGTTGAAATGGGAGATGGATGAAATTTGGCGACTCACCGTAAGAAACAAACTGCAAAAAACTGCACCTTTCAGCTTGAGAGTGGCTATTCCTTCGGGGAACAACAGCTGGGTTGTCTTGATGAGCTGTTGAAGAAGATTGTCCAGCAACGGAGACATAACTGATGAGAGTGGCTTACCCGATGCTGTTGCACTGCGCTGAGAGGCGGGCACTAATCTTTGCACTGCCTGTTCGAAATCTCTACGCTCTACGTTGATTTGCGACAAATCTAACAGCAGTTTGTCTCTAGAATTGTAAACTTGGGGATAGCGTCGACGAAGTGCCAATAGCGCTGCTTCGGCACACAGGGACTACAACAAATTCAAGTAATCGTTTAAGTAATGGAGTAAGAATGGCAAAAAAAAAAAATTAACACCACGTACTTTGAGATCGGCTCCGCAATATCCGACAGTTCTCTGTGATAAGTACTGTACGAGACTAGGAGCTGGAGCCGGAGTCCATGTCTTTAGGTGGATGTCTAGAATTTCCTTTCTAGCGGGTAGAGAAGGTAAAGGAAAATGAAACTCGCGGTCGAACCTATATCCAATGAATGGCTGATTAAAGTGATCTCGAAAAACATCGATAGAAAACAATAGCTACCTTCCAGGTCTTCGAAGCGCAGGATCGATGGCATCCAACCTATTTGTAGCGCCGATAATAATAACTTCTCCGCGGGAGTCGAGGCCGTCCATTAGAGCCAAAAGGGTAGATACAATGCTCGAATGAATTTGATCTTGGCGGGTAGAGCGAACAGGTGCGAGACCGTCGATTTCATCGAAGAAAATTATGGAGGGACGCATTTGATAAGCCTGTTAAGAAACCAGAATAATTTTTCATTTAGACGTTCGTGAGAAGGGAACTTTAAATTTACCTGATCAAAGAGCAGACGCAACTGGCGTTCACTCTCACCAACCCATTTGCTGAGGCAGTCGGCACCTTTTCTCATAAAGAATGCTACCCTTCTATCATTTTGGCTGCACTCGTTGGCTAAACAACGCGCTACCAGCGTTTTACCAGTCCCTATATGAATTTTATAAGCTTGGAATTAAGTGACTCAGAACCCTATTCAATTTTACTAACCGGGAGGTCCATAAAAGAGGACACCTCTCGGGGGCTGGATGGAGTATTTCTCGAAAACTTCAGGGTAGAGCAGAGGGAAAAGGACCATCTCTTTCAGGCTGCGTACGTAGGTTTCTAACCCACCAACTTGTTCAAAAGTCACTTCTCGATCGACCTTCATTGGATCTACATCAGCTAAACTCGACCCGATTTTCATACGATCTTTAACTACGCCAGTCATTAAATCGTCTGGTGAGAAATTCATCGGTAGGCATCTATGCATCATATGATTTTAGGACTTTTATGATTGTAACATTGAAACGAAAATTAATCCAAACCTATTTCTGGCTTTTGACATGCTTTTGTTTTTCCTCCGTTCGAAGCGTTCCTCATCGCTACTGCTGCTGTCGCTGGTAGTACTGTCGTTCTGCGCTTTTTGGCGACGCTTCCTCTGAGCCCGATGAGCGGGACTGCACGCCATGCGTAAGGTGTGGCGAGTTGAATGCGACCTTGAGGGCGATCCGTTTCGTGACTTCTGATTTACTATCGAAATACAACGCGAAAATATTGGATGAGGAATCAACGACTAAATATACTTTCTAATACCTGGACAATATCTATCAATGGGTTGAATCTTGCGTAAAGTATATTTCCCTTTAACTCTTTCACCATCTACAGCGGGAACGGGTACGTCAGCTTCTTCATTATCCGGATCTCGGCTGTGATCTGACATTTCTTCCCTACGTTTCCCTTTGGGAGGTTCTTCCTGTTCGTCTTCACTTGGGCTTTCAGTCTCGGTTTTTGTTTCAGATTCTAAACCAGATGTTAAGATTCATGAAACTTATATGTATTTTTTTTTTATGAAAAAGAAAAAATCATACCATCAGAGGAAGCATATTGTGGACGACGATGCCGTTTGATCCTGGCCGGGGTTTTCTTGGCGTTTATAACCGTTGAGCTGTAACCAGAATAATTAGGCCTAGACGACGTTCCAGAAGACCGAAGGCGCCTATTCTTGATTTCTGTATACATGTCCTACGATAAACGGCAATCTTTAGAATAAATCTTGCAGGAAAGTAGTAAGATAGTGCTTTACCTGGTTGTCGGACGTTGCGTAACGTGATGCATTACTTTTCTTCTTTCCTTTGTTACGTGATGTATTCATAGATTTTCCACGTCCCATATTTATTTGTCGAGCATCTCTACTTTCATTCTCTTCATCTTCAATGTCATCATCTCCTTCCTCGTCCTCTTCAGGTTTTTCAACAAGATTACGGCGCTTCGACCTCCGTCTGTTTCCTTCTTTGGTGTTGTCCTCTTCCTTGATTGCAGGGTACCCCTAAAGGAATCAACAGTCATGTTTGGTTATTGATTTCCTACCAGGTAATTAATTAGATTTTACCTTGACAGTTCTTTCCGTAAAAATCCAACTGTCATTGTAATTGGCATAGATTTGTCTCTTTGCTCTCTGGCTCCTGCGTACACCATCATGACCATCATCTTGTTTTTCTGCTTCACTTTCTCCAACAGAGTATTTTCTTTGACCTCCAATATTTATATCTTCATCATGGCTTTCTTCTGTACTGTTAAGTTTGGCTTCTGCTTCTGCTTCTTGCAAGGCTTCCACTGTATTGACCAGAATCAATCGTTTTTTTTTGGTTTCTGCATTTAACATTTGACGTTTTGACAAAGGAGTATCCTCTGAAGACACATCTGTTATAAAACAGCCTCTTCTAGAAGATGATCTTGAAGAATGTTGATTTTTCTATAATGAGAACAAAACCAATTAACATACAATTTGGTGACTTCTGTGTTGTAATTACAAGGATTTGCTAACCAAAATGGGTGTTCGGTTTGCACAATCTGCAGAAGGGGTGCGTTTCACTCGATGAGCAGAACTGGAACGAAATGATTCTCTGCGTTCACTTGGCCTATCCTTGCTAGAGTAAGAATTTTTTTCAGAAGAATTGTCGTCGTTCAATTCTTCTTTATCATCCTCTTTGTCTTCACAGTCTTGGTAGTTTGCTCCGTCCGAAATATTGTGGACCTTACCGCGAGTAAGCATTTTGAAGTAACCTTAACAAAAAGTGGCACTTGTTATGACAAGTCGTTATTGACACGCTTAGTGGGGTTAATCGTAATAAACCGCCAATTCGTTTACAACAAAAGCTCTCAAAAGCTGTTTTTCAATACACAAGGTAAGGAGTTTGGTGTAGGGTACGAAGCTTGTTCTGACCATCAGCTTAAGTCGGCGCAAAATGAGAGGACTCGCTTTGCTTGTCTTCCCTTTCCCTTTAATTTCACGGGAAAAAAGAAGAGGGAAATTATTGTTTTAATGTAATTTTATCGAAAGTAAACCTGCTCTATCAAGTGTAAACTTGGAAGGTGCATAATTCAACTTCCACGCATTCTTTGGACTAAACAAAATTTTTTAAATACGCTAATTCACGAAAAAATATAGTCATAGACATAGTTCCGTGAAGGGACACCCGTGTCGCTGTAGTATAGCCCGGGATGGAAGGAAGATCGAAGTCTGTAGTCATGTCTGCTTTGCTCTCGACTATGTGTGTAATGGACAACGCAAGGCGTCGTCCGAGAATGGTCTAACGACTTATTGTACATTTATTAGTAGGGTTTGTTTGGTGACGTTTTGTTCTTTATTTGGACCAATTTGTTGGTGTGAGTACCTATCCTTTATTTATTGCAATACGATCGTGTTCGTTTCAAATCATACATTCGAACCGGGAGAAGGGGATGGGCGTTTTTTGGCACCAGTCACAGGAAACAGCATGCTGGTTGGGAAATATTATTACGACAATTGAAGGGGAGGGGAATGTTTAGTAAACCTGTAACCAAATTCTTTTAGAATTTTATGTTCATCATGGGTGGAGTTGTGGGGTAGTGTGTTTACTTGCCATTTCCTTCTTAGGCTGGAAATGAGCCTGATTTGATCAGGAAATGGTTGGTTGACTAAGTTAATGCACCCACAGAATAAGAACAACAGAGGTTTGTGTTCGTCTCTTACAAACTGTTCTTTCTTATTTTTGTGCAGTTTTCTACAAGCTTCAAAATGACTGAAGATGACATTTTGTTTGATGAAGCTTACGAGTTGCAAGAAGTTATCTGGAGGTACTTTTTTCTCAAAAATCCCTTTTTCACATGTAATGTCAAGTGTGCTTAATTTCAGGGGATCATGCAGTACCATTAGACGTTGCACCCACCGGTTAACTGCACAGCACTTTGCTGTAAAAATTGTTGATGCAGCCAAATTTACTGCCATTCCGTCACTTACCCTTGACAGTATGTGCTTTTGCTATTCAGTTTCATCTTTTTTCTGTTATGTCATTAAATGAATTCTAGATCTTAAACTTGAGGCCACCATATGCCACATGCTTAAACATCCTCATATAGTAGAGTTACTAGAAACCTACAGCTCTGAAGGAATGGTGTATATGGTGTATGAACTGTAAGTTTCATCCTTCCATTTCTATAGTTGTACTAACTTATAAGTGCGGTTTATTCTGCGTAGAATGGAGGGAGCTGACTTGTGTATAGAAATCGTTAAACGTGCCACGTCTGGATTTGTTTATAGTGAAGCTGTAGCAAGGTATGTGAAGAAAAGTTCATCGCGTTCAAGGGACCTTGAAAAAAAGTAATTTTTTTTTTTTGCGATGGCTATGTAGCCATTATTTTCGTCAGGTGCTTGAGGCACTCCGTTACTGCCATGATCACGACATTATCCACCGAGATTTACGGCCTCATAACATTCTGCTAGCAAATAAAGAAAATTCGGCACCCGTAAAACTGGCGGGTTTTGGATGCGCAAAGCGCATTACTGACGAAGATGTTGCGACATCAGGTTTTGCAACGTTGGTTTGCTTTTCCATCGGTACATTGGAGTTTACGTATTGTTCCTTCTTAGGTCGATTAGGCGATAGCTTTTATATTAGCCCAGAAATGGCTTTAAATCGACCGCACGGCAAAGCCTCAGATGTATGGAGTGCGGGAGTGCTGCTCCATATTCTTTTATCCGGAACACAGCCTTTTTTGGGCACAGGCGAATCCCTTAGATACACCATCTGCAGCGGGGAACTGCACGTAAGTGGATGTCGTAAATTTGTTTCAAGGTCTTCAAGTTTTGATCCTTTTAAAATTGTGTGCATTTCTCTGGCTAATTTTGCAGTTCGATGCTCCGGTCTGGGGAGCCATTAGTGACCATGCTAAGGATTTACTGCAACAGCTTTTGTGCGTCGACCAAAACGATCGTCTATCGGTTCACGAAGCTTTAGAACACCGGTGGCTCAAGGTGAATTTTGAACTTTTCTCGCATGTTATATAGGCACCACTCATGGAAGAAGAAAAAAAAAACCCAAACTTGACTGCTTGATTTGTATTCAGAATCGAGACAAGTGCGCCTCTAGAGACCACCTTCATCTTACTGTGGAGGAGATGCGCATATTCAACGCTCGTAGGAAGCTCAAGAGTTTGATCGTGGCCACAGCTAATTCTATCAAATGGGGACATCCTTCCCTAGATCCAAACTGCGACGCCTTTTCTGACATTGACGAAGATGAATCGATATCAAATCGTAAGTTGCACGTTAACAATTTATTGTAATTTTTTTTTTTAAATTAATGCTTGCGTCCTGGAGAGAATTACGCGAGGATTTGAAACAGACATAACATTGGGGTAGGAATTGGCTAGTCAGACATCGCTTGACAAAGCGTGAAAAAAAGCTTTAAATACTAAAAGTTTGGAACAAAATGTCGTGAAACTATCATTATTTAGAATTACTTCTCTGTCGACATTTCAGAACTGATGTCTTTTTACTTTCTAAAATGGAATTCTCGTCCATATATCGCTACCAATAAGATGTACAGGCCTATTGTTGCTAGGCTTGGATGATGCCGTAATCCCATGAAAGGCTAAATTTATCGGTCGTAAAAAGTCTGCCTTAACAAATTGAGTCGCCTTTATTTCTAGCGGCGGAAGTCAATGGAATAGTCGGCTTTCTATGTTTTGGTGTCTCCAGGTCCATTTGTGGTTTCTGAGTTGCGGTTAATGTACTCCTCTAGAGAGGATCCAGCTAATAGAACCAAAAAAAAAAGGATTTTCCCGACGGATGAGCCTCCGTTCTTTGATTACAGAAGGAGGATCTTGCCCCGATTGAATTTCTTTGATTGGCAATACTTGCTGGGTGCCTGCAGACTGAGAGAAGCCGCATTCAAATCGCCGTAGTTTTATGTGAAATGTAAATTACAGTGTCCAAACGTAAAGCTGATGGGTTCTTTTCAATGTAAACCTTTGCCAGAAAATTGATAAACCTAGTACTTATCAGGTCTTTCTCCGTTGGTCTATTGCGAAGCTTAAGGCTGTTTTGTTTATTGATAAAACCATTTGACACGTGACGGCTAGTGTTCAATACTTAATTTTAATTTTGCCTCATCCCTTTAGACGCTGTCAATGCCGTACTCGATAGTATTGACGAGATCCAGTTCCTTCAGGACACGCCGTGGATCCAAAGAGATGTTGAAAGCATGCGCCAAGTGCTCAGTAGTTCCAGACTGCATTTACTGTTGACGGTACGAAATGGAAGAGTATATTAAAAGCAGCATACGCAACCCTTTTTTTTTTTTTGCCTGTCCCGTATTTGTTTTCTATCTTATAGGGCATTTCTAGTATCGATTCATTGTTTCTCTTTGGCCTACTTCGTCTCGCTCTGTGTGTCTACATCCATAACTTTTCTCGTTATTCTTTCCTTCGTGGTAGCAGAAGGAAAGATGTTCTTTCGGGACCTTCTTTTCGGGCTCAAAGAGCTTTCAGCTCTCTCCTGGGTTTCCCAACTCAACTGTTTCTCTTTTTCTCTTTTCTATCATACCTAGCCAATCTTCCTATTTTCGTTGTTGAATTTCATTTCCGGTAAGCGTCGACCCTATGAAACGAATTTTTCTCCCTTCAATGGTACTATCGACACTATTTTTGGTTGTCTAGCTTTTCAATCGGAGTGTTGACATTGATAGAAATCTCAATGATTCTAACATGGTATTATTTTGGGTTCCACAGTTGTACGATAAAATCAGCTGTCGGGTGTTGCCGTCACATCGATTAGCGACGTCAGACGCCGTGAAACGATACCGTCATGCCACTGATGTCTTACGGGAATTGCCGCGATCCGTACGGGAGACACCAGATGTCCGTGAACTTCGTGACGTGCTATCCAACCCATTCCTTAAGGTGAGTTCCAACCGACTTAATATTAACTTTTATGTAAGGGTGTTGAAAATCCCTTATCCTTTCGTCCGTCTTCGTGTCTCCAATGGGACGTAAGAGCACTCGACTAGATTAGCCGGTCCTCCTTTGAGTGTATGGGTTACGTTAACCTATTGCGAATAGACTTTGTTGGGAGGTCCGATCGTCGTCGATTCCCAGAGGTTGTTTTCATCAGTGAAGATTTCATCCTATTTCTTTTCGGATGCTAGGCGACCTCCGTTTTTTTCTTCTTTTTCTTGTGGACATGTTTTGTCGTCGCCTGCAGTACATAGGCAACGCATTAAGAATTTGTGCTCTGTTGAATTCGAGAGAACGGAAATAATGAAATGGGCAGCGATGCACAAGACTGGGCACTCGTTTTTTTTTTTTTATTGTTTGTTGTTGTTGCTGCTTGTACTGCTGGAGTGCTGGACGCTACTACGAAGAACCCTTTTATCCTACGTTGTTTTGCTCGCCCGGATGGATAATCCGAAAACAACTAGTGCACAAAATCTTAGGTCCGTGTCCGCACCGCCACCCACTTGCATGGCGGTGGCGGGGAACAAGAGAAAATCGCCTTTCGAAGTTTTTCATATATATATATTTTTTTCTTCTCCCTGGATCCGCGTTTTTTTCATTTATTCTCCGCATTTTTATTTTTATTATTATTATTTTTTTGCGTTCGAGATTCGTCTATCTTTTGGGTTTACTCCTCCTTTTTTTTTCTGGTGGATCCGGACGCAGGCGCCGCCAGTTTGGATGGCTGGATCTTTTAACCCCTTTTCCCCTCTTCTCCTCTTCCTACTCACTTCCCGTCTCTGTCCTCCTCATTCGCCTCCGCAAGCCGCGTGTGTCGGTACTATCGTAGCCGTCTTACATTCAGGTTCGGCAGAGTGAGCTCGGCTAGCGCTTCATGCGGAGCTGCCGGCAAACCCTCGCCTTTTTCTCAAGTGTATTATTTTTTTTTTCGTTTGCCTGGCCATTGCCCGTGTTTATTTTTTATTTTGTTTAACTTCTGCTACTCTTGGCCGACCTCGTGGGATAACTAGTTTGTCGGTTGGCACTCGCATATAGTCAAGTCCAACGACGCACAAAGTCGACCGTGATAAAAGTGCGAAATTTCAGCATCTCGTTAAACACGAAATTGTGTTGATTATTTATTGATAGCCTATTTGCGTATCGTGTGCCGTTTGAAAAGAGCTCGTTTTTTTTCATTTTGACAAAGTCAACTTGTCTAGTCAAGATGGATAGTGTTCGACTATTGCCCGGCTCTCTCGTGTAGTATGCAGCTCGTGCGAAATCCCTGGCTTGAAAACTGTGCCCCGATAGGAGTAACTCGTGCTCCCTCTCCTCCTCCTTGTCCTTCCTCTTTTGCCGTAGTCAGTCCCCATCGATCACTTGGCCGGATCGCCCGAGACAGCGTAGTATTTTTATCGTTTTGCTACGTCGTAGCCAATCCACGATCTAGCCAATCGGCGGCGGTCGTCGATTTGTTCGATTACCACGGTCGCATTCGTTCCGGTCTGACGGCGAACTGGTCGTGCGGCCACGATGCAAGGGCGAGGATTATGGCCAGCAGTTCATCAGCGTCAGCACCAGCAGCATCCGCATTATTACGGCCAGCCGGCGGCACCTCCGCCGCAGCAGCAGCAGCAGCATCCCCACAATCACCATCACCAACAGCAACAGCAACAACAATTCCATCTCCATCATTCGCTTCCGCGAGAAATACACGTGCACCCGCATCAGCCATTTGCCACGCATCCTCATCACCAACAGCAACCAACGCAGCAGCATCATATTCTTCAGCATCAAAGTCAGCATCGTCAGCAGCAGTACTATCAGCCACGTCCTCAGCGCCGTGCCGAATCCCCACCTGATTATTATCCGGGCAACTATTCCGAACATGTCGGACCTCACACGGGCTGCCCAGTGCATAGTCCGTTTCGCTACTGGCTGGATGAGCATGGTGTTCCCGGCCCTAGTTATCAATCGTACTTTCCGCCGCCGGCTCCCCTTCGTAGCTTGCCACACGGTGGACACCATCCGCTTCACTTGAGCCAAGAATTCAACCCGCGGCCACCACGGCCCATTAGTCGTTCCCTTCATCGACGGAACACACAACCAGTAAGCAAGAAAAAAATGGGAAAAAAAAAAATGTTTTTGTCCGTCTGCTTGAGCCCTTGGACGTCTCCACCCAATCTTAGGGATAGCATTTCATTATGATCATTGCTTCTCGAGTTCCATGTTACCGCCTTGAGGGTTTTCCCAGGCCATTTCTCCTGGCTTTTATTTCATTAGGAAACTGCCACCGATCTACCGCCTCCTATTTGTGATGAATGACGTTTGTCTTCTGTTACATCCCTCTGGAGACGAGTGTGGAATTGGAAGGCAGAGCAAGTGGAACAGAGGAGTCGAGGCCAACGTGTGAGCTAGAAAATACTAAATGAGGTCCGTAAGCTTGAAAATTATGATTAATATTCATCGAAGATGAAGACCTCTATCAAGCTGTGGGTATAGTAAGCTTGTTGAAGAAAACTAAAATAGATGGCTTTGATCCTTGTTGTGAACTTGCTTTTTCAGTAATCCGCCTGAAACTTAGAAATGCCTTCGAAAGTTTTACACGCCCGTTTCTCGTGTTCCTTTAGGGGGGTCCTTAATTACAATGCCAACAAGGTTTCCGGTGACATAAGCGCCACAAGGAAAAAGACAACATAGGCCGGTATCTCCTTATCATTAGCAAACGATGCCATCGAAGCATTTTCATAGCGCAAACTAAAGAAGATTGAGGAAGTGTGTGTGGGCGGCTTTAAGACCGAAATACGGTATTCATTTTGGTTTGGAGTAGAGACAAGGGCGAAGGGTATCTTTTTCATTTACCGGAGAGACCGAGGGTGACGAGGAGGTACGGGCAAGTTGTGAGTGTCAGATTGTTACGATTATCCACAGCGGAAGAAAAACTGATATTGCTCACAGGTAGTTGAAATGTGCTTGTTTGAGGATTCCTATCTTGCAAGTGTTTTGTTTGGACAGTTGCCCTTATTCATAGGATCTATAATTTAACTGTTGACTTTGTTATGGACCTTCCACAATTCAGTTAAACAAGAAAAACAAATTTTGACGTAGCGAAAATTCGTTTATTGACGTGGCGCACATCAGACTTTTTCCTGCGTCGTGAAACCCGTAAAAGTAGTCAATTGATCAAAAATTTTGAAATCTCCGTTTTTGTTTTGTTTCTGTGTGTGTTTGTGCGCGCGCGTTGCATCGAGTTCAGGGGGGGACGTTAGCTGCCGGAATAGGGTCCTGTCACCATTAATCCGAGTTTATAACGGTTGTATGCGTTATGCATGGAATACTGGGTTGCGTGTATTCTATTCTACGAGTTCAACCAGTGCGCATTTTTCTTTTTTCTTTTTGTTGTGGGTTCATGTTCTAGCGAGAGACTCGAACATCTAGATAGTTACTATGGAGTGTGGATCACTACTCTCTCACAGCTCTCACACCAAGTTGTCGAGCTTACATTGCCTTGTGAACCACTCTTGCCATCTCCATCTTTTCTCTTTATTGATCGATATAGGGTGAACCGTCTCCTGCGTTTGGGCAACTAAATGAGAAAGCAAAACATAAATATGAATTGATGCGTACATTGAAAAACCCTTGACATGTGACACTTGCGTTCTTCACACTTAGTGTGTCTTTTGATTTAGTAAAAGCGCCTCTAGTAGGTGACCTTGCAGTTTCGCTCGCCGTGAGAAGAGGGAAAAAAACAGATTCATTTCCACCCGTCTGTTTTAAATTTTGTGTGGAATTTCTCTCTCATCTTAGTGCTTTTGCCTTTTTGCGTGTCATTGTTTTATAGAAAATTCTCTTTCTTTTCTCCGCCCACTGGTCGGATTCGATTAGATCCCGACTGCGTTTCTTGCTTCTTCCCTTCTTTGTCTGTGTCTAGCTCAATACGGCGTCAGTATTATTATTTTTTTGTCTTCATAGCGATAAAAAGGCGGCAAAAAAATCGATTCTCGTCAAGATCGCTTCATCTAGTCGACCGTCTTCGCATGCCGCTATCATTAAACCCCGCATGTTGAGTGTGTACTTTTACGAGGTTGGAGTGTATTTGGAATGCAGCGTTGATATCTAGCGCTGATTGCCTTGCATATAGAGTTAATCTGAGAGAGTCAATCCAAAGAACGAGCTGCTTTTTTATCGGTGAATCCCAGACAATTTCTTCTTATTAAACAATGTCCGTGCGTTGTCGACCCTGGCATCAGCAGAATACTGTACCTTGCTCGGTGCAGCCTTTCATTTCTAGTTGTGTCTGATGAGGCCATAGATATCGTGAATATTTTTCCATGTTTTTTCTCCTTAATTATTGTCCTCGGGGCCATTTATTTTTCCTCGGTAATGATGAGAATTATGAACATGAGAACTAGGCTCAAAAAAAGAAAAAAATTAGGAAAAGTAAAATAAAAGGGTAAAAAAAAAATCCAATGGAAAGTGCACGAAATGCCTACTTTAACTCTGATTACGTGTTTTGTATGCATGTCGTGAAACTAGCCGCAATTTTTTTTTTTGTCTCGATTTGTGATGGTAGGTCCATTACAAAGGGGGAAGGGGAGGATAGAGAAGGATTTGTGTGGTTATCATCGTCACATGTGCATCTAGGTGTAACAATTACGTTGGGTTTAGTTTGCACCCTTGATTTGGGAAGATGCCAAAACTAAAGTCCATTCGAGTAAAAAGAAAGAAAGAAACAGGAGACAAGCTTCCAATTCAAACAAAACTCCCCCAACTTAACGTTTAGCTTCTAGTAGAAGAGGGATTTGCGTTGGCGTTGCCTTGTCAACATCAAATACAAGGGCTTTAAAGAAGAAAGAGCTAGGAAAGCAAAAGAGAAAAAAAAAGTAATTGCCTTTTGAAAGAAACGTGTGTATTTTGTGGAATAAAAAATAAAAATGGTTGACTGGAAGTGTAAAAAAGAAAAGTATGCGACAAATCCCGTGACGCGGACGGAATTCAGCGCCGAAAGTGGACACGCTGTGTGTGCATGTGTTAGGGCGCTATGGTCCAAATGTTTCATATCTAGTAACGGTGACAGGCGGGTAGAGGAGAAACGAAAAAGAAAAAAAGAAGAAACACGCTAGGATGAAGATGATTTGTTTTTGTCCGCCACCATGTCTCGTCTCGACTTTCGTTATTTTTAGAGGGTTTCTTTTCCTCTTTCCTAGGGCTGTAAAATTGCATTCGTTGTATTAAAAGAAGCGGCTGAATTTTTCTAATCAACTAGACTAGAAAGACAGAAAATTGCTGACAAAGAGTGGGGCGCTATTTTTGTTGATTAAACTCTCAAACGAGCTAGTCGTTTGATTCTTGTCTGTATACCTTTGAAGTTCCATTCTTCCGGTTCCTGCCCTCCCTGGACTTTGGGGCGTTTCATTTCCTATTCTATTTCCGTTTCTGCTTCTCGAGCAGTCTCTGATCGTTGTCCTGCATCCAATCATCTGACCGACACGTTTTCTTAGTTTTTTCGAGTAACGCTTCAGTTGTCTCTTTTTGTTTTTCTTTTTTCGTTTTCCCCTTATGTCTGACTCCTACCAGAGGATAAGAATTCGTGTTCCATCATCGTTGCCCGCCATGATTGGTCCTCCTATAGAGTAGAGCACTCTTGAGCCTCTTCTTACTTGGCTTTTTGTGTGTGCTGTCTGGTCACTTCCCATTTGCAATACGTAATAACGACAGCCTGACGCTTACATAAAAGCCAAATTGTCACGCAGGGAATAGTCGAACGAGCCAAATGTTCCAGGGTGGTCACCGCCATACTACTCCCCTGACAAAACCTCTTCTCACTTGCAAACAGGATTTTAAAAGAAAGGGAATCCGTAGGATGAAACGGAGGGAAAGAAGGTTATAGACGGCAGATAATGGGGTGATCGCTAAAAGTGGGAAAGTTACCACTTGGGAGTTTCACCACATTTGATTCTTGTTACATAAGGTAAAATAAAATGCTGAAAACCTTTGGTCGTGGACAGGCAAAAGGCGGCCGTGTCTTACATCAGAATAGATGGTCAAATAGATGTCTAGCGGGATAAGCACGATGGCATCGTGTAGTGAGGTATTGTGCGACGCGATCGATACATCTCGTCCAAAAGCGCAGGGTCCTTTGGCTAAAGAATGAAAGGCAGAAAATGGAAATCCCCCTCTCTTTCGTTTTGCCTCCTCTCTTTTCATTTCGTTCCTATTCACTTTTGGCGTAGACACCAACGGAAAAAAACGGCGGATGGACAGAGTAACAACTACTGATATTGTGTGTGCACACGCCAGTGCATCTTGTTGTTTAAGGCTTTTGAGAGCCTCCCCGACAGTGAATGTTGTCCGCCGGTCTGAACGTAAGGAGTTGTTGCCGGGGAAGTTGATATGATTGTGAGATTAGTGTGGCTTTGTTTTTTTTTGTTGTTGTTGTTGTTTTCTTCCTTTTTAAAATGCATAGAAAATGTAACTGAGTTGTGGAAACTAAAGTTTTAGAAAACAGATCCAACCATAAGGACGGGATTTCTTTTTCCGAGTAAATTGTAAATCTTTAAGCCAAGTGGAAAACATTTGGCTCGTGATGAAGATATGGATTCCTTTTTTTCTCCCTTCACTGCGGACATCGTTACTATAGTAATGTGCACGCCTCGCTAACCGCCAGTCAAAACCCCTTCAAGTCTGATCGGGGGAAGCTAAAGAAGAGATTCGTCATTATTATTGACTGGATGCTGGAATGAAATAGACAGATAACAGCTGGCCCGAAAGATTCTTGTCTCTTTCGCCAATTTTCTTCTTTCCCCTGATCCCCCTCTTTTTCTTTTTTTTTCGTTGTTGGTCCTTCATTATGATCGCTTGAGGGTTATATGTGACAATCCTGTGTGTTGCGGTCCATCTTAACGTCCTCGCTGACTCTTTGACGCGTACCCTTGGCTTGTCTTTGCAACCAGCCATCCATGTTCCCTTGTTTTCTTCGCCTCGCAATCCGCCTTCTCCTGGAGAGCTTGTTTCGATCTTGATAATTGGTGGCCTTCCACCAATTTTTGACAATTATTTGTCAGCAAAAAGGAAACGGGCAACGTTGCAAACAAATCAATAGGTTACCAGAGCTCCTAAAACGGACGCTCCATCATCCCTGGTGAATGGTATTGAGAAACTTGCCGATGAAGCAAAGGATCAATCTAGAGTCGCGGGCAATAACGCCCACCGAGGCAACACTTTTGAAACGATATGTATACATAATGATTGCCGGAAGGAAACTCTGTTTTTATAACGTCACCGGAGCAACACGAAAAAAAAAAGAAAGAAAAGTAATACCTTTTCGTCCACGGTTCCAGTTAGAATGATTCACATGCTGAAAGCTCTTTTTCTCACTGTGTACACATAAAAAAGGGCAGCGTGTAAAGGAAAGAGGCTCTGTGGGCGACTGTTGCAAGCAGAGAATGGGGTAACCAATCCAAGTCTAGTGAGAGTAAAAGTTGGAATGGTGAAGTTGTAATAGAGTGTTCTTCCTTTCTTTTTTTTAGATTTTTATTATTATTATTATTATTCTCTTCCGTTCGCTGTGTGTAATCAAAGTCATTCCCACAATTGCCAACTTTTCATAATCGCATTTTGACGATTCCCTGTACCGTTGGCGTCATTTGGTTTTTGTCGTATGTATTGCCATATTTCTTCTCGTATTTTGGCTCGTGAAGCCGAGCACGTCCTTTCCTTAGTGTTTTATGAGAGTTCGACTTCCACTTCATATACACTGCAACTGTGCACCATCCTTTGACTTTATGGCTGTTGACAAACGAGGGGGACTTGTTAGGAGAAGTAGGTGGAGAAGAAAGTTGGCCGTATCCAGAAAGTCGGCATGTCATCATCACTGCCATGGCTTGTTATCGGGCTATACAAATCGCCCATTTTTTAATTTTTTTATTAAGCTACAATATCAATTTTGTTTTTATGTTTGTAGGCCTTGCTGCAAGCGCACGACGTCATTGGCTACGAATTCTATGGCGAAGATTCGGAAGGAGCTCGAGTGACACCACCGCCTCTATTGCCACCAGTTTACCTCAGTCATTCATCCATTGCTGGATCCACATCGATGGGTGGCTTGTACGGCAGCCATGCCCTCGACGGACTAGCCAGACCAGACAGCAGTCTGGGCGGCGTGACTGGAGGAACTGCAAATGGAGATGTTCAACCTTTGGAACACGTCACTCGGGTCCGCTTGGTCCAGTTCCAGAAGAATACAGATGAGCCAATGGTACGTGTTTTAGTTTAAGGGGAGGTGGTGCTGAGAAGCGAAAGGAAAACTGCAACACAATGAGATGCTGCGCCCGTGCCGCGTCTGCTTTGCCATATATATTTATTTAAACACCCCGCTGTGGATCGATAACTGCGTACGCGCTTCTTGTTGTGCACGTCGGTCATCACTTGGCCTCTTATATCGTTGTTAACATCGACGCCGATCGATGGATAGAAAAGCTGTGTTTTTTCGTTTTGTTTTTTTTCTCTCCCGGCATTCGCACTGAATGGTATTCTCTTTCTCTAGGGCATTACGCTAAAGGTTACGGAAGATGGACGTTGTATTGTGGCGCGCATCATGCACGGAGGCATGATTCACCGACAGGCGACGCTGCACGTTGGCGACGAGATTCGTGAGATAAACAGCATGCCGGTGGCCAACAAAAGCGTCGATGCTCTTCAGAAAATACTGGTACTCATCCATTTGTTAATAGTTTACTTGAGGGGGAGAATTTTCGACTAGGTAGTAAGACGATAATGATGAAACAAATATTTAAGAGTGAAAATGTTCGTGGTAGGGTATCATCTCGGCTCCGGTAATTTGTAAACGATTCATTAAATGCTGTGCATGAGAGGGTCACTAGGGAACCTGTGGGCAGTAGTTAATCAGGTTTAATTCGGAATCGGGTGAATTACGAGTTTACCGTTATCTGTCCCTATACATGTAGGCTTTCCATGTCTGAAATCTGTGTATCAATTTGTACGGGTTAGTAAAAAAGCCCAAGTGGCAATGACCGAGTAGTCATTTTTAGGATGCACTGCCGATGGATTTATTTTATAGCGGAGGGGGGGGGAGGGGGAAATGTTGCCAGTTGCAGCTGATGGTTGTAATTGCGTTCTCATCCGGAATACGAAGGCCGTTAGTTTAGCGCGCGTTGTAGACTAGTCCTAGTGGCGGTGCTAGTAATCATAACAAGTAGAATACGAACAGTACTTTGTAGGGCGTCAGCTGTTCAGCCCACGTCTGTGGGCTGATGCTTTCGAAATAGTGACATCACATACTTCTTGTTGGGACGTTGTCCGAGCTCCGAAAAAATGTTTTTCCAGGGCCGTTTGCAGTAGCGAGTAGTGGAACATCAGATAACGAGAAGAGATTATCAATGATCAGCGGGAGGAGAGCAGAAGAGACAGAGTCTCTGTACAGTTTCAAATCCGGCGCTTGAGGAAATGGTAGGATGAAACATTTTGCATGGGCGTGCGTATTGATGTCTGGCGTAGGCGGATGCGTAGGGCAAGAAAATGGAACAGATGAGGCTTCAAATGAATTAGGTAAAATGCCGTGGAAAGAAGAAACGTTGGCAAAAGCAATAGCCGTTAAAGAGGGGAATAAAATCCGGTTAGTTTTCGGGTATCAGCTGTCACGAGAGAGATTGGGGTCGACGTGTATGGCGCACGCGTGCCTTCTCCAGTCAGGCGAGACCAACATGAATTTCGGGAAAGGGGGAAGAAAAAGAAAAAAAAAAAGCTAAAGGCTTCAAGATCAATGCGTTCCTGTCGATTAACGATCAAAAATAGTGGTCCGTTTAAAAGATAAAATTGCTTTACCTCGAGGCGGAAACAATAAGGACTGATGTAGTTTTTTCGCTCTTCCATCCAGAAATGGAAGAAAATTAAGAATCCAATAAAATTACCGCCAGCTTCTGCCTTGTTTTGTTTTCCCTTTTCGCAGCCTTATTTTGATTTGAAATTCACTTTCTGCCCCAGGGCTTGTTAGATGTCGTCTTTTGTTGAAAAGTCGGAGGAAATGAGCGCAAAAAGTAAAAGAAGGGCATGGCGGTGTAAAGAGTTTTTCGAGCGTATTGCAAGTTTTTTTTTTCTCCTTCCCTAACCGTCGCCTATCCTAGTGAGCGCTACTATTACGAGACCCAGTTATACTAGTACAGCTTGCCCGCCTGTGGTAACTCTGTTCAGCTTTTGTGTGTGTTCCCCAACTTTTGCCAATTTCTCTGTGAATCGGAAAGCGGAAAATGAGGTGGGCGGATGTGTTTCGATGGGCGCATAGAAAAAACGGAAGTATATGCACATCACGTAAGAGCGAAATTTTAAATAAAATTATGACGTCAGTACGTTGGATGAAAGAAGGGGGAATAGCGTTGGGGATAAATAAGAAAAGGGAGGGAAAAAACGTGTGAAACTTAACGATGGGGGATTGGGCGGAAGAGAAGTAGGAAAAAAAAATGAGTTTAGAAAACGGAGTGAGCTGGGATGAAGCAAAATAGAAGCGGGGAGGTGGGTAGAAGGCTAGAAAGAGAGAGAGAGAGAGAGAGAGTATTGATTTCAGGATTCCCTTCTCTCTCCTATGTTTCCTGCAGCGAGAAGCCCGCGGATCGGTCACCTTCAAGATTGTGCCGTCATACCGGAGCGCCCCGCCGCCTTGTGAGGTACGACAACATCCATCTCGATTCATCCATACTTACGCTCGTCCTTCTGATCTCTATCCTTTCCTCAAACACATTCGTTCCTTATCCTCCAGTTCTGCCGCTTCCGTCGACTGAACGGCGGCCGGCTTTAAGAGACATGTTTTTTTCTTCCTTCCTTTTTCCTCCTTCATGGTGGTGCTTTACCCTACTTTCACCAATCGTTATCCATATCTACTTCCGTTGGCCACTCTTCGAAATGAGCCACAGTCAATGGGAGTAGGTATTTTCAACGCAGCTCTCTCTCTCGTTGTGAATATTCAAAGTTGAAAAATGAAACGAAGAACGAGAACCATATCCATGTGATATTCGAGTATATGATTGTGAATAGAGTGCCTTAGAACATAGGAAAGTGGAAAAGAAATAGAAGCTGCTGCAATTGGCTGTTTCATCTTTTTGCTGAAATGCAATTAAGCGTGGCCAACTTCCAATTCGAAAGATTTCAATCCACTCTCTTGGTGATGTTCATTTTTCTTGTTTTCCGTTTCCTTTCACTTTTACTTCCGGCAATCGATAGGAAATAAAAGGAAATTAAGCGTAAAAACGGAAGAAGAAATAGAGAACTACTTGGTTTAATTGGCCTGTCTGTCTAGATATTTGGGAAAATATTTGTTGTATACAAAATAGCTGGACGGGGATCTATATTGATGTTTCGTTTTCGGCCGGTCTTAGTCTGAGTGTGTGCGTGTTGTTACGATCTTTCTACCTCTTTTTTTTTTCTGTCTCTCTTTCGCATCTCGTTCCATTTCCCGCTTGCCAACAACAGTTATTCAGGATTAATCCACAGCCGGTTCTTGTAAGTACTGTCTCATGATAATCGATCAGTCTTCTCTACTTCTTAACAAGTCTAGTTGAATGGGGACTGTCTTTCTCATTTCCTTTTCGTCCCTCTCTGGTAATTTTATTTGTTACCGGGAAAAAGTAAAAACTTGAACTTTTATTTCGTTCCTCGTCTTGCTACTCTCTTTTCGTGGTTTTTTTTTTTTTTTTCTTTTCTTTTTTTGACGGATTGTCTCCTTTCTGAAGCCGAAAAGTATTGGGTTGATTCGCTTCTTGTTTACTTTTGTCACCACCACTATGCTCTCTCTCTTTCTGTCATTTCCACGTTTTTGCACACGAGAAAAGAATACGAGTCATTACTTCAGAGCCGACTTTCCACTTTCTATTTCCTGCCTCCTATAATTGATGCACGCTCTATTTTTGGTACTCAAAAATAAATAAATGAGAGATGTTGAAGAAAAAGGAAACCGTTGGAGATGCAGTGGGTGGACTAATACTGGATTTGGTTCTCGTGCATCTTCCATCTTTTTTTTTTTTCTTTCTCGCTTTCTGTTTGATGTAGAAATTTTGATTGACTGCATGCTATTATTGACGTATCTCTCCCTTTGTTGTTTTATTTTTTACCCCAAGTAAAAATATAGCAAGCACATATTATACTTTTTCAATTATCTTCTGTTTGCACCAGTAGTAACTTTTTTTTTTTTAAATTTATTTATTTAGTTTTTTTTCTTTTCTAAATTTCAAAATCATTTTCAGTTTTTCCTTTCCCCTATTGTTAGCTTTGGAATGTTCAATAAACTAGCCGTGTGACGGTGTTTCATCATCCTTTGTAACGCGGTTTTCATTCTTTCTTTATTTATTCCGGTTACGGTTATCCGAAACAACGCAGATCTACGTCCGAGCCCAATTCGATTACGACCCACTGGGAGACGACACTATCCCTTGTGCTCAAGCTGGCATTGCTTTCAAAACGGGTGATATCCTTCAGGTAACGCATAAAATCAATTATTCAGTTGCGCAGAAAATTTGAGACAATCCCATTTCGGTTCATCCCGTTTGCTTTATTGAGTTACCGTTTACAAAGTATGACATTTGATACGAAAGCTTCGTTTGTTTCGTTGAACACTTGTAGATTATTAGCAAGGATGACAACCGATGGTGGCAGGCCCGGAAAGATGGTGCCGGTGAATTGGCACCCGCGGGACTCGTCCCTTCTCCCGAATTACAGGAATGGAGGATCGCCTGTTCAACGGTGGAGAAGAGCAAACGCGAACAAGGTAAAGTTTTTTTGTATTAACCGTACAAATAACTTGAATGAAAAGTAAGAGGGAAAGTTTGCAGCAGCGACCGAACTTGTTGTCGCCGGCGATTCAGAAGTTTCTGCTTTCGAAAAGTGAAAGTAAAATGATGAAAGAAAAACAACGAAATGGCATCAAGGCTACTCCTATGCCGTTTGAACTTTAATTGTAAATTAAGTCTTTTAAGCCTATCCCAAGTTTTTGTAGACGAATCAGTGATGCAGTCGTGCGTATTCCGGATGCGAATCTGGCTAGTGCCGCTCATGGCACGACTGCAAACACAATTTCCTGGACTTGCCTGTCTCTCTTGTTCTATTGCACCTCCTCTTTCCATTCTGTCCGTAAGAGCCTCTGCGTGCCTGTCGTACAGATACAGACACGCAACTTTCCATCTGATTTTGTTTACCTTTTCTCGTCCGCGTGACTTTCGTTTCTTTGCTAAGATGAACCATATGGAGCATTGGGCCGGATACGTGTGCGTTGTATGTCGCGATGAATCAAACGTTGACCTCCCCCGTTTTTTATTATTTTTCATTGCAGTCAACTGCTCGTTTTTCCCCAAGAAGAAGAAACAGTACAAGGACAAGTACATGGCCAAACACAATACAGTCTTCGATCAAATGGATGTCGTGACATACGAAGAAGTCGTCAAATTGCAATGTAAGCATCAAACTTCACATGTTTTTTTGGACTGGTTTGATGTAAAAGATGTCACCGGGTCAATCGATAACATACTCTGTCTTCTTGCAGCCTATCATCGCCGAACGCTTGTTTTGTTGGGTGCGCATGGTGTAGGGAGACGTCATATCAAGAACACGATGATAGCCAACCATCCTGATAACTACGCCTATCCGATACCTCGTGAGTGTTATTGTGCGTAATCACGATATGTAGCTCAAATGTCAAGTGAATGGGGTTTATTTTTTATTAAGATACGACGAGATTGCCCAGGAAAGAGGAAGAAAATGGAAAGAACTACTTTTTCGTTTCGCATGACGAGATGATGGCCGATATAGCGGCAAACGAATACTTGGAATACGGTAGAAAGATTTTGGATATTTTATCCGGGAAACGTTGATCATTAGTGCATTTCCGCGTATTTTTTTTTTTAAGGAACCCACGAAGACGCCATGTACGGTACAAAATTGGAAACGATACGAAGGATACATGGCGATGGTAAAGTAGCTATCCTGGACGTTGAACCTCAAGCTCTCAAAGTGCTGCGCACATCCGAGTACTCGCCGTTTGTCGTGTTTATAGCCGCACCCTCCGTTCAAAATATCAATGACGTAAGTAAAATAGCTTCTCCCATGTCACATTTTTACTTGCATTCAAACGTTTGATATTTGTTTACAGTATGACGGAAGCCTGGAGCGATTGATCAAAGAATCTGCACTTTTGAAAACTTCGTACGGTCACTACTTTGACCTGACCATCGTGAACAACGACATTGAGGAGACTATTAGAGTTTTGGAGCAGACCATGGAGACGTTGCCTAGCAGCGCGCAGTGGATACCCGTCTCCTGGATTTACTAATGTACAGATGTAATCGACTTCTCTCTCTCTCTCTCCTTCATATCCTCTATTATTTCTCTTTCTTCTTTCGTCGCAAATGATCTTTTCTTTCCTCCTCTAAAAACCTTCTAACGTATATTTTAACATTTTATCGGCAGCTCAAAAGGAAGGAGAAAAGAATAGGAGCAAGGTCTTTTTTTATTGTGCGAAGTCTGCTGGCGGGCCAAAGGAAGTTTAAAGAAGTGTTTGTTATTTTTCTTCCGCCTGTTTGGATGAGAAACGAAGCAGCCTATAGTTTGACATAGGGATTTTTATTTTGACCTTTTTTTTTTTTGTTAGAAAAAGATTTATTTAATCTTAACCCTCTGAAAGTCTGAAGTTTCTCGTTTGCTTAAAAGGATGCCGTCAGCAATTCAAAACTTCCTAGAACAAGTTTCAAGCGACCGGCTGTAGGCGATTACGTTGACACCCTTAGACCATTTGTACAACCTCTAGCCGGTGCAGCTCATTGATTCCCATTTGCTGGTTATACTTTTCTCCACCCACCACTCTAATTTGCGTCGTGAATCCCGCCGGGCCTACGGCCGGCCTCACTTCCCAAGTCTTCTAATACGCATTAGAATTTCTTCCATGTGTAAGTAATTGTTTGGATTTAAGGTTGACTACCATGCGTTGTGTTGGTCGATTGGCAGCTTCATTTCCCGTGAAAGGGAAACTTGGCATCTTCCAGCAGCGTGAGTCATAAAGACGACGATGATGTAATTGACAAACAAAAAACTAAGACGGGTCGTTTTGATAGTATCACAAATCTGTGAAGTTTTTCAATCACAAGATTTAATTTTTCTAGGTAGTAGCTAATAACAGCTATAGGTAAAGACACACACACATCTTTAATGTTTCTGTTATCCCTCCCCTCGTCTCCGTCTTCGTTTTTGGGGTTTAGTTATCAGCCCTTTTGTTTTCCGACATGTTGTGGATCGCACGCACATAGTCAAGTTCCTTCTTAGGGTTTCCTATGAGCGTTTTCAGTATTCATCAACATCGCAATCTCTGAACAAAATCTGAAGTATCTGAGCAATACGATCGAAATTGGTTGGATCCACCAGACGTTGTTTAAGGTATCAATTACATCCGCCACCCCTACCAGAAACTTTTCGTTTCATTTCTATTGTGGCACGCAAAATCCGAATGTAAATGTCATTTTCAATGTTTGGAATCAATAGGATGTGTCTTTTAGTTTCCACAACAGAAAGGAGGAAGGCAAAGTGTGTTATCACTGCGCATGTCTTAGCCCTGCCCAAATATCCCGGTTTCTCTTCCCCATGTCCTTTATTTGCCAAAAATTAAAAAGAAAAAAAAAAAAAACGCATGGAAAAACTTTTATTTTTATTTTTTATTATTATTATTAATGAACGCTCGTACGACTCTTAACGATGCATCTGTTGTAATCAAATCAATCTGTTGACAAATTGGAAAGTTAAAGGGTGTACTGTTCTTTAAATGTGAGTTGGAAGGTGTTTCTGTATGCATAGTTTGCAACAAATGATTTCAGAATCCTTTATCTGAGTTAACTGGTGATGTCTTCAAAATGAACTTCTCTTCCCATTCCTCTGCTGCCCTTCCCCAATATCATCACTTTTCATCACTTGCTCTACACAAGTTGGAAACATGCATAACAAGGACAGCGCCGTCTTGAGTGATTTTATTTTCGTTCTGTGACGGCCACATCATTGTTGATTTCTCCTCCTTTTTTTCAATTTTATTTTGAATGTATGACATGATTACGAAGTTATTACAAGATAACACACAAGTACTGCTAATCGAATTGGTAACTATGCTATTATTTGAAAGTTGTTATCTTCATTTTCTGATAAGTTAAGGACATCGCAACTGCCGAACTAGGAAGTTCGCGTTAGATTTGACTCATCACACTTCTGGCAAAGTATCAACGACGCCAGTTCTTCGTCGTCACTCCTACCCACGTCTTTCTCTCAATCGATAAATCTCTGGCGCTAAGAGACGAAATTCTCAAGGTTTTGTGATCGATTGAAACTGCATTTTCAACATGTTGCATTTTCATAACATATTTTGGGAGAGCAGACGTGTTTAAATGCTTTGTTTCTTTTCTTGTTTTCTTAGTTTTTAGTTCAACCAGATCAAAGTGCTTGAGATTGGTGGAGTACGAAAAGGATCAATCCTCGCGCATATGAGAAAAATAACAGTCGGAGACTGGTAAGCCTGGATAAGGTTCTGAGACTTACATTTTCTTAACGTTATACGAGATAAAGTAACATTCCAAATAAAATTGAAAAAAAATTTTTACATCTGAAATCTTCTTTACTTTAGGTACCAGGAACGATATAGTGGAAACCGTTTAAATAATCTCTTGCCATTTACCATCAGACTTTTCGTCCTCCAAAAAATATTACGGACTACGAGCGTTTTTTTTTTCTTTTTGTTAAACAAAAGATGAGATGATAAGCTTGAAAATCTCGATATTCCCTTGCCTCATATGTGGTAACGTATTTTGATCATCCGTCGTTACCTCATTACTAATGGGAACGGTCATGTGTCGGAATCCAGTTCAATTCCTGAGAACCTAATGTCGACGAAACCTTCGTTTCCTCAAAACTCACGTTTTCTGTTTAATGATGGTCGAATTAATTGGCACGTTCTTCAAAATTTCATACGTCAGCTATACAACTTGTAAGTGGATATGTGTGTTTTACTACGCGTGCTGCTTGTTATTTTTGAATCATTTGGCATTCAATTTGCTTCTGCGAAACACCAGTTCAACCGTCTCCTCTGTTCAACAGGTACCATTAGTCTATAAAATCATTTAATGTAGCCGTTAAAATGTCGTTTACCGTGTGTCCTTAGGTGCAATTTGCCTACAAAACGAGGATGAATTTCATGTCTTCCGGGCGGTCAGCTGCGATGTTACTGCTGCTCGCAGTTTTATTTGCGCCAGTTCTGTCTGTTTACTTTACGGGCGGGTATTATTATGACACTCGCTGTAATTTCTATGGCTACGACATGGGCAAGAAATTAAACTTTGCTCTTCGTGGAGGCTGTGGCACTTTATGCTTGAACACTCCTGGTTGCACCCATTTCAGCCACAACAGTCTTTATTGCTACCTCAAGAGGAATCCGGGCTTTTTCCATCGGAATTACAATTTGTTTACAAATTGTGGTTGGATTCCAAATCGCAGTGCTCAGGGGCCGTGTTGGGCCACATACTACGTCACGCTTTTTTTTCCCTTTTTTAACCCCCTCCCCCCCCTTTGTCACACTCTGTAACAAATGGTCAGTGTTCTGTCGAATAAAACTTTCGAATAAAATTTCGAATAGAATAACGCAAAAATTCGAATATTTATTCGTTATTCGTCGAATAAAAATGTTACTTATTCGTATTCGTTATTTTTATTCGTTGTAACTCCAAATTGTATCATTTCGAATACAATTTCGAATAAGTATTTTTATTTTTTTTCGGCAAAAAATTTCATTTTTATTGCGATTTAATACAAATATTTTCGATTTTTAAAGGCCTAAATTCCATTTTTATTCGATATTCTAGAGCCATAGACCCCTGGTTGCTCCACTATGGCTATTTTCCCTCTCAGAAAAGGGGTACCTTTTTGCGGGAAACACTAGACGAGGACGCCTCTTGCGGGTGTGTTGGTGTTCACTCCACGCACAGGCTCATTTATAGCCAGGTGGCGCTCGCACCAGGCGGAAAATTACTCTTACGCTACGACCTAAAATCCTCGTTTTTTCGTATAGTGTTCCCGCGAGATGGTACCCCTTTTGGGGTACAGATCAAAGGGATATAAACACAGCTCATGTAAAAAACAACTTATTACAATTTGTTTGGGGTTCAACATACACTTTTTGCTAGCCCGACCGGACTATAAGTGAGAGTTTCCGTAAGATGAAAAATAAGGTTCAGCCAATGAGAATAAAGTATATATTTTCAAATACTCTTTATTAGTGCAACCACACATGAATGCAACATTGTCTGTTGAAGTTCGTCTGCCACAGTCGTCGTGCGTATTAAAAAACTTGAATTTGAATCAAAAACATGGGGCCCAAACCATCTCCAAAGAAGAAGAAATCCCCAAAGAAAATAACCGAAAAATAAATACTTTAATTCTATTTGTTGCTTTTTCTCAGTTTATGTACAATTTCAATATTTTGTAGACTGAAACTAGAAACAAAAGACGTCGAGAGGTTCATTTTGTGTGTTAAAAATCATCCTGTATTGTATAATACTACATTGCACGATTATTGCATTACTCATTATTACATTACCCTGCCTTCTGCAACGCCCATTATCCGTATGATGTCTGTAAACCTATGTGCAGTGTAGATTGCGTTACGGAAAAACTGAAATAGCGTGGCAGTAAGACTGTATGCCGGTATGCCTGTATGACCGTAACTTGTCTTTAAAAACTGCTAGTGTAGACGCACCTTAAGACAAACAAAGAATCAACGGCTCTCGGTGTTCGCGAAGTTCCCGATAGCCTTGGAGAAAAAAGCAAATGGTACTATCAAAATTGAACACTGATCTCGCTTAAGTTATTGGTTTTCTCGTCAAACCAACCATTTGTCAAATAAACAAAAATAAGATGCTGATAGCGCATCAACTTTGTTTATTATGTTCAGTTAAATTGGAATTCGAAGAAAAATGTCGTTTGTTGTTTTCTAAGACATCTGGCGGACAAGTTGTGAACTTTTATTATTTTACTGCATGATTGCAAATAAGGGAAGAGTCTTTTTATACTGTGTAGTCCTAATACCTGTTTCCCCTTCCAGTCAACAGACTGTATCACTGATAAATCTATTTCATAAAAACACGTTACAACCATACACAAACTCTTTCTCTCACATTCTATTTCATAAAAACACGTTACAGGTATGTACAAACTCTTTCTCTCGGAGCTGTTATCCGTGTTACTATGGTTACTGTGCATGGGACAAGTTTTTTTCAAGCCAAACGCCATCTAGCGACGAACTAAAGTCTTAAATTGGATTTCATTGCTTCTCCTTCGTAATTCGTAACTAAAACCTAAAAATCGCAAAAACGTGACCGTCCCGTTATCTCACCTTTACAAAAATACTAGTCCGGGAGTGGCAGCACGATGACCCCCAAAACGAATAAAATATATCTGAACTACCCTCAAACCTGTGAACATCCCTATTAAAGCAAACGCCATCTATTTGAGAGAAATATCGTAAAAATCGGCATCGGCGGTGTACTCATGAGCCCATCTAGACAAAATCCCTATCGGGAAATGTACTCATGAGCCCATCTAGACAGAATCCCTATCGGGAAATTATAAATAGAAATCATTACTATTTCCTCTAATGTAAAAATAAAGGTAAGTTAATTGCATATTATGATGCCAACAAGCGTGACGAGACGTAATTCAGATGTATTCATTGTAATATCATTGCCATTGTAATAAAAAAGGGGAAAAAAGTCATCGACAGAATCGTAGGACAATGGGAAAGGGATACCGAGATTTGCGTCTGTTCAAATTTTATGGGTACGGAATACCTGAATAATACACCCCGGCTATGTCCCAAAACGTTCACGTTCCGAAATGACGTCGCGTGTTCAGATACTATTTACCACTTGTTTGTTGCTTTTGTTTCCTTTCTTCATATCCAAGTGCATTTTTAACCATAGGAGGGGAATAGTGCCACACGAACGACAAAAAGCTATTACGAAAACAAAGAAAAGATCTTTATCATGAGTTTGAGAAGCTCATTAAACATGAAATGGTGCTAGGCGAATTCGTTGGCTACCCAATTATAAGAATTTAACTGATAAGATATATCGTGTTATTGTTTGTCTCTAACCTGCGTCGTTTGTAAAAGGAGACAATGGCTAAACAGCATGTTTTACCTTGTGAGGCGTTGTCTTTTCTACACAGACTCGAATTTAAATCAGCCTTTTGTAAAATTCTGTTTTAATGAGTTCAAATTTGTTTAATGGTTAAGGAAGGACTTGAATCAATTCTTTTTTATTTAAATTTTCATTTAAAGTAGATCATTAGATCGATTGTAGATGGCGCTAATGTGGCAATTCGATCGCTTTATTCACTTCACATGTTTCGTTCGTGTTCGATTGTCCTGCCATGCTGCTCGAGCCCCCCTTTGTGCCCTGTAATTTTCTGGACTGACGAATCGACTTCTGACTTTAACATCGGTAATTTGTGAAAGTAATCGCCTACAACGCCGATGACGCGTGATGTCTGCCAGCCTCGTCGTTCACCGAAAACGTAAGTGGTGCCATTAAAACTTGTCCATTTTTGTTTCGCAGCATGGCCAGAGCACGTGCTCGGGCCAATGCTTTCATTGTTCGAATTTTGCTACCGCCCGTTCATTAAGAAGGCTAATCACGTCCTGTTAAAATGAAGACGAAAAGAAATACGAGACTTTAGTTAGGTTTTTTACTGTTATCGATGCCACAGCAACGTGGAGGAAAAAAAGGCGCCTTTGGGCAACACTTTTTTTCTTTCTCGTTTGTCGATTCATCATTGAGGGTATGATTAGTCAGGCATATTGTTCGACCCTTTCCAAGTTTTGTGGCCACAGCAGTTACAACACAAGTTTTTTCTTACCTAAAATTTTGCTGATGATGCTTTTTTGAACCACGTCGTTAACAGTTGCACGTCCCTAAATTTTTTGCATTTGGGTAATGTTGCAGCTTTGGTTGTGTCCATTCTTGTTTTAGTTTCATTTCTAGAAACGTTTTTACATATTGCCATATTTTGAAAAGTCTTTCCAATTTTGTTTATCCTCGACGAGGTTTTTATCTTTCCATTTTCGTCTATTGTTATTACATCCTCATCTTTACGAATTCTCTTGATGGAACAATGATCATGTGAATCGTGGTAGAGGTCGCCGCCTCTACGCGCGCCGCCAGTGATCGACAATGGGGAAACTAATTTTTCATGAAGGCCATTGTCCACGCACTCTGGAGGCTTGCTGGACCAAGAGTTGGTGGGGAGGCATCGACATAATATTGAACCGAAAATAAAAAGGGAGAACGATTGTCTGTTCAAGTTGTTGGGTTCATTGCTGTTCAATTCCGCTTTTTGATCGTTTCCAATATAAACATAAGAGGGAGTAGAATATTATAGAGATGGCATAGGAGCGTATGGTTGTCGGCTTGTCACTAGACAGAGAGGGGGGGGAGGGTTACGTCAGGACTCGTGAGAGTGTGGGACTTTGACACGGGAAAGTCAAGAGACGGGCGAGAGGACTATATTGCCTTTCCAACAGGGGAATTTTCATTCAATTGTTTACTGGACCGTGTGGCGACTCGTTGCCTGAACACTCCAAGAACCGCTGGCACCGTGTCTTGCCCAGCATCTATAAATGATGCCCGCGGATGTCAGGGGGGAGAGGGAGTAGGAAATAAAATCGGACAGAGCTTCTTTCTTATTTTTCTTAGTCCGTATAAAGCCATCCGGAAATCGTGGTAGAAGTGGAATGATTTTTCATGGCTTTTCGCATGATAGGACGGAAATAAAAATGTGGGGGAAGCCAGTAGTCGATGATGGATTTATCAGACTATACAACGAAAAGCTTTCTTTGCCGGATCTGTTGTTTTCAGCTGTCCGTTTGACAGTCATTGTTTTCTACTTTTTTTTTTTCAGTTGCTTTGTGACGTTCCTTATGAGAAAAGTAATCAAGTTGTGCGGTCTCTCCGACTTTTTGCTGTTTTTCATCCCTTTTTATTTTCTTTTAAGCTTCAAAATGACCTTTTCTTATTAAGAAAATCCTGGCCGTCGGTTTTTTTTTTTTTTTCAGGTTGAAAACCATTTTCATAGGAGATCCGTTTCTGTGTAATATAGTATTTACTTTAACGACTTGGGTTGTTTCACGCTCTGGTGGACCCCCGCATTTGATTACATCGCGGGACCAAAAGATCACGTTCTTTCCCCTTTTTTTTTTCTTCTCCTTTATTCATTTTAATATTTCTTGTTTTTTTTCCCCCTCCCCATCTGACTCGAAATGAAAGGCGAAAAGTCATTTCAATAATGACCGCAAAGCCCCTGAAATAACATAAAAATAAAGAGCGTATCGCCTCGTCATTCATAATATGGTCCGCCCTCTTATTCTTTTTGTTTTTTTCTTTTCTTTTAAAATTATTATTGTAAGAAAACAGGGAAAAGGACCGCAACGTTCTCTCTGCTCCCCTGGTTGCTGTTCCCTTCGTTTGCGTCTGTATAATATTTCACGTCCGGCCAATTTGAAGGACTGTATGTGGTAGCGTGAATAATCGTGTTTTATCCTCGTAACAACAATAACAGAAACGCACTAAACCGTCGGGAAGGAGATCGTTATAACGAAAAAAAAAAAAAACCTTCGTATTTGTTTGCTATACTGCCGATTGTGGGAAATTTAACGAGCTCGTTTGCACGCGTTCGGTCATTTTTGATTTCAGCCAGTTTGCCCCGATGGCTCGTCGTTTTCTCCACATGTTAACTGGGCAGCAACACATTGAATGCAATGTAACCGACTATTCACGCCGATCGTTCCGGTTACAGAATGTCTGTTTATTTTATACCGTCCTTTCTTCTTATTATCCCGTTTTTGTTTTTTTTTCGTATCTTCTTTGTTGTTACTTGCCGGCCTCTCTCCTTTTTTTTCTTCTTATCAGCGTGACTGTAAAAAAAAAAGAGGGGAAAGCGTGAGTGTAGTCATCCACCCAAGATTGATCAAGTTTCGGTCCAAGTGGGAGGGCTGTTGCTGCTGGAGCGTGCACAGCAGAAGCTACGAACCTTTGGCAGGGAAAAAAAAAATAGAAACAATAAAGCCAAGAAATAAAACAGGAGAGAGAAAAACTGTTGTTTTTCTTTTTCACTGCGTGACTCGTCTTGTACATACTATTTATTTTTTTATTATTATTTGTAAGTTTCCTATACTCGAATCGCCTTTTTTTTTTTGGGGTGAGAAGGGAGTATGAAAAAACATACAAACAAGATTCTTTGTGTGTATACAAGAACATCCCGGATGATGAAGGGAGACGTGAGAACGAGGAAGATGAAATAAAAAAAAAAAGAGGGGGGAAATAACAGATAGTGTAGATAGAAAGAACTTGGGGGTTTGTTTTTTCTGTTTTGCTCCACGAAAGTCGTGAATCGTCTTGCGCCACCGGCATGTTATTTTGTTGTCTTTATTTCCTTTTCCCTCTTTTTGGGGGTTTTCCATCCGCCAGCTGCGTGTATATGCGCCCGTCAAAGTTGTCGGAAGCCGCTTGATTTTCTTTTTCTTCCCTCTTTTATTTTTTTGTTTTCTTATCAAAGAGTTTTTTCTTTGTTTGTTGCTGTGAGTTGACGTGACGATTCCTGGCCATCCTCAGGTTATGAGATTCACTCACACAAAGACTTGTAGGTTAGACTTGGGCTTTTTTCGATCAAGGGCTGATAGATGATTTTAGGCCATCCATTGTTTTTAGGGTAAAAAAAAAATGCATTTAAATAGTTCTCTTTTGAAAATTGGACTCTGGCCCAATCGATATGGGCAGTACAGGCCCTCACCTGAAGGGTTTCGTGTGTGGGACGGGAGGGAATAAAATGCGAAAGAAAAGGAGAAATAACCAACCGATGATGGATCGATCGATTGGTTGACCTCGCACTGAAAGTAGAATAAATCATACACGTAAAAATCATCTGCTCTTTACTAGGGTTTGGAACAAGGAGAGATTAGAGATTTCGAATTTTTCACGCACAAAACTCGTCGTCGCTTTCGCTTGGCATCAACGAATCTCACACAATAAAATTTTTCTGCTTTTCATATTCCACGGCAATATCCGCCCCCACCACTAACACCCGCCAGCCACATCCATTTCCCAAATATTTGTTATTATTGCTTTTGAAAAAAGAATAGCTCGATGTAACGTCTGTTCATGTCTAAACACGACAAAAAATGTGGGTGTGGAGGTGTCCGATTGTATGAAAAGGAACGTTTTCTTTTTGGCGGATTGATGGGAGATTTCCAGAAGAAAATGTGCCTCTTTTGTGTTGATAGACACAAACAAAACAAAAAAGTGTTAGCATCTAAATAGTGACAAGGCTATTTGGATCTCGCGTGAGCTGGGCGGGTCTTTTCCCCAATGTTGGGAAGGAATCCATCCAGGAGACAATGCTTTTTTTTCTCGATTGAATATCAACAAAAAAGAACGCATTTTCCCACATTTCCAAACAGCCTCTTATCATTTGCATCATCCAACTTCTTTTTCCTTGTCCACATTTTCTTTTGAAGTTAAGTGAATTCTTTTTCCTCAATAGTTTGAAAGGGGGTGGTCGTGGAATGTCAATCGAAAACGAAAGAAACTTGTTGGGAGGGCTAAAGTCTAGCAGGTGGTGGTGGTGGTGGTAACAAACAATCGGAAATCGAACTGGAGCGGAGTCCTATGACGCCATTCCAGAAAGAAAAAAGAAAAAAAAAAATACTTGTGATGGATGGAGAGCTAAGAGAGTAACGCACGCTAAAGTTCTCGAAAAAGAAACGACTTGCAGACACACGAAAGAGTTTAACTTCGGACGTCGATCGTATATACCTTATCAAAACAACAAAGGGCCTAAGATAAACAACAGAGGGAGTGACGTCTACGGGGAGAACCGGTTTCACCGATCCCATCGTTGCGTGATGGCGATGGCTCCGTCAAAAATCATGATGGCCGACGTTATGGACCCATACACGTACGGAATGGCGTGTGCCCTTTGCTCTCTCTCGCTCTTCGTGAGCAAGTTTTCTCTCTCTCCCCTTGACGTGTGTGTTGTGCCCTATTGAAAACTTTACCTCCAGAGGGCAGACAGGCTGCCACACCCACTTCGAGTTAGTGGATGGATGAGGGGGGATACGAAAAAAGAAAAAAAATCGACTGGAATCAAATCGAATTTGTGTCGCTTGGTTTCTGTACACACACACGATCTCCTGTTAGGCTCTTTTGTTTGTTTGTTTTTTCCCGATTGCGTTCAACTGCGTGTATGTGCGTGGTTTTGCGGATGAAGTACGCACACCCAATCGGCGGGGATCATATAAAGTTGGATTGCATTTTTCTCTTTCAACGGCTGGATCGTTTCCGCTCAACCGACTTATCCGCCCAGCTTCTTGTGCTTACGAATCCCTCCATCGACTGTACCGTATAGAAAAGATTCTTCGATTGTACACCCTCTTCATCGCATACGACGTCGGGAGAGAGAGGGGGGGTTGAAAGCGGATGAAGCGTCGCTGGAGTGGAAATATTATATCACTCCGCTCTCGCGACGCCATGCACGCTTTGCTAGCCACGATTGTTTCACATAACTTGGCTGACATTTTCCGTTTTTCCCACAGTGAAGCAAAATCGGAAGAGGGGGGGCGAAAGTAAAAAATAAAAACTCTTGACGATGTGTGAGGGCTGTATCGTTGGGACCTTTATTGTATTCTTGCAACAACAATAGCGTTAGGACGAGAGGGGGGGTTAGACATTGAAATATTGATGTGCCAATGAATCCGGCTCGTGTGCGCCCACTCGGGCGAGTTGGCACTCCTGTTGGATGATGTGGGGACGCATTAATGGATGCTTGAGCGATTCATTCACACACACACGATGGATGATTTATACCGTCGGATTATATAAGATTCTCTTCGCTTAGACATTTTTGACTTTTGATAGCGTCCCCCCCACTCGTTTTTTTTTTCTGTGCCTATTGTTGAATTGTTTTTCTATTATTTATAAGGAATGGTACGAATATACACATTTGCGGAAGAGCACTCTACATGGAAAAGGGGGGGTTCGGAAGGGCACCCGAGGAAGGAAATCGTAGCGCGTTTGAATCCGGCGGAAGAGAGCGCTTGCGCGTGCGAAAAAAAAAACTATTGTCAGGGTGTAGGGGGGGGAGAGAGACTTACCACCGTCGACATCCGTCGGTTGGGTGACAGTGCGCACAAGCCGAGAGTTCACGTCGGTCACCAAACGAAACGATCCGCTTCAGTTGATTTCCAGTTCACCTGTTTTTTTTTTTTGTTTTCAGGCTTTTGACGTCCGTCTCTTGAAGTGTACACATTTGTCTTGTGTGTGATTTTTGTTTCTTGTTCGGTGGCCAAACCTTTTCTTGGTCATTTTCGCGTGTGTGTGTGTCTTTGGCGCCGCCCCTCAACCTGTCTCGTTCGCTTTGAAGGTTTTTGGTCGTTGTGGACAAATGAAAGCCATAAGACATTGGCCGTGATGAAAGACGACTGGAATCTTGTGAAGACAGCTGGATCGTTTTATTATTAAAGACAAACAAACAGCGGAAACTGTTGTGTTTTGTAAAAAAGAAAGGGAAAAGAAGAACAACAAAAATGGGTTTAGATCACAATTGGTTGTTTGCCCGTTGGCTTGTTGTGGTGGTCATGGTAGCGACTCCTACGGCAGTTGAAACTTTTTGCCCGTCCATGTGCCAATGCGACGACAGTCTACTAGAAACCAGCTGTTCTGGCTCGAAACTCGATTCTGTGCCCATCTTGTTGAATCCTTCGTTGCGCTCGTTACACTTGGCCCACAACCGCATCGCTTCTCTTAGACAATCTGTCAGTTTTTACGGCGAATTGCGCCGTTTGGATCTCAGCCACAATGTTCTCCATTCGTTGGGTTTGCTCCATTTCCAGCCGCTTGGCCAGCTCGAATGGCTCAACGTTTCCAACAATTTGGTCTCTTCCTTGGAAATGGAATCGTTTGCCGGACTCGCATCGCTCACCGTCCTCGATCTCAGCGCTAATCGGCTCACTCGACTGACGGACGACCTGTTCGCCGAACTACCTTCGCTTGTCACGCTCATCCTCAGTGGCAATAAAATTCAAACGGTGGCCAGCGGAGCGTTCGAATCGCTCCGCAAACTGCACACGCTGCGTCTCGAAGACAATAATTTGGGTAACGTCCCTACGGCCGCTCTAGTCCCCCTGGCCGCTGGTTTGCGATCGTTGCATCTCGGCAAAAATCTGATCGAGACGTTGGAAGACGGAGCGTTCCGTCATCTTGCCCGTTTACGGCTGTTGGCCCTTAACGACAACGCCATTGACCGCGTCGATCCTCTGGCCTTTGACTCGCTCGTTTCGCTCGATGCGCTGGATCTCAGTTTCAATCGATTGGATGGACCCATTGAGGCTTTTACGACCGTTTCGCCGTTGACCCATCTGGATTTGTCTGGTAATATGTGGCGCCAATTGCCGGCCAACTTCTTGTCCGGCCTGCCGCGTCTCCAGACGCTCAACGTTTCTTATATGGAATACTTGCGGTCGGTTGATCCGGCCGTTTTTCACATGACGCGGCCCGCCATCACCAATGGATCTGTCGTTACGATCTCCACCTCACCTAAAGTCTTGCCCATCGTCAATCTGGTCATGACCAATAACGCTCTGTGGAATCATCTGCCTACTGGCCTTTTCCACGGGCTGGACGCCCATCTCGTCCGTTTGGATTTGAGCGGCAACGCGTTTGAAACGCTGGAAATGGGTGGCCATCATTCCGATTGGCCGCATTTGAATTATCTTAACGTGGCGTACAATCCGCTGGAATGTAATTGTTCCCTCCTCTGGCTGTGGAACATGTTTCAGCAACGCAATCATTCGCCTACTATCGTGGTAGTTAACGTGACGTGTAGTGGTCCACCACCTTTCAGCGGACTGCCATTGTCCAGCCTGGAACAATCGGACTTGATGTGTTCTCTAGCGCTGCCCGTCTCCATCATAATCCTGTTGGTGATGTCGTGGATCGTCTTAACAGCCGGCCTGATTGTCCTCGTCATCTACTGGCGGAAACGACAAAATCTGAGAAGAGAAAGTCGATTGATGATTATTAAATCGAGTCATCATCATTATCATCATCGCGATCATGCGTTCCAGCACCATAATGGCACCAGTCCCATTTTAGGAGGTGTGGGTGGTGTTAAACAGCAACAATATGGGATGGATAGCAATAATAGTCCAGCATTGTCGGGCCATCATCACGTCGGGGCTACTATACCGCATTATTATCACCACAATCATCATCTCCATCAACAAGCCCAATTGGCCGCTACGACCAGAGACGAGTACACGTATCATTGCGCTGGAACGATCAAACGCATTCCCGTCACCGTCGTCTAATCCAATTCGATTTGATTTTTCTCGTTTTTTTTAATATTTTGATTGAAAGAAAAATGCTAGTGGCTTTACACTAGACTATCACTTTAAATTGGCGATGCAAATTTTTGTTTTTTGTTTTGTTTTCCGGAAGAGAACCACTCCCAATGTAAATGATGTTTGTGGAACGGTGGTAGGGTCCGATCGATTAGTTAACTCTCGCAATATGTATAGATGGGGTTCGTGCGGAATTGCATAGTTGACGGTGATCTTTTTGTTCATAAGACAAGAGTCATAAATCGTTCGATTAACGTACCAAAATGCGGCCAGTGTAAAACAATAATAATAATATAATAATGTACAGATCATTTCTTTTGTTTCTTTTGATGAATTTTTCAGCGTTGTTGTTGAAGAGAGGTTAAAGTTTGGGTTTCTTTAGTCGACTTGTATTTGTCTTTGTCAGAAACCAGTACCCAAACAGTGATACCGCGTGCAGTTTTTTTCTTTTCTCTTTTCATTTTGAATAATGAATAAGGACCGTGTCTCTTGATTTTGTAATGACCCTTCGTCGATGTCTCTGTAAATAAATATCAAAATAAAATATTGATTACCTTACATGTACGACTGTATCTGCTGACGTTGATCGTTCAATTTCGCCGCCGCCCCATTTTTTATTTTATTTTTTAAAAGGAATCGTATCTTTTGTTTTGTTTTCCACCCCCTCATCGCTAGCCATGTGATTCCGCTTGCATATAAAAAGAGAAAACATTTTTCTTTATTTATCTACAACAGAGATGGCTACACACGATCGACCGCAATGTGGTAGCGAATCCGCTGGGGAGCGCGGGCAACGTGTCCAATGTCTAATTTGAAAACCAATCAACAGACCCACAGACATCGAAGCCTGCTTTGGGGGAGCGCTACCTTCCTCTTTTTTTCTTTCGCCTACAAGGATCCTTTCATTTCCCTCGCATAACGTCTATACATCTTGGTTGTGTATATATGCTATATACTATTAAGCGAAGCAAGGAAGAAGCGTTGATGGGAAACACGTCGCTTTTTATAATAGCGACGCAAATGCTTTCAATCCGGGGTTTCTCGTTTTTTTTTTTAAATTCTATCCGGCTGTATAGGCTTTCACGCCGAACCCTCCCTGAAAAAAGCTGGGCAAGTACTTGGTTAACGGACCTATACATTCTAGCGGAACGCCAAGAGGTCATGTTTAATCCGCGGGAAATCGTATTCTATCTGGTATCTCTCTGAGAGCAGCGACTAGGAAATCTTTTCGGTTTCGTGTTCACAAAGGGAAAAGAAAAAAAAAAATGGCAAAGAGAAATAAAAGCTGCGTATTGTATTGGAGAAAAGGGGGGGGGGAAGAAAAAGAAAACTGGGAATATTTCGTGACTTTTCGTGTTGAATATTTTGTTTTCTTTCTTTGTCGCTCCTGTGTGTGTAATAAAGAGACAGCCATTGACCCAAACTAATCGGATTTCTGTCCGCACATAGACGCGGACGTGTATAATCTCCTTTAGGCTTTTAAATCTTTTCCTTTTGCTTATTTTTTTTTCCCTTCTTGATCTGTTTGACGACCGAATACCCTCCTGCCCAGTGTTTAAATTAAAAATTTTTGTTTAAGTAATTCTCTGCATTAAGTCCGGCTGTCCGTAGAATTTTATTGATTGCGTTTTTGAATTTTTTGTTTCGTCATCTGTTTGTTTTGTTCGCTTTTATTTTATTTTTTTCTTGTTGAACTGGCGATCAATTATCAATGGACAAGGTTTCTTGTTGGGTATCCCGAACCGCGCCCGTGAGCAACTCATACATAGAATATTTGTGTATCCAGTTAAAAGAATAAAAATAAGAAAAGGAGGGGAGGCGGGAGAGAGACAAGGGGAAGGCCATCACGAAATAACGCGCGCGCCTTTTATCGATCCAGCGTACAGGGCCGTCATCCGTCTTCTCACTTTTCTTTCTTTGATCTATGCAAAACTCGCACGCACACGAGTTCTGTCTACTCGTCTTCTCTCGATCGGCGGCCAAAAAGAACCTCGATCGCGCGGCGTCCCAATTGTGTGTCCGGGAATCCCGGAGATTGCAGCCATAAAACACACCGACTGTGCCACCACCACCTTTTTCCCGTCCGTCGCGCACGCTGAAGATAGGAAGGAAAAGAATTTTTTCATTCTTTTTAGCAAACAATTCCATTTTTCTCTTCGTCTTCTCGTTGGCGTAGACTCTAATTTGCATATTCTAGTCATGGTGGGAGTCGATGGGAAATTTAAATAGAGATGTTTGTTTTTCTATACTCCGCTAGGTGCGACGTGTACTTGAAAAAAAGAAAAGTGGGATGTGACTATCGAGAGCTTGACAAGCTCAATAGTATTTCATTTGAATGTTTTTATCGACTGATGACGTTTGTGGGGAATCCAACACCTTGGCATCTCCAATTTTTGTTGTTTTTATGCCTAAAACAAAAATGAAGAGAGACCAAGGTTTATTGATTTACGTACAGCTTCTCTCTTTTCTATATCTATGATGGTGGTCGAGGAATTTTATCCGCTTTGACAGTTGTGTACTTGTGCAAGACGTCATCGACATCGTCGATCATCGGCGAGCGAAATGTGCCTTTGGTGGGTGTGTGTGTGTTGAGAGTCGTATAGCACCGCCGATCTATTGTAATACCATCTCGACATATACCAGAGAACGAAATGTAATCCGTTTATAGGTTTCCCCATTTTCTTGTTCCCACAAAAATTGATGCCCCGCCCAAACCTAATCGTTCATCGCTAATTGACGTTTTATATGTTCTCCTGCGTGTGTGTGTGTCTACTCGTAATGTTATTAATGCACACGATAATGTAGAACTCGGCTATCCGCATGAGTCAGAGATTCTTTTGATCGAGCTTCTCAAACAAAACAATTTTTTTTTTGGGGGGGGTACGTGTAGACGGATGTTATGGCCGCCATCAGCTACCGGCTACGAATCCCAAGAATTTTTTTTTTATTCCTTTACTCCCGAAAGACATTGAGATGAAGAAGTCATAAAAAAATACGAATTTTTTTTTTCTTTCTCTGCGTGCCGAGACATTTTCATTTTTTTTATTTTTTGGCTGTAAGGGGTGGAATAAGATGATTTATATGGGCCCCCTGCCTCGCGTTTGTACCTCACTATAGCGGAGCGATTACGAGACAACGGGCGATGGCGGTAATTCAAACGCCGACGCCATCATTCTTCATCTATAGCTATTTTCTTTTTCTTACTTTCAGAGAGACACACATTTTCTTATTTTTTGTGTGCGTATAAAAAAAAAAACAACATATGGGCGGCATCGTTATTCGAAGTCACTCAGCAGTTAAAAAATATCTAAGCACTTTTTGAAACTTGGGACTTTGCACTTCTTTGATGTCAAATATAAGCAAGTCTCTTGTTGAACAAACTCTTGAACTTCATTAAGAAAGAGGGACGTGTGTTGCACGTTGGACGGCCGAATGTGGACGTGTAATGATTAAGTGAGCGCAAGACACCAATGGCTGCTGTTGACGCTGTCACCAACACAAAGTTCTTCATCTTTAGTTTTCGCTACCAAGAACAGTCAAGATTTTTGAAAGTGCGTCTTTGTATTCGTGGACGTCGATATTCATTGTCTTTCCTTCTCAAATCCCTTCCCATCCCCCCACAACAACACAAAAATGGGGGGAGGGAAAAAAGACTTTTCGCTTTCGCCGTTGATTGTGTGTCCTTCATTTGTATCCCAGTCTTCTTTGCCGTCGCTCTACTGACGATGATGAAGAGGACCAGCTCTTGGGAGGCTGTCGGGTGGGGGAAACACAACTTTTGAGTGCGTGTCCCGTTTTCTCCGTGTCCCGTCGGGCGTGTGTATTTAATCCCTCTTAGATATATCCGTGTGTTTCACAGTATAGAGAGCAGATCCCTCCCCTCCCCCGTTTGCTATAGAAATGGTCGGGCGAACGCGCAGCTGTTTCGGATGGACGGCAGGAGTTGTGTGTGTGTGTGTGTCGTCAGACGAGAAAACGAAGCAGAGGGAGGGGGTTTCTTTTGTGCGTGTCACGACCACTTGAACTGTCTGCTCAGCAGCAAACTGAAGAGAATCCCGCCTCTTCCTCTTCGTCGCCAGCACCTCTGCGTGTGAGGCCAAAACTCTGAGAGTAATTATCTCGGCGTTTGCCGACGTCATCCCCCCTGTTCCCTTTTAAGAGCTGAGATTGGAAGACTTCGCTGATCTTACGGATGGTCTGCTAGTCGATCTATTTGGGTCTTGAATTCAGCGTATTTGCATTTGTCATCGACCTCGGGGTCGTCAAAAGAAACGATCGTTTTTCACGATGCAATTCCATCTGCACTTTGCGCAGCACGGTGGATCGATGGCTGAAGGAGCCTCCTTTTGTTGGTGCCCGTTTGTGTCACGTTTTGATGATGTAAAAGGTCTCCTTTTGCGGGGGTATTTGAGCAACAGCGGAGCTTTGCCACGGATGGAAATCCATCTTCATTTCAACGCCTCGCTATTTTGCTTGGGTTTTTGCCCTTTAATTCCGGCGTTATTATAAATTTATAGATGGTTGGTTTCGCGGTTGGTATAGGACGGGTCAGTATTCCTGTAGTCCAGCAACCCTATCATCTATAAAACACACCGCGAGGGCGGACTAAAAACCAATTCTCTCCTACGCTCCTGACTTCATTTTCTCGTGTCCCTTTTTTCCCTCTCTCGTTTTACTAATGAAATCCGCGCGTCGTCGTTCGTCCTCCACCCACAGTCTATTGCGTCCGGCCGTTTCGCCTATCCCTCCCAAACCGTCAGAGGAGATTGGCTTGTGCTGCTAATTAAAAAAAAAACTGTGAGAGGATAGTGAGAAGGGCGGATTGCGGTTGAAATCTTTTGGGCGACGGGGCATGAGATAGTTGCCCAATAGCGCGCTGTGATTGGAATGTTTAGGGTAACATCCTTTTAAAGCCTACGTGGGGGGGGGAGGGGGTGATTGGAAATCTTCTAGATAGTTTCTTTGTCCCGAGAAAGAAAAAAAAAAAAATGCATTGCCAGCTTGTTTTCAAGTGTCTTATATATAGGGACGAACGAGGGACAGAAAGAAAAGTGAGAGGGGAGACAAACTATGTCGTCGAGTGGGACGTCTTTCTTGTACAGTCCTGGACTTGTGTGTCGTACAGTATAGAAGAGAAAGAAAAAAAAAAAGAATTTAGTTTCGTATCAATCCCTATGTATAGGCTACTCCTGCAGGGTAGGGGGGGAGGGGCGATGGATGGCACTATAAGGTTTCGTGAAGTATATGTAATAGTAGTAGTATATTACTCCTTTGGATGGAGCCGGACACGTTTGCTTCGCCTATGGAATTCAATTCTCTTTTGCGTCATTGATCCTTCACTTCTTTTTTCTATTGAAGAAGAAAAAAAAAATAATTCAAGAGTTTTATCGATCGGCATTATCTTTTTTTTTCTAAGGGGGGAGCGTCTATCTATTTTACATAAAAGTTTCATCGTGAAAAAAAAAAAATCTTTCCGGTTTCAGAATGGAAGGAAATTGCAGTAGAGTAAATGAGGAAATGGATAAAATAAAGACGATGAGGCTAGAACCAGAAAACTTAGTTTAACTGCTAAAGGGGGGGGGGAAGGCGCGCGGCTGGGGGGGTCATTTAAAATTCAGCTATTAGTGAACTAGTGAGTAGATTGGGTGAAGTGCCTCCTACATCCAACTTGGACGCCGTACCCCGCGCTACGATAATGCTACTAGCACAAGGAGAAGAAATGTTTCATTCTTAAATTTTATTGGCCGGCCTCTGTACGGAAATGACTGGAGGGCAAGTGTACACGAGCGAAAAAGAAATTCAACTTTTATTTTTTCAAGCCAAAAAAAAAAAGTCGGTTAGGGAACATTCCCCAGTCGGCCTTTTTTCCCACTAACTTTGTGAAATGTTTAATGGCCTTTTCTCTGTGTGTGTGTGTTTAAGTTAGTACTACACGCGTTTTTATTTTTCTTAATTCTTGGCTTGAAAGTGAACTCTCACGGGGGACGTTTTGTTTCTTAAATAATTGGAGAGGCTCTATCTCATTTGGTAATAATAATCGCATATTTCAAATGTTGGCCGGTCGATCGGATCCTACACGCATAATTAGATGCGGAAGGATTTTGTTATACAGCCAGTTAAAGTCATTATTCATTTTCATTTTTCACGTGGGGGTTTGCACATTATACGATTTCCCCAACATGTTGACTCGTTTTTTTTTTTTGAATGTATCACGCACAGCTGACACCTCGCTACATTATTACACGTATATACAACAAACATACACACGCACACATAGTATACGCACACACCTTTCAAAAGAAAAAAATATATACGACGCCGGTAGGTTTTCGTTTGATGGGGACCTCTAATGGGATCAAACGATGTGCTTGGTTTAGTGTCGCAGTTCGTCGGGTTTTGTAAACGCGAGAACGGGGGTGAGGATCAATACTTGTATATTTTTCTCCTTGCGACTCCGTCACGATTTGATATGCGTCCGTACCATCTCAAGTCCGCCCGTTTTATCATTTTTCAAACTGAGAAATGAAAAAGAAAAAAGTGAGACATTTTATTTTTATTGTTTGACAGAAAAACTTGGTTAGAGTAGTTGTAAGTTTATTTGATTATTATTTGACATGGCTTTCACGTTGTCATCATCCCTTTTTCTCGTTGATCGGGAGCATCCATTTGTAAAAGTAACAAAAGTTTTTACTCGCCAAGTGTTACCCTTTCTCTTGTAGGAAGGGATTTTGACGCGTCAGACACGACTGATCTCGTTTGTCAAAAAAAAGTTTTACACACCTATTTCTTCTTTTGGAGGGGGGGGGGGAGGGGAATCCTCCCCCTTCATAAAAAAGAAAAGTCGATCCTTTTTTTCATGAAGATGGGGGAGGTTATGGCTTTACGTGTTTGTAATGTATATTGAACACAACGGAACAAACTGTTTTTTCAGGTGTGTTTATGAATACGTCCGCTTAGAAAACGTAATATTTCGCATTAAAAATTCTTTTTTTGCTGTGCCATTTTGTTGTCCTTTGTTATTCCCTTTATGATTGGTTGCTTTGAGATACCCCCATGATGATGGCACGTGTTGGTTGCCATGACATCGGCGTTATGTCTGCGCTTTGGCTGTTGTTGACTTAAAACGGGGGAAACACATTGAGATAGAGAGAGAGAGAAAAAAAAAAGACAATTCCCAACCATAATTTGAGTCGAATGCAGAAGAGTCGTCAAAAAAGAAATAGGCTTTTTTGTTTGTTCCTTTCCTATATTCAGACGTAAGATAAATGGATGTCGGTGGCAGCCGACGCCTTTTCCCCCCTCCTCCATGTTTGTCATTATTATTCTCTTCTTTCTGAAACGATCGATTTTGTTTAATACAAGAGAAAAAGTCCCGTGATCAAACAGAACCGTTCGTTAAAACAGATATCCCTTTTTTTTTTTTTTTTCTATTTTCTGCATCTCTTTTATTGGCCTCTTATTCGATACAAATCTGATCAAGTCTCGCTGCTGGCCATTTCACTAGCGACCCGGATATCTATTTACGACCGTGTTTTGTTTTTTCTTAGTCGTCGTCGTCGTCATTAAAAGAAAACGAAAACGGGTATAATAGGGAAAAGAAATAAATCCAAAAATAAGAAAAGACGTTCAATATGACGACGTCCATTTTTCTTACAATATAACTAAGGACGGACGAGTTATGATGCCAATAAAGATTGACGAAAAAATAACAAAACAAAACAAGGAAAAACATAAAAAATGATTGCAAACTAGGCGAGACGTTATTATTGAGAAGATGGGAGCGAAATTATAAATCCCCTTCTATAATTCCCGCGTGTGACACGGAACAGCTGCTGGTCTGCAAAAGATTGTATAAGAGCCGGCCAAAAGTTTCTTGTTTGTTTTCGGGGCAACAGTTATACAACTTTGGGGGGGCCATAGGTGTGCTTTCCTCGACCGTGTTCCTATTTTTTGAATTTTCTTTTCGTTGTCCCTTTTTTTTTTGTATGTTTGTGCGTGTCTAATTTGATTATCTAACGATGTAACAACTTGTGCAAACACGGACCCGCCAATAGCGGTGAAACAAACACGGGCGACTCGTTCGCTTTTGTTTCTTTTGAAAGAGGGGGGTGTGTCGTGTTTTAAATTAAACTAGGCAGTCGCACAACAACACAACACACAAAAAAAAAACAGATTATGAAACAAATAAATGAAATGTTTGAGAAAAAAAAAATAAGAAACCACACAACAGGAAGGGATTGCCTTCGAATGGCTTTAAGGTCTTAGAGTGTGAGAATAGGCAATCAGATAAAAGGCTAAAATGGCCCTCATAAAAATAAATGCGATAACAAAAAATTCGAAACAAAAAAACTAGAGATATTTACCTTCTTACGGTAATGATGGTGTCAGCCGCTTGAATCTTGTAACAACTTTACGACTCTTAAAAGAGCCCCACCCGATATAAATTTAGCCACGGCCCTCGCGAATCCCGATGCCATTCTCAAAGGATCTTTCTCGTTAATTGCGCACATTACACTTGTAATTGCAACGTAAGCAAAGGTTCACCATAACTTGTGTTTTATCTGGCCTCCTCCGTATAGAAAGAAACTTTGCATACATCCGATCAGGTTGAACGGCTTCCACAGTTTTTCGTGAAAAAGGGACGTTCGTACGTGACCGTAGAGACGGCCATTACTCCGATCTTTAAGATGCACAGACAGTACGGAAAGAACTTGCCGCTGAATGCCGCACCAGAGGGGCCCAAACAGCCATTAGTTTAGTCATCAACTTTATAGCTCTCGGCTATTGGTTGGCTGACTTTTCTTTTGTTTTGCGAGATAAACAGAGGTGGACTTTGAATTTTTTGTGCTTTTCGTGATGTTTTATTGCTCCCAATTGGGTCGTCTTCATCTTTTTGTCGTTTTCTCCGACTCACGTTTCGTACGAGCATCCGCATTTCATCATAATGCCACTCGCGAAAAAAAAAAGGGGGGGGGCAAATGTTGCACATCATTTATTTACACAAGTTCCATCTCTGTTTTTGGCACGTGTACATTTATTAGCTTGACGGCCGTGACTTGACGACCAAATGCTTGCCTGCGTTGTTTGATAGTCCCCCCAGTATCTCTTACAGACAAGCTTTTGGGGGGGTGGGGGGAGTTTTCTGCCACAACCAAGTGATTTGCAATTCCTCACGTTTTCAAAACGTACAGTCGACACGTTGAGCGTTGAATCTATAGACGTTGGTTATATTTGTAACAACTCTCTCGGAGATTGAATTCTTTATACGTACTTTGTGAGACGGAGTGTCCATGGCGGTGTGTTAGCCAGGATCATTTTCTATTTGCGATTTATCAGAAGCATCGTAGAGATCCTTGCAATAAGTTTCTTTTCTTTCTATGTGTGTGCGTGGCTTTATTTTTACTGGCTGTCGTTTGTATCGATTCAATGTGTCGTCTGCTTCCAGTCATGAACAGTTTTTTTGTTAACCTACGAAGAGATAGTGCTGTGTTCCACTGTACTTTTTTTGTTCCCCCTCTTTTGTTCTGTTTGGTTTTCCAGGGGTGTAGGGTAAAAAAAAAAGCGAAAGATCACACAAGAGTCAGCACATCTCTCGAATTCTCCCCTCCACCGCGCCCAGCTCTCTTACGTTTACCCTCCAGCTTTTTCGATCTTGCGGATCGATGTTGAGCTCGTATCTCTTTTTTTCCATCCCGTTTTTATGGATCGACGCCCCCCTCCTCTCTTTATATAACATACACCAACTGTTCGCTTATCTTTGCGCCGTTATCCGTCGTTTCTTGAAGTGGTTAACTGATCACGACGGCTTTTGGCGCGCGCCTATGTCTATTATTCTTTTATTTTTTCTGCTGCTGCTTGTGTTCTATTTCTTGTTGTTTGAAGTCTGGGTGTTTACAGGATGGATCTTCTGTTTTTTTTATTGGGTAACAGTGTTGCAACGCACAGCTGTTTCCTATGCGCATGATTGATGACGTTTGGATGACTCTTCTTTTTCTGATGATTTAGAGAAAAATCTCTTCTTTTTTTTTTAATGTCACGTCTTTAAAAAATACAAAACTGGGCTGACTTTGTTTTGTCTTGCGATTAAGGGCTTTTTATATGCGGCCGTACGCATTTTGGACTTGATTAATGTTTGTGTGTTATCTTAACTGCTCGTTAAGTTGCTTGATGATGTTTGAACTGGATTATTCCCGTTGCCTGTGAGAAATTTGCGCTGCAGTTAAAACCAGAGTCTTGAGTTTATGCTTTCACATCTGTTGGGGAGGGGTTGTCAAAGTAAAAAGTCCAACCCGTCCGTTGATAATGATGACTGGGCCTGCTGCTTGACGACTTAAATGGCACCCACAGCCATTGAGCCTACCCTCTAATTGTCGGAAATCTCTTCTTTTTTTGTGTGTGGATTGGTAAGCAACAAATGAGGATAGGCTTATCATCGTATTAGTAGAAAAAGACGTTCATTAGAAAAGATCCAAATCGAAAGATTAAAGCTTCTACCTTATTTCTCGTGCGCGTGGACGTTACGTGTCATTGGCCGGATTTATATCTTTTATTTTTGTTCTCTTGTAAGAAGAGAGAAAAAATAAGAAAGAAATAAGAGCCGGTGGCAATAATCCTGGAACAGGACAGATAAGAATGGAATATAAGTAGCTTCGTATTTCTTTTTCACATAGTGCTGTGCTATAAGAAAAGAAAGATGACACACATTCTAGCGCTACCCCCTTGTCTCTTGTGACGAGTTTTGGCCCTCGTTTAGAGAGGGGGTGCGACTGAAGATGAGAACTTTTCTTCTTCTCTGTGTATTGTATATGTGCACATGAATTCGGTAGTTAAAAAAATGAGCGTGAAGCGCAACGGGTTCCTTCGTTTACGCAGTCCAGTCGGTCCTTGTTTTCTTCTCATTTTGAGAAACTTTCTACCAAAGCTGGGCCGCTGACGAATGTCAACTATTCACCAAAGCGAATGGGGAAAACTGGGCGTTCCAAAATCCCCCCCCCCCCTTTTTTTTCGAATAAAATCTGCGGTACTTTCGTGTAATAAATGACCGGAAGTTTTCGTTCGTCGCTCGTAAAGTTTCCCTCAACGTCTTGCTAGCATTCATCCAATAGAATTCCTCTTTCGTCAATGATAGTAGACTCAATTTTTGTTTTCCCGTTTACCCTCGGCCCTTCCTCTCTCTCTATATGGGCGTGGTTTCGATCTCTTTCATCTCAATGATACACAAACAGATACAGCACAGCCGGCGACCTTATAAGAGGGATCAATATCGAAAATAGCATTGAAATGATTTGAAAGGTTTTATTATTTATTTTTTACTATTACCCCCCTTTGACTCCGTCTTACCTTTTGTAAACTTGCTTCCCTACTGACTGCTTATAGTCATGAAGAAAATAAAAATAAATAAAGACCACAGTCAGAGACCTCAGCGGGAATCGTGTGTTAACATTTAAAATACCATACGGAACAAATAAACAAAATGCCTTTTTTTTTTTTTATTTTAAGGTATATATTATAAAACGTAGAGCATATCTATGTGGGCTTTTTTAAAAACTTTCCTCCATTCTCGGAGAGACGTGAGCCACGTACAGCTGAGGAATTCCCATCCATCGCGCGCGCGAAGAAATGAATGCGCACACAGACAGAGAAGAGGGAAACTGCGGGCGCGGAACTATTCCAACTTTCCACGTAAAGTTCGAAAAAGAAAAGAATAAACTTCTCATATTTCAGATTGGCATGACGGAGCCCGTTCGAAAGAAACAAAACTTTGCACGCATGACGGACAAAAGAGAGCCTCTCTATTTATACTATACTTTTCGTAATATTTACATTAGTTACTTTTCTTCGGCTTATTTTGTATTCAAATGTCTCTGGATTAATTTCTTCCGTTTGATGAGTTTCATCTTCGCCGGGTTTTTTTGTTTTCGTTAAAGTCCAGTTTTTTTTTTTTGCGGATGGTCTTATCTCTTTCTTGACATCTCGCATTGCCGCTTGATGAGTCGTCTAGCAAAGTCTTTCTGGCCGTCTCGAGTACTAGCGGTAGTTAAGATGGGACTGATTACTCCTGGATGGCTTGGCTATTAACCGTTTGACTGTCTCGTTTGAAAACCTTTTGAAATTGCCTCGTTCCTTCCTCATCGTCCCTACTGTGCGCAATCGAAAACGTTCGTCCTCTACAGAAGATGCAAATGAGAAGAAGACTTTTTTTGGGTTGTATAATATTAGAATAGAATCGTCCTGAGCCAAAAAGCGACAGCTCCGTGCGGATGGCGAGGAAGAGATGACTCGACTTTCAGGGAGAGAAAGGGGGGACACATCACTTGACATTCAAATCCTTTTAATGAGTTTTCCGCCTTCTGCGCCAGGGGTCTAGCCGGCAACTCGGTTTCGGATGTCTTCCGTTCCGTGGATCTAGAAAGAGAAAACCAAGTGAAGGTACATGTTTCTTTTTTTAAAAAGGGTGTGTTACTTTAAGAGAGAGAAAAAAGTGGTGATCGAATCAAATAACAATGGCATCCTTGCTCTTCCGTGACTGGCTTACGATGGAGGAGGGAAAAGCCGTCACATACACGCACGTTGTAGAGTTCAAACGACGTTCTATTTTCGTGAAAGTGGATGTGTACAAGCAGTACAAGAAAACCTCGCCAAAAAAAAATATAAGAAATTCGGTACGAAAAAAATAAAATAGTTTGACTTGAGAGAGGTCGGATAATATTGGGGGCATCCCTTTGGTCTTTGCACGCTTTGATCTTTCGTAGTCGCTTCTATCCCGCGCTGTCGGTTCGATATTTGTCCTTCGCCTGATTGCCACTTGTAGTCGGCCCCAGCGCAAAGTTTCGCTTTTCTGTCTGGCTTTTCGGAGTAAGGCAAGGCTCTGCATAATCTGATTCACAATCCATTTTCTTCGTGTTGCCTCCCGCGTGACACGGCAGACCATCTCTAATAATCTTTTTGTTGGTGTCCTTCACCTTGATCCTAAAAGACAAAAAGAAAATTTTCAGCTTCTTGTGATTTTTTTCTCGGCATCGATCCCACCAAAAGAATTTTTGAAAAACATCAAAACGAAAGGCTTTTGTGTCTCAATCTTTTTTTTTTAAATTGACATCAAATGGCTTTCGGTTATTATCACCTCACCGGCGCTATTTTGTATATCGTCCTTTTGTGTTAAACAAACAAAAGGTGGTGTTGTTTATCTGATGTAAAGAAAAGTTTTTTGTTCACGTGCGGCAAACGCGTTCGATTTCATCTCTCAAGAGATCAGGGAAGAAAACGATTCCCGCTCCTGCTCTCTAGGGACTCCCGGTGTTCACGCTATAGAATTTCCCCTTTGAAAAAGAAAAGGGGGACGATCATAATCGAAATCGACCTATAACGTCTAAAATCAAATAGGCCACAAGATGGCGCTATGTGCGAGACATATTCCGAATTGCGGTAGGCTTTCTGAAAATGGTGACAAACTCCGGGCTGATCCCCCGGAGTCTCACGAATTGGATTAAAACGATTTTTTTTTTCTTCTCCCTCTTTTCCCTTTACGTTTATTGGCTATTTCTTTTTTTCTTGAGCTAAGGCAGCCATCACTGACGACACTCTCTACTTAATCCACGTCAATAACACGACGCACTTTACGTGATTATTGCAGCGTTTATCGACGAGACATTTTCTTCCCTTTTTTTTTATGTTATTATAGCAGCGGTTGGCGCTGTTGTCATGACGGCGGGTTTTGGTTCGAGGGTCTTGTTAATATCAATTGGATGTGATACTCTCCCTTGAGATGTACAGCGTGTGTACAGTCCATGCACGAGTTCAGTGTGTATGCTCGATATCTTCAGCTCTCATCCTAGTGGCTCTTTATCCCCGTTCAACCCCACATTTTCTGTCCAATTCAACCGACCGTGAAGACCTTTCCCCCTTTTCTTTCTTGAGGGACAAAGCTTAAAAGTTATGTGCGTCTCCAAACAAGGAGGAGGAATTGCAAAACAGGGAGGGGACTCGAGGAAAAAAAAAATCGAATAGAAACGACTTGACTTGCTTCAGTAGTTTTTGCTCATCAGTCTTGACACCGCCAAAGAACAGCATCTGGCCAACAGACGTGCCAAAAAAAGAAGAAGAGCGAACAATCTGGTACATTATAACACCATTGCCAAGATTTTTTTTCTTTCTTCTTGTGTTTTAGTTTGTCTGGTGCTCGTTAGGTAGTCGCCGACTGATTTGTCATTGATAGAGTCATAAATCAGGCGACAGCATTCCCCACTTTGTTTTTTTTATACTTTGCCCGATGTGCGCAATAGGGAAGTAACGAAAAGCGGAACATTTACGGCGGGAGTTACGAAAAAAGATGATAGTAATTAAACTTTGGGAGATGGAAAGGGACAAAAATTGTCGCTAGAGTGACAGTGTGATGTCGGCATGTGCGTCGGGTCTGTCTCAACATCTGGAATGTTAATGGAATGCTCAGACGGGCAGAAGGAAACGATCCGCTTTTATGCTAATATCCCTGTAAAGCGGCCGCTGGAATGAGATATGTCCCTTTACCTTTTGATGGATGATGGAATTGATTCGTTGTCGCTGATTTTGACAAGCAGAGCTTTTTCCCTTTTTTCTTGAAAGTAAAAGTTCTTTAAATAGTTAAAATCGAACGGGTGGGAGGACGGAACGAATTGGCTTTTTTTAGCTCCATTTCAAATTGGGTATCCTGATGAGTCTGATGAATGACTAGAATATTATAGCACTAAAGTCGTCACTGCAGCCCTATAAATCGGTCCAATATTTTCGTTTTTGTTCTATTTTTAGCCGGCCTCTTTTGCTTAGCCCTAAATGGGGATAATGTGTTTGTTTTGAATGCCAAATATTCTTAACTTTTATGCCCACCTTAATTGAAGATTACAGGCCATTTAATAATGTGGAAGAGTCAGATGTTTTGGTATCTTTTTCTTTTATTTGCGGTTCTTTCTCGGTGCACGTTTTGCTTCGGTAATTTTTTGTTCGATTTGGGAACTTGCCAACATTTTCGTAGCCTTTCGTTCGATGAATTTTGTCATCAATTTGAAAGGTAACTGACGATACTGTTGTTACCTTACATTTTTGAAGTAGATTGTCTGCTAGGTCGTCAACTGTTCCCTTTTCTTTCCATTTTATAATTCCCATCCTACGGTGGTAAAAATATTGGGAAATGAACGAATTTCCAACGTAATTCAATCTCCAACGTAATATTTCATGTTAGCGAAAGAGGACGAGGGAGGCCTACCCCACGTCACCGTCATAAATTGTGTTCACTCAATTAGACTCTCCTATAAATGAAGTCTAGCAGACGCATCAATTTTTTTTTTTCCAAATTTAAACTTTAAGAAATGCCTAACTAAACATCCCAAACTACGTTTATCCGAAATTTGTCTTTGCGATTCAACATTTCCAACTTTGTCATGCGGCAAACTCACGAACCGAAATGCCCCGTTGGTAAACAAAGTCAGTGTCCAGACTAGATACCTTTGATCCTGGGCTTTAGGGCCAAAATCATCTGCGCCATATCAACAGTCCCCGCTATATACTTCGGGCCATGGGTACAGCAACAACAACAGAGGGGCTAACGTCACCCGTTGTTGTTGTTTTATTATATATATATACCGCATCGTCAAATATGTTGCCGTGTTTTGTTATGGACCACTCGCGTTCCGGATCAATATTGAACGTAACCGGGGACATTGGTAGAGAACGAAAAAAATGGAGGGACAGTATCTAAAAGACTTGGACTGTATATATATAACTCTAAAGATAAGGTAACCATATATTTATAAATGTCGTATCTATAAAGATGTAGACATAGCAAAAAGGATCTTTTTTTTTTTTATATATACGTCGGAATAGAAGAAGAAAAAAGGGAAATGTGAAAGCTCACCGACCTCCATCGATGTCCCCCAAATAATAATCATATCGTCAAAGAGAGAGAGAGAAAAAAGGACGACAAAACGGGCTGGAAATAATGGCGTCTCCAATGTCGCCCATCTGTAATGTGTGTGCAGAAGGAAAAAGAAAAGAAATTGTGTTTTTCGTTCCATCTTGGCCAGTTTTCTTCTAGATCCCCTGTCGTTCTTTTTCTTTTTATCTCATTCCCTCGGATACTACTAGTATCAATAAATAATCGTAGATATCTTTTTACAATGCACCATTAAGTATTCAACGATAGATCGGGCACAGCGTGTACATTTTCAAAGGGAAAACAAACAAAAAAAAATCTATTGGAAAGAAAGGAATAAAACAAAAAAACAATCGAATTTCTTTTTGTTTGTAAGAATCTGCAGCTTTTCAGCAGTCGATCTGTAAATCAATGTTTTCTTTTGTTATGTGATTTCATCCGCTTCATGAAAATCCGACCGCCGCTATCGGCCAGAAGAAAATAGTCCTTTTGTCTCGTACTTTGTTACATAAATCTGCTGAGTGGTCCGCACTGCCCTCTGTGCACGTTTGGCATTTTATTTATTTTTTTTTTAATCAATAAAAATTGAGAAAAAAAAAGGAACATCATCATTCATCAACAGCACGAACGAGAGAGAACAATTGGTTTAGCCTGGAGCGGCGAAGCTTAACGTCGGGGAGGTCTGCAACAACTTTGATTATTCATTCAATTTTCATCGTGTAGCTGTCGTCTATATTTGCATGTGATGCGCGTAGGGGGCGGACGATATCGTGTCGGTCGTGCTCTTGGCTTCGACTTCGAGATAGCCCCTTTCTTTCAATCTTACAACTCGTGCGGATCTTTCAACTTGCTCGGCATTCACATTTTTCTTCTTATTTTCTGCAACAATTTCCCTTGCCCGAATGAAACAACACGACGAGTTGTCAGTCATGCGACGTCGGCGTGCTGCACGCGAATTCCCGCGGGCCAATCTTTCTCAATCATGAGATAGATGGATAAAAAAAAAAGAAAAAAGGGAAGAGTCATTTAATCAACCCAAGTTCTTTTCACTTTTCTTTCTTGTCTGGGGACGAATGCGTGAGGGACCGTCAATGTCATCGCCGTACGCGTTTCATTTGTCACCGTTCGGCCCCCAATCCTTGATAGGCTCGTAACGAAGAATATGCCCCCTCCCTTTTCAATTTCATTAATGGGTTACTAGGGCCGTTGCATAAGGTAGACCGAGATTTATTCTCGGAGCGTTTTGCCTTGACTTTTGTGTTTGACGTGTCTACGAAGCTTTTTTTTTTCAATCTATAATGACCTGAATCAATTGACTGACGCCGCCGCATTTTTTAAGATTATAAAACCCCTGCGTCTTTTTATTCTGAAGGTTCATTTCTCTTTTGTTTGATTTTTTTTTGCGGCGTAGAATCTCATTTTTTTGTGTTGTGTGTGATGGAAAATTGATGTGCATCCCTACAGAGTGTTCTGGCAAATGGTGCGAGAATTTTTTTTTTTTTTTACAGAAGACGTTGTCTGTAGGAACCCCCCCTCTGACGACTCATCCTTCATCCTTCTTTCATTTTCACTGCCGAAAAAAAAAAAAAATCTTCTTAGTTGTGGGCGTCAGTGAGAGGTCCTTTCACCAACGGGCGCGCATAACGTTCTTTTGTTTTTTGTCCATGATTCGTTTTGTCTCTTTTTCGGGGTGCGGCTAACACTTTTCAAAAGGCATGGCTGGCCGACGGCCGATAAGTTGTGTGCATATAGGCGCAGCATACGTATATCTCTTTGCAGCGATGGCTGCTGCTAAAGTTCCCATCGTGTTGCGATGCATTTTCTTTTTTGTTTGGAGAAAAAAATAATAAAATAAAGGGGAGAATAGACGTAACGTCAAAAGACGGGGGGGGGGAGAGAGAACAATTAGCTATTGTTAAGGAAGAAAACTCGGCACAAGAAAACGCTTTTAAAGTTCACGTACCGCTTTTTCAAAAATTGTATTCTATATGCTGGCGTTCCTTTTATTTATTTTCACCACATGTTTGTACAGCGCCGCATTCGATAATTGTATAGACAGAAAACATAACTCTGTGTGTGTATATGTATATGGTTGATTGGGGATATACCCGTCTACGATGCGCGACTATAGGGCTCGTTATTTTGCTGTACAACGTCGATAATAACAGACGCGCAACGTTGGCCTTTCAAAGATGGGGGGGAGCCGACAAAGGGACTCGTTGCAATGGGTTTCCCTTCATTTGGATCATCAGACGACAAGACTTAAGAAGTTGATGATGAACGACCCAAGTCGAAATGACGATTCTTACTCATTTATTAATCATACGAACAATTGTTAACGGGTACGCGCATCCCACGGCCAACACACACAGCAACCCCCTCCACAAGAGTTCCCAAACCGATTGGGACCCCGTCTTTTGATCTTCTCCCTTTTGTAAAAGCTTCGTCTTCGGTTTTCGAGACATCGTATATTCACGTCTGGTCTCAGCAATTCAAACAACAGCTCATAAACAAAACAAAAATTTGGAAAAACGGCCGAGAACGGGAAAAGCGCACATTCTTTCCCGTGCGGTCGGCAATATTGGACCAATTAGATTTAAAGCCTACGTGTGAGTCCCGAAAAGAAGACACAACCGCACGTCTTCCATCTTGAAAAAGACTTGCGTGCGAAAAATCGTCCGCTTGATGGCAGAGTTAACAGGGATTCGTATTTAGTTTTTAATGACGAGGGCTAGCAATTAAAAAATAGAGACACGCCCTCATCAAAGAATATTTTTTTACATCATTTCGTGTCTCAGTTTTCTGCTTATTATATTCATTTGCCGAGGGGAAGGTGCGTAGTTTTTATTTTAATTTAGCGTGATTTCATTCATGTTCAGGTCAAGCCGAGCGAAAGACATTGGTCGAGATGGTTCTCTCTCTATAGTTGCTGACGATCAATGTGTGTATATATCCGTGCGTCTGCTGCTAACGAGAGAACGCGTGACTTGTTCGTCTCCAATTAACAGCCGTCACTCGGCCAGCAGCAGCCATTGTAAGTGATTTGGTTAATTAGAAGCTTTTTCGCTGAGGTCTCTGTTCTTTCTTTTCATGTTCTTTCCCTCATTTCTTTTCTCTCTCTTTATTTTCGTGGGGGGGGGTTTCTTTCATAAATTCAGACGACTGACTCCGCCCCGGTCGCGTCCGTTGACGATCCATCACGATCCGTCGTTCAATCCAATCAACTGGATTTATTGTATTCTCTTGCAAGCTATTCTCTTCAACTGTTCTCTCTTTTTTTTCTTCTTCTTTAGCACCGTCGTTTTCGACTCGGTGGACTCGATTAATCACCCAACAAGGAAGGACAAGATAGAAAATAGGCGAGGAATCTTTTCTTATTTCAATGGAGGGCTCCCGTCTCTTTCTCGGTTCGTTTTATTGTTAATTTAGCGCGGCCTATCCGACAATTGCGTAAGGATGAAACAGCAAAAATAAGAAACCCGCAGTGCGTGTGCGCTCACAGAGCGATCTAGCGGCTCCCCTTTTTTTCATTTGGATTTTGGGATCAGACAGCTGGGCGGGCTGATGATTCATTGTTTCGGATTTTTAAATTTATAGTTTGGTAGTCTTGGAATTGGAAAGAGATGCTTTTATTTTTTGTTTTGTTTATTTTTTGATAAGCGGCTGTGTCTAGTTCTCCGATGGTATTTTCTTTTTCTAAACTAATTCACTTCCAGTTATTTTTCTCTTTTTGGTTCGATCTGTCGTTTTTCTCATGTTCGATGGGCAGTTATGATAATTCCGTTCGACTTTCCATAATGAAGTCCTTTTAGGGTAACGCAATAATTTATGTTTTGTCGCTCCGTTCATTTTTCTTCGTGCTTTTCGAACCGGCAAAGATGGCGACACGTGACATCAAGTGAAATCTATAGATTTGAGAAGCAGGTTTTTTTCTCTCCTCTTCGGGAGCAGATTAATGACAAGCTTCCCACCGGTTCTATAAGCAGATGACCTTTATTTTTCTGTTTATATTGTCCCTTCTTTTTCTGATGCTATGACGCACTCGCAAATTCGTGAGTTTGACCGTGAAAGGACAAACTGTCCTTTTTCGGCCTTGATCCTGACGGGGACCTACTTAGGCACACAACCCACTGGCGATGTCCTATTGGATTTTACACACACCCATGAAGCGTGAAGAAAAAAAAAAAACGAAACGATCCGTGAAAAAACGAACGGGCAGAGTCCTTCGTTTCTCCCTAGGCGCATCATCAATTCACATTAGGGATGCAATACCGCCGACGAGCGAATACACACACGAGTGTCGAAGAAAGAGACAAGTATATGGAGGAAAGAAGAGATCAACTAGCTCATCGGGTACCTATAGGGTTCTTGTTATATGGATAGCTGCCGACACTGAATGATCGGCTAGCGTGTAAAATTTATTATACTAAACAGGGAGGAAACAAGGAAAGAGTTGAGGTGGGAAATACCATTTTTTTTTAGGATGACATTAGTCAGCATTGTGGTTATAGTGAAAGGCCCAACAGATTTTTATGGGTTTAAAAAAAAGGCCATTAGTGCACATCTAGTGGTTTATTTACACACGACTGTCACGAAAAGCATTACCGAACTGCCTCTCTTCAATGTCAAATTAACCTGTAGCAAATGTAAGAATAATAAAAAGAAATTCCTGCGATGATGGCGGTACTGTTTTTCATATTCAAACGAATATTTAAAAATATATGCTCCCCCTCTTCAAATGTACAACATAATAAAAGGCGGACGGAAGAAAAATTGGTTGGGATGATGGACTCTTGTCCTCAAACATTTTTTCTTGGTATCTATCCATCTTGATTTTTTTTTTGGGGGGGGGGGTTCTACCAGTATAGTGCAGGTTATTATGATTTGAGATTGAGGCGGCTTTGTAATCTAGCGGCAACCGCCATCATTTTTTCTTTTTGTATTATAATTGAACATTATTGCGCTCGCGGAAGTACTCAATTCATATTTTTCACTAGAAAAAAAAAATCAGCCGAAGCAAAAATCATAAAACGCGTTTGTGGAAAACCGACAGCGGCTGCCGAACTCGTTAAAAATAAAAAATTATGTCGAGTAGCTACTGTCTAATTTTTTTATTTATTTATTTTTTTTTATTATTAAACAAAATGTTGGTAAAAATATGTATGCGGGCTTGTTTGGGGAGCCCAACCCCGTTGCTACGTGCTGCTGCCACCTATATAAAGTGTATCAATCATCATTTTTCATCGAAACAGAAAGGGGGGGGGAGTTTTTCTTTTCCTACTGTTTTTTTAATTTTTTTTTATTGGGTGGGGTTGAGAACGACCGTGACTTGAAATTATCGGGAGATGAACGGGCAATATTCAGGCAGGGATTTGCAGCTACTTATTTATATTACAAAACGAAAGCTAATATTAACGGCGTTTTGTATTTGTTCTTGATACGAAAACAAAAGCTTTAAGCGTGCGGTTAATAGCGCGCATATTACATACAATATGTATTAAGAACATAGTCTTGTTTAGCTATAATTACCTCGGCATGTTTGTATCAAGAGCGACCAAGAACTTAAGAGGATGAAAGCCATCGACTCTTTATTTTTTTTTTTTAGATATACGGGGAACCTTTTTCTCCCCCCATTGCCGGTGTTCTATTAACCAACGACTATCTAATCGTAGATCTGTATTTTTTTAGAAAAAATAAAAGCGGCGTTTGACTTTTCCAGGAAAAAGAAAAATGTAATCATATCGGAGCTGCTGTGTATATAGCGTAGAGGGGGGTGGGGTAAGTTTTCTTTTATTGGAAAAACATTTTATTTCCTCCATTATTTCGAATAGTATTATCAAAGAAAAAAGGAAAGGAGCGTGACTTTTCTACGGTCAATAACAATCCTTCTGTTATTCGTTTTTTTTTTCGCGAGTTAAATACGAAGGGGGGAGGGGAAAGAAGTCTGTGATTGGCTAGAATAACGATGGCATCTCGTCGTTATTTTTCGTATTGTACAGAACTCGTTGTTTTTGCTTATTGTTCCATTTTCGATTGCCCGTTGAATCCAAATACAAAGCGTCGGATTTCATCCAACAGTTCGGCTAATAAAAAACAAGTGAAAGCAGAGAAGTCGTGATCGTGACTTAGAAACGTAGACAGAGAAATAGAATCGATTATTAAATAGAGTGGATGACAGTTACCTAAGACTCACAAATGAATTCATGTTGAATATGACCGCACGTATATGTCACGGCCGTTTTCCCGTCGTTCCATGTCACGCGGTACATATTTCCCATAGGCCTATATCGACATCGTGAAGCTGCGGGAACGACGGCTTTGCACTGACCGTAAATAGGTCATTCTGGGGATAAAGTCTCCAATCGATTTGCTTTTCCGAACCATCTGATTCCAGATGTCTTTTTTTAAACTATGTCTACAGGAAAGACGACGTCTGCGCCGTATTCGATACGTTGGTGAAAGGGTTTGATTAAAAATATAAAAAACATCTCAGTTTGTAATTGAACATTTGATTCGTTGGATAAGCAAAATAGAAAACATCGTTTTCTTGAATTTCTCTTTTTCTTTTCCCTCGTCGATGTCAATGGAGAGGCCTATGCAGCACATCTACAAAATTTTGCGGATCAAACGATATCGTCTTTCCTCCAATCTTCCGCTCGCTTTTCATTAAATGGAGAGACGCTGATAAGAGAGCGGCTCGTTATAGATCCAAGACGAATCGATACGAGCGGATATATGATTGCCTCTATTATCTACACATGCTGCTGCGTGTCTTATGCTGATATTATGTTGCTTATATTGCTCCCGCCCCACAGCAGCATGTACGGTAATTATATAAATATACGAGCGCTTTTAGCTGTAGCATTAGTGTTGAATTAATGATGTGCCCTTTTTTTTTTAGTGCCTGACTAAATTGTTTCAAGACGTGACATTGCCAAAAAGTTTGCTTGATTTGCGACAGTCACATAAAAGCAAAGTTATTGAAGAATTAATATAAATTAAATTGCGTTGGGGTCTTTGAGCTACGATGCGCTGTAAGTTGTGCGTCTGAAAGTAACTTTGCCTACGAACATTTCTTGATTAAACATTTTTTTGTTTTGTTGAAATTTATTTTTAAGTATAGTTCTTGTGGCGTACGCATCAAGGGCGTCGAATTTTAATTTGGAAGACCCTCTTGACCGCACTAGTTCGCTTTTTGTGATGCCTCCTACACCTTTGATATTCTCGTTGGAATCGATAGTGATAACTCGAGTGGATTTTGATCGACTTGTATAGTCAGAATTTTTGGGTGCAAGTTGTTATTATTTCATTTTTTCCTCATTGTTCAAAAGTTGGCTCTTTTCCAAGGACTAGCTGTGGGATGATTATCAGAGTTTGTGGAAATTGTAGGGCCTTTTTGTTACAAAAGAAAATCCTATCGAAAGTGTAGGAAACCGTCGTCCAATTGCCAATGTCCGGTCGATCCGCCACTATCAGAGTAGGCGATAAAAAAACAAACCCCGACACAACTTGTATCGACGATAAACCGGCTCTTAAACTCTAGTTCTCGAGAAATTCTTTCAACTTTCTTTGTTCTATGCTGACCCGGTTGATATCAGCCAAATTTATTAAGGAATGCCCCCATCAATTGTTATCACGTTGTATTTTTCTTTTTAAAAAATGTATATTTGATTTGTTTTTTTTTCTGGTTTTCGTGGGAACAAGGCAACGTCGGGGCTTTTTCTTGCATCCCATTGTTTGCAATATTTGTGAAATACAGTCGTTTTCATTTTAATAAACCAAATTGCATAATTTTACTTGTCTTTTTAGTGGCTGATAACAGGAAGTCATCGCCTTTTTACGCAATATTTTCCCAACGAATTCCTGATGATCCGTCGGAAGCAATACGCCGTCGGCCACCCAGCACCACATCCGGCGGTTAAATAGGAATCCAACAGCGCGACGGACAGAGCGTGTCTCTTGAAAAAAACAGGTATTTTTATTTTTAGTGCAATTGACAGACTGACGTCACCGTCGGCAAAAGATTTAACGTAGATGTGAACTGAAATGGAAGTTTTTAGAAAAATTACAAACTTAGATTTTCAAGTTGAATGATTTGTTGGTTATTTCCGTTGAGGAATTTATTAATTTAAAGAAATCTTGATTTAACTTGGGTGGCATGAAGTCATTGAATCCTGGCGAAAAGAAGCAAATTGAAAATTTCGACAGTAAAATACGAGCGTTGAAATAGATTCCTTGGAATTTTAATTTGAAACGTGAAAGACTTGTCTGTCGTAAATATATCATTTGCTAAGAAAAAATGACCTGGAACAATGAGTTATTTTTAGATACCCAAAATTGAAACACGTAAATTGAAAATGACCTGAAATGTATGTTGACTTTTTCACACAAACCAAACGCTGGCGTCATGACGTGCCGGTGACGAAAGCCCCGTAAAAATGATCAAGCAAAGGTCAATCTTAAGTGCACCTTCAACAATTATGCATGATAATAGTACTTGGCCTTTTAAACAGCCTGCAGCCATCAGCATTTTTATTTTAAACTGATAGTCATTTGCTGCCATTTTTGTGTGTGTGAATTTCTCACACTCGATGGAATGTTTGGCTTCCGTGTCGCACACCGTTTGAATTGTTATGGATACTATCAATTTTTTTTATATTTTTTTATGTTTACAATGGTGGGTGAGATAATCATTTCAAACATTTGCGTGCGTGGGACGTCGGTGTAATGAATGTTCCCATTCCAAATTAAGGTGTTTAGCAGGAATCCATGGATTTTTCCTGGTAAATTGGGTACAATGTTTTCTTTGCTCGATAAAAACGTGAAGAGAACAACTGATAAATCCTTCCGGCAGAAATTCAAATTGACATTAAACAAAAAAAAAAAAAAACCCTTTTTGCTTCTGGAAGCCGACTAATCAGTTCTTAATGACGTTTCGCCCAGTTTTTCTTTTTTTTTCCGTTACCAGACGAGCTCATTAATGATTGAATTGTGACAGCCAAAATTAATAGTTAAGTTACCGGGTTTTTTTTTTTTTCATTGTCTTTCATCATAGGATTTGGTTAATCTTTAGAGAGAAACATTTCAGCCGCTTTAAAAACCGCTGGCTATACAGATCAATGTTCATTGTAACGAGTTATTTAATGCGAAATCGTTCAGGCTCAGGGACGTTCACGTTGTAGACAAGCCAATCGAAGCCGATTTCCCGTTTATTTATAATGATGTGTTCTCTTGAAAAATGCAAGAAATTCCGGAAGTAATCAATGGTCCGATTTGTTAGCAAAAAGCTAAAACCCGTATATTTCGCAAACGTATAATTATTTCTTTTCTGCAAAACAAAAGTATATCATGAAAGGTATGACGTCATTTAGATGTTGAGTGACATTAGTCTGGCGGGCGCCGTGTTTGAGAGGCTATAAAAAAAAAACTCATCGTCGTGCTTGTAGGATGATGTTTTCAATTATCCATAAATACATCGGGAAGGGGAAAAAAATATATATACATATTTACTACAAGCACCGGTGTTTCACATTTTGCTTCGCTTCAAAGGACGCAAATACGATTTCGTTTGGCTCTGCCCGGTTGACAAGTCAAAGTCGTCCATCGTTTTTCTATTTTTGAGGACATGTTGAATCCAACGAAAGACGCGCATCACGTAAAGCTCTACGAATAATATGGAGGTGAAATAAAAAACAAAACAAGAAAAAGAGAAATTGATTTATGTGCATACAAGATTTCGGATAGGTCCAGCAAACGTTCCAGAAAGATGTGTGTCTCCTATCCAGTAGACAAGAAAGAGAGAGAAAAAAGACGCCACAACTCACACAAGGAAGAAAGAAAATAATAAAGTAACAAAAGAGATGAGTAGAGAAGAGAAAGATATCGTCCGGCAGCATCGATGAAGAATGGTTCAAGATAGCAACCCAAAAAAAAAAAAAATCATTTTGCTTTTCTGTTAAGGTCCTCTCTTTGCTATAGATGTAGTTTAAAAAGAGGCTCGAGAGGGCGGTGGATATGGATGATACGGTGTCAAGAATGGGGGGGACTTTTCTTTCATTTTGGCCATTGTTGGTGACGCTCATGCAATTCATGAGGCAAGCGATTCAAGCGCTTCAGTTTCTCTAGGCTGTCGAGAAGCTGCTGGACGTGGCCCAATTTCTTTCTCCCTTTTCACCCCTCTCTACCAGCTCTTTTCAAGATCTTTTTTGGCCAGTAAGAAATAGAGAAAAAAAGAGTCCCTCCTGGGCTCTATGTGCTCATCACGCTCCACTGGAGAGATGGCTTGTGACTGTGGTGGCCTGACACGACAGCACAAGCTTTTCATGCTCGCACATTCAAACACGTCCAGCAGCAGAAGCTAGAAGAAAAAAAAAAAGTCTTTTCTCTTTTTATATTCCTTCGCACTGTCGACTCGTCGTGTGAGAGATGTCTCTCTGGGTCGTATATATATATATATAAAATACTCTTTTTCTTCCGTTGTCCGGGAACCCTCAAGAACGTCTGTGTGAAACACTTTCGTTCCCTTCTTTTTTGGCCGGGTCGTTTGTTGACGGCTATAAAAAGGCGGACACGATGGACGATCCTTTTCGCCTTGTGTTGCTAAAAAAGAAAAATCCAGTGTCTGACACATTGCTGGAAGGAGAAAGAAAAAAAAAATATGAAATGTCCCAACTGCGCATCCGTCGTATTATGTATTTTTTGCCCTAACATCTGTCCATCTCCGCATAGGGATATACGAGAAATGTGTGTAAATATTGCCCAGTCAAGTTAGCGACGGAGAACAACGGGATGAATTCCCCGCAGCAACAGTTTTTATTTCTTTTGTCTTTGTCGTTTTTATAGACGCACATCATATACCTGCGCAGACAGCAAACTATTCTAGACAGCAAAGGCCTTTTTTTTTATGGGTACATATCTTTGTCGAAAGAGGACAACGGAGCTCGAATGTCAAGGGGATGAAGAGGGGCTGGATAAAAGTGACATATCACCTCCGTATGGGAGAGAAAGTCAGATCCAAGTCACTACAGACACCCCGTCCTCACTGGACCACAAAAGTCTTATAGACATATCAAACTCGATTAACAAAGATGGATTGACCCTGAAGCATCTCTCAAACAAGCCCACTCTTGTGTTAGAGCCTTACATGGATTACGTGGCCTATCTATAAGGAAAACTGGACATCGGGTCCCCTTTTTTTTTCTTTCCTATCAATCGCCTATTTTTTTCTATTTATTTCTTATATTCAATAGCCTGTATGTAGCAATTCAATCAAGCCAGCCAATCCCGTCCATCATATCGCTAGCTGACGACTAATCGAAATGTCTTGCCTAATCGCATTGACTGTATACAGTTCTATTATATCTTAGTCCGCTCTTTTTCTAGTGGCCAATAGGGGACGAGCCAAAATGTGATGCGTGCTTTGATGATTCCTATATACGGCTTAAATGGTTTTGGTCTTGTACTAAACGCGCTACAAAGTGACCTTAGAAATGATCCATCAAATATGGCGCACTATATAAGGCAGTTATTTCCTTTTAAAAAACTGATACAAGGCTTTGTGTTGAGTGACGCGAAAACGATTTCATATATATATAGCCATCTGTACTGTTACCTATACGCCCTTGATGGCGTGAATGACTGGTGCGACGCTCATCGGAAAAAATCAGAACCATTTCGTTGGGTATTTTTAAACCCAAACAAAGAGGTTTTGTCATTTGTTTCATTTCACGGCAGATGAACAACACATAAAAAATAAAAACTGTTTATTGTGTGTGTGTGAAAGAGTAATATTTTATCACATCGTATTTATTGTAGTGTAAAGCTTATTTGTTTTTTGTTGACACTGTTGTTATTACTTTTTAGCGGTTGGCGTTGAATCCATCGTCCATCAATTTATTTATTTTTTTTATTTTTTAGGGCCTGTCGTGTCCGTCGAGGTGTTGAAAAAAAAAGCAGTTGGTTGATTGTGCACACACACACCATCCTATAAAAAAAAAAAAAATCCATAACACCAAAAAGTCGACCATTAACGATGAGCCGAATAGGAAAGAAGCATATATTTGATGTATAAGGTACTCTCTTATACTACAACTATTAAGGGCGGGAAGAAAACCACAGCGATACAGTGAGTGACTCATACGGTTACAATATAAATGATTATAAACTAAGGGGGGTCTGTTGCTCAGAAAAATACGGACGCGTGATGATGTTTTCGTTGATGATGCATCGTTTTCTTCTGCTTTAGCTGCCGATGTCTGGCCAGCGGGTGCACAACAGCAAACATTGGAGCCTGAGAAAGAATGATCCTTTTGTCGTTACACACACGCATATATAGAAGCAAACCATCAGATGGCCGGGCGTCGCTTCGGATGATGAAATTTAAGTTTTTCTTCCCATCTTTTTCCCCCCTTCACATTTGCTGACCCCCCTATAGTACCCGATTTTTGTTAGACCAACCCCATCGTCTTCAATCTTCTTACGACCTGTTTTGGCACATTGGCCTTTCTTCGCTATTCTAACCGACTTGTTTTTTTTTTTTATAGGCCACCCACTTCCCTTTGCTCTTTTCATAGTTTCCATTATCGTGAATCACACGTCGTCACCTATTCGCTGCAGGCGATGACGTACACAGCCAAGAAAAGATATTCTCTCCACCTTTTTTTTTTAAATACTTTGATGGCATCAATGGTGGAACTCTCTTCCTCAAGACTTTGTGCTAACCCCTCTGTGCCAACGCGTGGAACAAATGCACTGTCACGGCCGAATTGATGGTCTCTCTCTGTGTGTTCGGGAAAAGAAAAGAGGGGGGAAAACAGCTCCTGCTGCTCTATAGCTTCGTCATCGGAGGGCGATCAACAGTCAGAGGCTATTTGAAAAATAATATTTAAAAAATAAGTAAGAATAACTTTTGTGGGGAGAAAAGAAAAGTTACGGAAACTATTCCAAACTTGTTTCCATGCACACGTTTTGACGTGAAAGGTCGGCTCAAGAAGATTCTTCCATAGGAATCTGTTGCTGGTTCACATTTGAACGCATTTCCCTTCTTACCTCCCCGTTATTATGTAGATACACTACTACTGCATTTTATTTTAATATACATACACACACAGAGAGAGAAAAGTGTGGAGTCAGTTTATTTTTTTATTTCTCGATTCCCTCGCCTTTCAGATACGGTCGACAGCCACTAGTTCACATCATCAGTCACGACCAAAGAGTAAAAGAAATTTTTTTCTTTCTATAGCTCGATGATACGCTGTGGTATTTGCCTCCGCGCGTCACGCTTTTCTTTTTTTTTATATTCATCTACAAGATCCACACCAAACGATATGTATACATAACAACGTAGCTGCTGTTTATCATTTATTTTGCTGTCCATTCTTACGTAGATGTTGTTTTTTCAAGTCACGTTGTTTTCAGATTTTTTTTCTTTTTCGCACTTGTTTTAATTAAACACGAAAAAGATAAAAGAGATTTACACTTCGTAATCAATCATTTGAATCAAATATTTTATTTTATTTTTTTACGATTGAGGAATGTTTGATGAAACCCAGCGCCGGAAAACTATGTCTCGCCGCCATCTGATGGTATTTCCTTTCGTCGGCATCAATTTTTTTTGTTTTCTTCTTTTCAAATATGGCGCGCCTTTTCAAGCCTTTGAAACTCACGCTGCCACTGGAATTCAATATCGTTGGTTTGGTCTATGATTTTTTTTTTTTGGCCTCATATATTTTAATTTTGACTGTTCATCATCCTCAAAAGCATCGAATAATAGTCTGATTTCTTTATTCACATCTAAAATTACCGTGAGAGTACTCTGAAATTCTAATAAAATTCAATCATACCCCCTCCCCACCGTTGGATTTCAACTCTATGGCTTTTTTTCTTTTCCTAATCTATTTTGGTATCTTGTATCAAAAATGCCGTCATGTGGAAACTACTTGACTACACAGCAACTTATTGCCATGGCATTTTTTGTAAACGCACGATGTACAAAACGTGTGTGTACGTACTGATATTTTATACACGAAAGATGACGAACAGATTCTAGTGTTTCCATGTCTTACTCGTATCGGTGATGAAAGAGATCGATCGAGTCGTTTTCAATACTGTTCCACTTTTCTTCGTTTCGTTTTTCTTTCTGTAAAGTGAATCTCATTTTCCACTTTGATGGAGTTTTCGACGTCGTCTGTTCCCCTTTCAACCCCTATCCCCTCTCTGTACCAAGGCCACCCCCATCCCCCTTACACTCAGCAAGGGCGCCATGTTTGGCCACAGAAATCAATGGAGTGGATTTTTTTAATTTAGACTGAAACGAGATTAAATGTATTATCTCGAATTTCAATCAAAAAAGAAAAAGGGAAAGGAATTGAATGTGAATTGATTAGCTTCAGAACCAATCTGTTACATCAGCCGAATCAACTGGAAATTTCGCGACGTTGGCAACAACGTGACTCGACTGTCGTTTGTTTCGTAATTCTTTTCAGCAAAAAGAAAAGCTATTTGGCGCCTCATTATTTTGGCATGTGCTGGACTGACGTGTACTGTTCAATTGAAGATTGCCAAAGTGATGAGCCATTCAGGCAGAACCTAAACCTCCATCTTGTTTTTCTTTGTCTCCTGAAAATGGCGGACAGAAGAAAAAGAATATTTCGTGTGTTTGCTATTCGAGTGTCGTCATACTGTGAACATTTTTGTGAAATAAACTGTTGCCGCCACGATCCCGCCCCGACAAGTTGCAGACTATTGAAACAAAAAAGTAAGTGACATTTTTATTTCTACTGTTGGTCCGGTTGTCGCGACGACTTTGTGGTTGTGCCCATTTTTATGAATCTGTTTTTGGTCATCTTTACATTCCTTTTTTTTCTTTTTTCGTGGGCTTGTCATGTTGGCAAAACTGGAATTTGCTATCAAAATGGTCGGGGCGGGACAGTGGACGATTATGCAAATTGGAGTCTCTCGAAGAATGTCCTTTCATTTCGTTGACTAAAAAAGGCATTGGGGCAATTATTATAACACAATAATAGCTGAGATATTGTGAACACAAACTTGTTTATGCCTTTCTTTTCATTTCTAAGCTCGTTGCCAAAATGGCTACCGTTATTGGGTCCGCCATTTTTTATGTGTCCTTTTTTGTTTTCGACATCCCAACAATCTTGCGTGCTGTTTCGACCCATGGTATTTTCAGATCTCTCTTCAGCAAGCCGCCAATGATCCTAAAGAGAACTCAAAAGAAGACGCTAGTGTAACGCAATCCTCTTTGTCTCCCCCCACCCCCCATCCGTCCAAACGAGGAAAAACGATACGGGTTCGGGGCGGTTACATCGGGTGGGGTGTAAGTGGCGCGCGTGTTGGGGGCCTTCTCTCTCGAAACACTTTTTAAAGTCTCTATTTATTTGTTAACAAGTATAAATGGGAGTTGACGAAAACGACAGGAACGATGTAATTTTCGGCCTTCCCATTTTTTTTTTGAGTAAAAAAAAATTCAAAGAAGATGAAAGTAAAAGTTCTTTATTCAACTGCTGGGAAAAGTACACACACACACACAAAGTAAATTGTAGAGAGAGGGGCACCTTTAACTAACGGTGGGGACGTTTTCACGCTGGGTGGGCTGTTGTGACGCTATCGTCAGAGCAAAGACAGACGCATGGCGCGCCATATACGTGTAGGTAAACAGTACAGAGACGAAATGAAACAAAAGCTTTCTTTTATTTTATTTTATTTTTTCAATCTTTTGTTTCTCATTTTCATTTAGCATGAGAACACGTCGTGTCTGTCGCTACTTTTTTTTTTTTTCGTTTCTTCCTGTCTCATTGTGACGGCCAAAGAAGATTCATTTGGCTAATGAACGCGAGACCTCTGGTATATTCTCCCATCTTTTTTGGGAGGGTTGCGTCACGCACATGTGCGCAATTCTTTTTATACGCGTATCGGACGCTACCATATAAATGCATCTTTTTGAAAAATGATTAAGTTTTTTTTAATATGCCCACAAACTGAATGATAATCGAAGTGTCTCCATTTTTGTTCACGTTCGAGCAAGTTTTTTATGAGTGAGCGATTTACTGTACACGCACTTTGATATCTTTATGTATAACTAATGCGACAACGTCCATTTCTAGACGGAACAGCACAAAAGAAAAGAACGTAAATAAATTGTGCGTTTGTGAGGAAGGAATAGCGTGACAAAGGTTACACGCGGTCTATTATATCTTTACTGAATCGGTTCGTGATTGGAAACCCACAGTACGGATCCCTCCATTTTTTTTTTAAACCAGATTTTTTTCTTTTCCCATCTCGAGTGCTGGAACGCTGTGCAGATGTCGCCCAAAGAGTCGGTAGAGAAGGGGGGAACCAAGTGCCTCGTTTGTCGGCCGTCAATGTTGAGCCAAGAGTCCTGGGTTGCTCATATATAATAAGACTTTTTTTTCTTTCCTTTCCTTGAGAGATATGTCGGAAAGGATCCCAAAGAGAAGAAGAAAACAGCTTTTAGTCGTCGTAATGGTAACAGTAGTCGCTGTGTGTATGGACTAACAAGAGCATAAATCTGTTGCACTTCACCTCGATTGGCTGAACGCGCTAGGATCTTAACCCAAGTCCGAAAAGAAAAAGATGAAGGATAGAAGCAAAAAAACGTGGAGATAACGGGGGAGGACTTGTCTTTCGTGTTGATGGCTGCCGAGAGGGCTTGTTACGCATGGCAGCCAGTTATATTTATATATACGTGTACATCTATTCTATATATCGTATGTTTAATTATGGCTATGCTAAAAGAAGAAGTGTTGGGGCGGCGCTCGACATTTCTTTTCTTTTTCCTGTCGTCTTCTATCGTTGCTCGTGGCCGTTATTCAGTTACAACGTGTCCTTGTCTGTTGGCAACTGATACCCGACATGTCAGGGAATACGGGACCCGAAAAAGAAATAAGTGAGAGACAGAAAACCCGGGTATTTCTTTCTTTTTTTTCTGATGTATCAACGACGTCTTTTGTTTCCTTGATGCACGCGCCGTCATCATCGTGACGGCAACAAAACCGACAGTAGCAATGAGCAAAAAAATGTAGAGGGGGACAAAAGACACAAGCAAAAAAAAAAAAAAGCATATGGGATCGTTAACTTTCTGGGTCTCGAGCCGAATGCATCGTGACGGCGGATATGTCGGTGCAGACGTCGAAGACTATCGGAAGTTAGGGTGCGATAGCTCCCTTTTTTTTTTCACGACAGGATCTATGCTACCCCGCTTTTCTCTCCTCCCCCTTAATGCTAGGCCATTACGTGATTACGGATAGACGGAGATAACGATATATAAAAGGAGAGAGAGAGAGAGAATAAAGATAGATTTTTTTTTTTGGTTTCGAATTATTTATTTTTCCACCCAATAATTCACGAAGCGCCATATGGTTAGTGGATGGTATCCTCTTTCCCAGGGATCATTGATAGAAATCGTCTGACAGTTCACCAGGTGAACTCAAAACGATGTGAAATCCTTTTGCTCTTTTTTTGTTTTTTTTTTTTTGTTCTTCATATCCCGATTGCCAGCTGTCAATAATAATCATACTTTTATTCTTTTTTCTTTATTTAATACATGTTCGTTGAGGGGGTAGGTAAACAGTAGGGAGGTGGGGAGATGGGTAGTAATGAAAAACCAGCTGTGTACAATCACATCCATCGTCATCCAAAAAACAAACATACGCAAAGAGATATGGAGCTTTGGTGACCTCTTGCTTTGGCCCCCTGCTCCCCCATTCGTGCATGATGATGTACCCTTCAATTTTCTTTTCCCACTGTGTGTGCGTGCGATCCGGCATTTGGAAGCCATAAGCCTCACACTATAACGAATATGTAAATTTTATGTCTAATACGAACGATGACGATAGTTTTTTCTACACAAAAAAAAAGAGGACGACCTAGAGGTTAAGCTTTGAACTGCCGTTAGGGCGGGAAAAGTGATCCCGTTTGAATTTGAAAAATAATAATAATTTGATGTACTTTCTTTTTAGCGCTGGAACATATATTTTCGTGTGGTAGTTGCGTCATCACGACAGTAGAAAAAGGCCGTGGCCTTCCGTTTTTTTTTCTCTTTCTTAATCATCGAACGATGACAACGCGCTTATCTTGTCTGTGAAAAATCTGGCCGTTCGACCCAATTGCGGAACTGAAAAAAATTGTGAATCGTTTGAAATAGGGGGGGGGGAAGAAGGGGGAAATAAAAGATTGTTGTATTATGTTGGTAGGGCAGCAGTCGTCTATTGTGTGAAGCTGTGTGTGTATTATAAGCGATGAAAATGACAGAGGTGGGGGAGGGTGTCAAGAGAAATCGTTTGCATTCGAACATTTTTTTTTCTCCCCTTTATTGTTAGCGTTTCAAATAAAAAAAGAGAAAGATGTAATCTTTCTTTTTCATTTGTATGTCTTTCCCTTGCGAGCCCTTTTTCATGTATTTGATCTTTTTCGAACGATAAAGAATCCTCACCTGCCAGATAGGCCCTATATAAACTTTTTTTTTTTTTTTTTGAATATTTGATGAACTGATTTTCCATTTCATAGTAAGGAGGTGTCGTTGTAGTCATATCTGGAATAATGTTGATAACTATATTGTACATACAAGGAAAAAGAGGGGCTCAGCTTATCATTGAGGCCTCGCTGATTGGGTCTGTAAGAGCCTTATGTCTCCAGGAAAGAAAAACTGATTTTATTTTTACTTTCTTTTTTAATCCCCCATTTTAAAGATAAATCTTAAAAATAAAAATAAAAAAAAAAATCAGAGCCGTTTCCTTTCTCTTTGAATGACAATGAGAAGGGCGTGAACGACTATCCGAAATCTCCTTTTTATTTGAAAATAGAAATACTAGAGACGGGGGGGTTGGGGGGTCGATGGGTGTTGTGCATAATATAGTAGTGTGCGCGCGTTCCACATTGACAAAGATGCGGCTAATCACCAACCGGTGACATTTTCATTTCCATTCCGTGACGTGGCGATAACGACGCCGACATTTCCGATAAAACAAAAACAAAAACAAAAATAAATCTCCTTTAGTGATGCCATTTCCTTTCTTTCCTTTCCTTTTTTTTTTTTTTCAAATGAAGATTAAAGAATTAAGAAATTTTTTCGGGGTGGAGGGTGGCGTGTCGCTACTCGTTTCATCTACTTTTTGTTGTTTTCTTGCGTGTGTAACGCTGATATCGGATGCCGGCATCTATCATTTGAAAATTAGTTTGCCGTCTTAATTATAGCTGCCATCATTAATGATTATGAACATACACCAGGCAACAAAGGGTTGGGGAAAACGGTGTCATAATATAATCTGAACATGCGAAAAAAACTTGAGACCCAGTTACTCTTACGCGTGTTCGGTGTGTGTGTGTGCTGTGTGTGTGTGTGCTCTCGTCATAATGCGATCTACTTAAAAAATAAAAATTTGTTTGAACGAGTCGGAGTTGATTAGGGGAAAGAAGAAAAACCACACAGAAAGTTTTTTTTTTTTTAAGGGAGAAAGAAGAAGTTCATTGGTGGTACGGTCGGTTGAAATTAAAATCACCTCCATCACTGATGCGGGACAGGAAAGGTAAACAGAGGCAAGCCCAGACAGCACAAAACACACACAAAGAGAATTTTTTGTAGGAAGAAATGTTATGGGCTTTCTCGGTCCCATTTCAACGTCAAATGGAAGGCCCCTTCTCGTTGCGTACGGGGGAGAAGATGGAGGCGCTTTATGGGAGAGTAGTTAAGGATGTAGATTTTTTTTTTTAGTGTCACGCAATGCCGTAAAAAAAAAAAAAGAAAATGAAAAAAACATTTTTCAAATTTTTTGGTTTTGGTTTTTTTTGTGGTTATTTTTCAATCCAATTTTCAGTTTAGTATTGTGGATTTTAGGCCTGTTTTTCTTCATTTCCCAAAGCGCAATCCCATCTTGTCAATATCCAATGGATTGAAAAGAAACGCAGCGTCTAACAATTTTTTATTCGTTTTTTTTCCACGAGTGTTTCTGCGTGTCACGAGTCAATGATGGATGGATTGATTTAATTATTCACAGATTGCTAACGGAATGTGTATGTGCGTATTGAAGCCTTTGCATATCCACCCTGCGGCTCTATTGCACTCGCACAACGACCGTACTACACACGTACAACCATCAGCTGTTTGATTATATGAAGACGGCCGGCAGTCACGCGTGTAAAAAAAAAAAGAAAAACGCGGTGCACATGTTAGTTCTCCTCTTCTTATCCAAGGTCTTTCCTTTTCTTCCTGTTCTTGTGCTCCGTCGTGCGGCTGCTGCTGGTACTTGTCCGAATCTCTTGACGATTGATTTATGAGCCGGCCGCACCTCTTAAAAAAGGCTGGTGGCGCGGGAGGGTCTTTTTTATTTTTTCCTGTCTCTATCGTTTTGCGTGACCCTTTTTTTCTAAAATGCCCGTGGTTAAGAAAGAAAGAAAGAAACAGAAATAGAAATGCGGAAAAAAAAAATATAAAATAAAAAATTCCAAACTAAAGGTAATAACAGATGACTTGATTATTTTTTGTTTCTATTTTAAAATCATTGCTGATGTAGGATTAAATGTTTTGTTGTATTGGGATTTGCATACTCATCGAGGCTGCGATTGTTTTGATCGATATGCAGATAGTCCCTTTTGAGACGGCTGTACCATCCCGGATGATCAAAACTAGTCGATATATCTGAAACGGTCCCTTGTGTGCTGCACATTATTAGAAATATTTCCACCGCCAAAAGAATAGTCTAGTCACTCATCCATTTTTAAAAAGCTCTTTAACGCTATTTTGAAAATAGATTTTTTATTTTTTTATTTTTTCGGAGGGGAATGGGCGTCGATGGTCATTTTTCACCAGGGGGGTTGTAGATATACCCCCTGAAAATGCTAAACCGTCTAATACCGTCCTTACAGAGAACAATGATATGTATACGCCATACAGTCCGCTGTGTACACACGTCGATGATGGATGATGAAGGGATGAAATGTTAACTCTATACACATCCGCACCAGATTCTCTTTTCGAATGTGATGAACCAGTTGGGGAAAAAAAAGAATCCATCCCATTTTCGAAGAAAAATATCTTTTCTTGTATTTATATTTTTCTATTTTTGAAGGGCCACACAAAAACAGACAAGATTTCTATATTTGTTTGTGTGTATGAAAATTCAGGGGGTAAAAAAAAAAGGAATCTTTTCTTTCTTCATCCGGAATGCCTGAGCGCGTATACACCGGTAGCCTTTTTTCTGTACCGATGTGTACGTGGTCTGCTGTGTAACCATTAATCATCAGGCCCCAAGTTGAGACGTGTCATCAAAGACACGAACTATGCGGCTATCTTAGTCACCCCGACCGAGAAAGAATGTCCGCTTTAACAAACATCTTTCGAATGATCAAAACGTCAATGTGTCGAGTTTACAAAAAAGAAAATGGCCATTGTGTGTCGTGGAACGAGGATCTCAATGATTTTTCTCGGCAAAAAAGAAATGAAGGTGTGGTGGATTTGAATCGACACCCTCTGGGAAATGTTAGCACGAATTTGGGATGGCCGACAGCCACACGTCAAGACGCTTTGGAGAGGGCATACCAAAACAAAGCATACCATCAGTTGCAATCGACTGATATTTTATGCAAATGAAAGTAGAGAAAGAACTCTTTCGAGTTTGATTGCATTCGAACAATAGCGTGCCTCGGTAAATAATAGTTAAAAATGTAGCATTTTTCTTCTTCTTCTTCTTAGTCTATCAAGTTGTTTTTTGTTTTGTTCAGGGAGTTGCCTACTGGGTGGTCAGAGTGGCACAGAGGTCGCCCGAAAAGAAAAGCAGCAGCGCACACGTCAGCAGTTCTTCTTCTTGTTTTCTTTTTCTTTGGTTAACGTCAGCAACAGTACAGAAGGAAAAAAAGAAAATAATTCCTCTATTCTTCATTTTTTTTTTTTTTTTACTTCTCTTCTGTGCAGAGCATGGCACACACGAACGCACGCACAATAGCTCATTAAAACGGAACAACTTCTTGTTCAGACTCCCGACCAACTTGCAGGTGGTCTCGATTCAAGAACTCGCGCAACGCACCGACGAAGAAACACACGCGCCTTTTTCTTATTTTTATTTCACCTTGCTGCATCGGGCATGATTGCGTTATTTCTTTTCGAATTTTTGTTGTTGTTGTTGTGAGTTTTGCCGGCCTGTTTTTCGGGCCATGACTTTCAATTTCAATCTGTTGTGGCAAAGAGGCAGTTGTGAAAGAGGTGGAGGAAGAATCGAATAAAGAGATAGGAATCGTGCTTAGCGTCGATGGCTCGTTATTGGAGGGGGTGCCTATATAGTCGCACTGTTGGGAGAATGACCAATTAAAATAGACGTGTACGCTACGGGTTACGAACACACACACAATTACATGCGAGTCGAAGAAAAGATTTATTTCTTTTCTTGTTGTTGTTTGAATTGGACAGCGTTTTCTTTCAACCCCCCCGACTTAGACTTTCATTTTTGGACGGCATCAACGAGGCTCAAGTTGTATAGATTATTTGAATTTTCAGAAGATGGAAAACGCTATCAGGCACTTTACATAATTCGATGGCATGATTTGATATCTTTAGCCATCCCCCCCTCTCTTTACTCTTGTGTGTTTCTCTCTGGGGTCGTCCTACGTGATCGTTTCTATCATTTTTTTTTTTTTTTTTTATCTTTCCCTTTTTTGAATGCCTTTTAAAAGAAAAATTCTTCCCGCCCACTGAGTCTTCAAATATATTTACATTTGACGACTCCGACCTCTGGTTGACTCGTTGAAAATGCCTCACAGGGTTCCAGATGATATTACAAAAAGGATCGACAGTCATCCGGTTCAATTTTTGAAATACAATTTTTGTTTCGTTTTTCTTGTTGCGAGCAGCGCGTGCCTGTTGGACTCGCAGGTGTTGTCCTCTTTCTCTATCGCTCGCTCGCTCCTACCAGTTGATTTGCATAGACTCCTAAGAGGTGCAACGTGGAGAGAACAAGAGATATATATATTTCGACCATCATTTCCAAAATAAAAAGGAGAAAGAATTGAGCTATCACATGACTGTTGAGAGACAAGGGGGGGGCCGAGTTGGAAAGGGTCGTTTTGTTTTTAAAGAAAAATGTGTCAACCACTGAGAGGAGAAAAAAAGGAGATCCAAAAGTTAAATGTTCTTATAAATAAAATATAAATTTTTCTTCTTGGTGAAGAATAGTAAATGGGTTTACATAAGAGACAAGACAAGAGAGAAAAGAAAAGGTTCTTGTCTCTTTTCTATCTCTATCTCACGCGCCATATTACAGCGCCATAAATATGCATTGAAAATGACCAGTTTTCTTCCTTTTCTTTTCCTTTCTGTTGTTTTTCTTCTATTCTCTCTGTGAACTGGCCTAACAACACACCTCCCCGAAAAAAAGAAAAAAAAGGATTGTAAATTATACGACCGGTTCTATTGGATTCTAACACCACCACCACCAGTTGAATTCTTCTTCACACTTTATCTCTATTTATTTTCTCATTTTCTTACTATATTTATATATTTTTGTTTTGTTTTTTTTTGCTTTGCTTTAAACAGGACCCCGTAGGATATTACAAGGAAAAGGTTTTTCCTTGCTCTTCAATGGGGGGGCTGCTGGACACACGTCAACGGGGCGGCGGCGGCAAATCGTGAGCAACGAAAAATATAAAAGAAAAGAAAAAAAAAAGATTGCCTCCTTTATTGGGGGATTCGACGACAAACATCGACTCGTGCCACGAAGTGACACCGAAAAACACTTTGAAGGAGGACAACAACAAAGGGAAAAAGGTCAGTGTCAAAATGTGTCGTGTACGCTGGAGCCAAGCCCTTGTAATCAAACGAAAGATATCCTAAATCAAAATGAACATTCCCCACCTTCGACATGTTTCTCTTTTGATTGTTATCGTCGACATATTTCGAAAAATGTCGAATTTTATTTATTCAGCTTTTTTTTCGGGACGTTTCGTGAGTTGCTCGTTTCCCGTTGTGTGCGCGCGTTGCATTTTCGCTCTCTGTGCGTATCGTTTTTTTTATTATTTTTTAAATTATTGTGCGGCATTGAATTATCATTTTGAGTAAGCGCAAGATTTTCTAATCAGGATGGAAAGGGGCATGATGTTGTTGTTGTTGGGCTCGGACGTATAGCCTAACTCTATACCACACACATCTGCTGGCGTTGCGTTTGTGACGTCTGATGCTTTTATAATTGGCTCTTTTCCTCTGTAAAAAAAAGAAAAACGAATGAAATTTCTTGTCGATTCGACCGGTTGTTTGTGTGAGAAATGCCAGTCTGTTGGGCGATTGGGTCCCGATGATAATCATCGTGATGCAGCCTGCAAACGAGTTTCCCCTTTGTCGAAATGAAATAGTAGAGTCAGGAGGGGGGGGGGGAGAGTAAATATTATTTATGCAGAGTCAAAGATAAAAGGGGTTAAGACGTAGGCAAAAGACGAAAGAAAAAATCATAAATAATAAAGCAAAAAAAAAAAAAAAAATCTTGAGAGTTTTGGTTGATCGATTTTTGTTTGAGAGTTGATGGCGCTTGGGGGAATCTATTCCGTTTGGTTGAATCACGCGAGACTTGTCAAATCAAGTTTGGTTTTCAATTTATTCGTCAATAGGACGAGACGACGATGCCACCTCTCCCTGGTTGTTATTCCCCTCTTCCTTTTTATGTTATAGTGTACACACACACACACAAAAAAGTTTTTTTATTTTCACGTTTGCTAAAAAAAAAAAAACCTTTTTTTTACTCCCTTGAGCAACTGATCAGTTTGCGTGGTTTTTGAAGGGATAAAAAAAAGAGAAATCTCTCCCTCCGATTTCTACATCCGATGAGAAGGGGTGGCCAATGTTGAATGCCATTCACACACACAAAAAAGAAGAAGAGAGAAAAACGATTTTGTGCCCGAAATCTAATAACGAAAGTATGACACGACCCGCGATATTTATATATAAATAGAATAGTTTTCTTTTCTCTCCCCACAGATTTTTTTTTTTCTGTGTTTTGTCGTTCGTTTTGATAGTCGGCAGGGAATACATAACCGACCACCATCGACGACCTCTCCCCCACTATATAACTTTGTCGTCTTGCAACTATCGAAACGACGAATATATAGGAGGGCGGCGGCGTCATTTCCTTCCTATATAATATCCTCATCGTACACAAGTCAAAAGATTGGAATGAGAAAAAAAAAAAAACTCTTGTGTTTATATTATTTAGGTTCCCCTTTTTCCTCCCCCCAGCTTTTTTTTTTTATTTGATCATTTCCTTTCTCCCGCCCAAAGCACCGCCATCTCCATCGAAAATGTCTCACTGGTCTTCTTTCTCTTTTCGCCTCTGGTTAGTTAAAGTAAAAAAAAAAAATTATTCCGGTGGTAATACGCTCTTCCCCCTTTGCCTCTTTTGATGTCCAACAAAAACTCCCCAACAATTTACTTGGTCCCTTCCCCCGTCCCCACCCCACCCACCGAATAAGGACGGTATAGATCAGCTGATTGTGACAAGTGAAACAAACCCACTTCTTTCGACCGCTTCTCTCTCTATCCCCGTCATCAGACACTCGAGTCACGATAGTAAAAAGTAGAAACAGACCGAAAAGAAGATTGCCACTTTATGTACCGTCAGCACAAAATAATAATAATAAAAAAAAAAAAATAAAATAAGATGAACCCGACTGGCCATCGAGTTTCAAGATGATAGCCAATAGAAGAAGTGTCTCAATCGCTTGTTCTTCGACTTGTTTTCCTTCTCTTTACTTTCCTTGTTGAAAGGAAATTAAGTAACCGACATGGTTTTGATATACAACCGGAGCACATATTTTTCTTCTTGGAATGGACGGGGGTCATATAGGAGGATCGTGGGGGAGGGTTGAAACGCAGTCGTAACTCAAATGCCAATTTACAGCGAAAACGTCGTTCAGTTTGTGGCCCTCTCGTTTTCTATGTTCCATCCATTCTCTCCGCGTATATCACTTGCTAACTGGACGTGTTTATGGTCTTAGCATCTGCAACAAAAACTTGTTTTTTTTTTTCTCTTCTTCTTCTTCTTTTCTGTGTGTGTCTTTAACAGAAATTAAATGTAAAATAAAAAATACCCTCCTCCCATGAAAAAAACAAAACAAATAGGTGACAGGCTTTGGCTTTGTTTTCGAAGAACTTGTGTGCGACCTTTAAATGCCTTCATTTCGAAAGAGAACGCTGTTAGACCTATTTAGCGCGCCCACTTTAAACAGACGACAGAGAGAAAAAAAAAACGAAGGCTGGTCATAAAACGATTTTGTTTTTCCACTCTCTCCGTTTCTTTTCTTTTCCCGTGAAAATAATAAAAAAAAGAGACAAGTGCAATCGGCTACCATTACTTCATTTGTTTTTCTGTGTTATGGTCGAAGGGCCATTTTTTTTGGTTTTTTTTCTGTTGTTTTATGATTTTATTTTCGGTTCTGGCTGCCTTCACGGTTTGATCATTTGAGTGCCACACGTTGTGCCTTGGCTTTCCCGTTCTCACACTTTTTGTTTTTTTTAAATAAGGCGATCGTTTTGAACGTGGACTATAGGCAAACCGCGACCCGAACATACACACGTTGATGTCTTTTCTTTTCTTTTTTTAACGTTTGTGTGTGTGTTCGTTCGTCTATTTTTAGATGAAGGGGAAGAAATGATGACTGGACAAGAGTGTTATGGTCCCACCGGTAATAATCGGCTGATTGTTTGCTTTCATCACGTGACTTCTTTTTATTATTAACTGAAAAAAAAAATAGAAAATTTGTTTGTTTTGACTTGAGCTCGTGTTTGTTTGCCGTTTTTTTTCTTTAACTTTTGGTTCGTCGTTTTTGAATATTTCTCCCATCTTTTTCGATATGTGCGCCCTATACTCTACGGTAGTGTACACTTTCGCTCTGTATGGAGTGAGAGGCGTAGCGGGGCGTGAAGGGAATATTTACCCAGTAGACGAGCCGAGTGTATAGTATATAAACTCTATAACAAACCGAAGAGCTGATGTGTACGTTATGGACGTGTAGGCGCCTTCTTCTTCCATCCATCCTCGGCCACTTTTTTTTTGCTGCTGGATGTTGTTTTTTTTTTTTAGCTTTCTTTACGGCCTCTTTCGTCTCTCTTCAATTCAAAACTCTTGGGGGTCGTAAAAGCATAAAGCAAGCAACGGTAACGGCCAGGAGCTTACAGCAGCAGCAACAATAACAGCAGGCACACACACACACACACACAAAAAAAGAAGAGGAATAAGGAGAAGAAGAAAAAAGGTTGTTTGGACTGTGTGTGTACGTACCAGCAATTCTTCCTGCTCTTTTTTTTTTTGCGCCTATTTTAGTGTCTGTGCTTCTTTTTTTCTTCTTCTTCTTTCGGTCCGTCCTTGTTCTTCGCACGTTACAAGAACTAGTGGAATTTTATGTCTCTATTGGCCTCGTCTGGAGAGATCCGGTACAGCGTATCTTCCCCTGGACAAAAAAAAAAAGAAAAGGCGGGGGTCGGGTGGAAATGCAGTTGATTGAAAGAGCAACTACAAACGAGGACGAAGTGAAACAGCCGAATAGACACACACACACACAGAAGAGAAGGGACGCGAACAAAAGCGAATGGCGTCTTCGTGCTGAGTTAGTTAGCTAATATAACAGACTTTATATAGATATATCTACGTGATCCGGTAGACGTGGAACAGGACGGTACACACACACACACAAAATACCCTTTTTTTTATATCACGGCAGATCTTACTGACGTCTTGTTCCGATCTATTTGAGCTGACGCAGCAACCCACGTCATGTCCTGTTAGACTTTAGATTTTTTCTTCTTTTTCTCCTTCGTTCTCTTGTAATACGAGCTTTTTTACTAGTGTTACAGAACTGCAGTAACAGTCTACTGTCGCAACTGATTTCCGGCTTCCGACACTCACCCCCTTTTGTGCTTCCCCATTGCATCTGGTTCTCTTTTCCAGCCGTTTTTAACTTGTTCTTCTTTTGACGAACTGTTTCCTTTGCATCCGAAAATTGTTCATCCGGTTGTTGGGCTTGAACGTGTGTGTGTGTGTCTTACCGAGAGTCGGATTGAATTGTTTAGTCTATCATCATCGCCATAACAGCTGGATGAGATTATTTATTTAAAAATTAAAAATAAAAGGGGGGGTGGTGCTTGAGAGATGATGACTATAGGATGATAGGGCGGAACAGAAGGCGGAAACTAAGGGAAATTTAAAATGTGTACAAGAAAATGACTTGCATCCGGACCGGAATTTTTATAATTTTTTTTTTTTTTTTACCCCATTTAATTCTCAGTTTCTTTTTAATTTTGTGGGGGTCTGGAACAGTTAAACTCATGTCGAGTTAAGAACTTGTTCATCTATCTAATAAGATGTGTTTGTCTACCTGCCTCGTTTTTTTTTTTTCCTTTTTCAAATGAAATGGTGAAAAGAAAATCTTTCAAAGTCAAAGGCGAATGTGCCAACGTGCACAGGAAGAGATGGAAAAGAGCTGACAAAGAGTGATTAGATTCCCTCCCATACAGTCAGTTTCCAGTCGATGTGTGTGCACATGTTTGGTACTCTTTAAAAAAGAAGAAAAAAAATGTTCAACAGAACCCAACCACACGCGAGACAGTGAAACGAAAAGAATCGTCGTAAGAGGTTAAAAAAAAAAGTAACAAGGACCAAAAACTAATTTGTGGAAAGGACAGGGCAGGTTTTTTTAAGAAAGAAAAAAAAAAGGGCAGGGGGGAGTTTGGTATAGCTGTCTAAATTGACAAGTGTAGTCACTAGTCAGTCAGGGTTGACTGGAGTGATTTGTGCAAGCTCAGCTTCACCATGGAGATGCTTCTTTGCATAACTAAACAGTTCATTTTTCAGAGAGAAAAAAAAAAAGGCTGGGAAAGAAAGTAGAGATTGAAACAAGGTTTTCTCTTTAAATTTCTGCCTGGATATATTTTATTTATTTTTTTTTTTTAGGTGATGAGGCCTACAAAACGCTGTCGAAGAGAGAGAGAAAAAAACAAAACAAAATCGGAACTATTTCACGGTTGGGGGCTGATTGTATTGGATTGCGATGATTTGTTTATTCATGCGGAGATAATTATTTCCAATCAAGAGCTGGTAGAGCATCGTCATTAAGATATAGACTCCCATACCAACAGAGTTCCGCCCTTCTCCAACTGCGATTCCTCTTAAACTCTCTCTCACACACACACAGACATAACGTTTTGATGTTTGATCTCCAAGCGCTTTTCATTATTTATTCTTTTTTTTTTTTTTTTTTCTTTTACCTCGATGAAGAAATCGTTGAGAAAAAAAAAAAAAAGAAAATCCGGTACACTCTGCACTACACTAATGAGTCGGCTGGGCAGCACGGACACACCAACCCGCGCCCCCGGTGTGGAATAAGCCGCTTCGGAGCTCATTAAAACCGGACATGATAAATAGGCAACCAAGGACTGTGGGTGTGTGTGTGTGTGTTGTTTGTGTTTTTGCTGGGGCGAGAGAGAGAGAGAGAGAGAGTTTGTTTTGATTTTTTTTTTTTGGTTACGGGGAGGATAGTGAGAAGGGGGGGGGGTTAGTTGGAAGACAACAACTATATACTCGCCCTGCATGCAAATGAGTGATGTTGAAATCAAAGGGGAGACAAGAGAAAAGAGGGAATGTCTGTGTGTACTATTCGTATCCATAAGGCAATCCGTACAGCGTAGGAAATTATAATGAGAGGGAGAAAGAAAGAAAGAAAAAAAACCAAGAGGAAACCCACACAACGGATTTTGACCGTGCCAATTCTGGGGATCCGCCCCCGGAATAATCAAAGAGTTAAGAGAAAAAAAAAAAAAAAAATAATAATATGAAATAAATCCTAGTCATGTTCCGGTACACCGTTGCCGGGCTCCGGATTAACACGCGTGTGTGTGTGAGCGCGTATATTTTATCGTGGCTCATTATCGAAATGCCCCCACTTGATCACCGTTGGTCAGTTGCTCTTGACTCTCTTCTCACGTCACGAAATCGTATGTGTGTATGTGTGTTTGGAGAGAGAGAAAAAAGAGCATAGCAGGAAGTCTGGCTGCATAACTTGTCGAACTGGCCGTCTGGCATTAAAAAAAAAAAAAACAGGGCGCGTGAAGAAGAAAGAAAGGAAAGGTAAATACAACCACCCACTCGAATGGTGTGCCTCTTGTTACTGACCCCCTCCTGTCAGCACTGCGATGGTGTTGCGACTGGCTTGTTGAAGAGGCTTTACCAACCCCACCGTCGATGGCTATCTCCATTTTATTTTATTTTTTCCTTCTACTTTTAAAGGCGATTTGAAACAAAAAATAAAGAGGGGAGACTTTTCTTCTTCCTGGTTTGAAGGACTAGAGGGATCTCTTTTTCACTCTCTACCCTATTTTCTTTTTTTTTAACAGGTCCGTCTTGTGTTTGTGTCCATTAAAATAAATAAAAAAATAAAAAATGCAATTTATTGCATTTCTAACGTAAAGAGAGAGTCACAAGGAAATAGATTTATTTTAATTGAGGTACACAAAACAGTTTTTCTTCTTTGCTCTGTTGATTTCCCCAATTTCCTTTCGGCGGGTCTCTCTTCTATTGTTTTCCGTTTGCGTATCCACTTCCGCTGGCCGTCGTGTCCAGGAAATTCACCAAATAGTCTAGCTGATTGCTATGTTGTCCATATTTGTATGTACATACCAACAGATTCGATATATGCAATAATGGGGAAAAAGCAAAACACCAAAATCCCGGATTTTAAAAAAACAAAACAAATGCAGTAAAGAGGAAGGCAGGGAAATGAGAAACCCCCAAAAAAAAACAATCATCGTAATGGTCATGATGCAACGATTGGCTATTTTTGGTTGTTTTTCTTTTATCCTATACTCCTGCCTGTATTTTCCCTGGACACCCCAAACTTATCGGATCACGGAGTCGGTCGGACGGAAAATGTCCGTGTTACGCTTGCGGCAGAGTCTGAACAACGAGAGAGAGAGAGGGAATAATAATAAAAAAAAAAAAAAGAATGGCCCAGCTGACCGAAAACGAGCGATGGAGGACGAAGATTGAAACATTTCCTTTGCTCTCCTATTATATCGTGCAGTCTTTTTTTTTTTTCTTTAAGAACCCCCCCCCCCTTTTTTTTCTACTTCAATCCGGTTTTATGTATAAGGCTATTATTATCTTTTCTCGTTCGTTTTTCATTTCTTTCTTTTTTTTTATTTTTTAAAATACAAATTATAAATGGGCGGGTTCGATGAACATTCAGCGGGAGCAAAGAAAAAAAAGTTCGGGGCACCGGTAGAAATGGAGGGGGGACAAGGAAAAATATCCAAAGAAAAAAAAAATGTTTTTTTTTTCTAAGTTTTGTTAAGTGGGTCTTAAATCTCATGTTTTTTTGTTTTTTAATATTTCCTTGCGTAACTGGCGCTCGTATAAACGCAGTGTGTCTGTGTATTATTGGGCCATACAAAACTAATGACGACAACAACTGGCTGATCTTAGCTTCGAGTGTGTGATGCTCTTGGCTCTCTCTTTTTCTTACATCTTTTCGTCCAAACAACTAAATATTCAGGGGTGTAATATATACCACTCATTACCTACCTGTGCGCGCCCGTTTTTTTTTACTGTGGCGTTCATGTCTAATGACATGCGTGTAATAACGTCAGGTTGCATCGCAAGACTTTCCCTTTTTGTTTTTTTTTCGTGCTCGATTGAGGAGAGCGCACGTGAAACGGGCGGAGCTTTCAACTTGTTGGGGGCAGACGATGACAGCGCAGCAAAACGAAGATTTTTTTTTTTTTATTTTCTTTTTATTTTATTTATTTAATTTTTTTTTTGTTTTTCTTTTCCCGCCGTTGTGTTTGTATCAGCTAATGGATATTCTCACTCTCTTTGACTTTTTTTGTGTGTTGTTATCTGCCAGTTGTGGCGTGCAACAACAACACACACAGACATACACGTATACACACACAAGACACACTGAAGATTGGAGCCACAGAGACGGACAGACAATAAGATGACACCCTCGTCGACGCCAGTCAATTTCTCTTCGGACGCAAAACCTCGGCGGCCCGTGTTGATAGTTTCTTATCGTCTGTCACTATCACTTCCGCATCTAACGTCTTTCTCTCTTTCTCTTTTCGTCGCATCTTTTTTTCTTTTAGGTTTTTTTTTTTTTATTCTCATGGCCAGCTGCCGAGCCTCTTTGCTGATGTTTCTTTAGCGCCAAATAAATACAGGCCGGAAATACGGCCATTTGTCTGCGCCACAAACACACAGAAGCGCTCATTCGTTATTACGAGTCTATAGCAACACTACACTCAACCAGTGCGCGTGTATAGCAGCTACTAATTTCTTTTTTTTTTTTTTTTGTTGGTTTGTCGGTTGGATGTGAAAAAAAAAAGGGGCAAATGGATTTGTTGGCTGCGTGATGCAGCCGTAACACTCACGCTATTCCGTCTTTGCCGTTCGCTTGATTATAAAACATCATACAGCCCACCCCTTATGATATATATATATACATATACATTTTTTTGTTTCTTTCTTTCTGCGCTTGTTGTTGGCTTTACAAGCTCTTGTTGGGAAAGACGAAGACGCAACAGCTGCTATGTGTGGTGTTCTTTTTTCTTTCTCCAGTGCATCCGAGTTTGCGTCTCGCCATTTCCCCTTGAAAGCAAAACGCTCCCAAAACTTGGGGGGGGTTGCTTGTCTTTGTGAGAACGGAGAGGATTTGCTTTTCTTTTCTTTAAATGTTTCGTTCTCAGTAACAGCAGCGAGACGACGATGACGGATCTTCTTTATATTATGAAACACACATGTACGAATAGAGACGGATGTGATCGGAATAATAATTTTAAAAAAAGATCTATAAATGCGTGCGGACATGTAACACGGCCCATAGTGTCACCCCCGTCCTTAGCGTCTTATGGGGTACGTGTCTTCTATCTTTTTTCCCTCTCCGTCTATTCACAATGCATCCATCATATTGCGTCTCTTAGCGCATTGTCTCTTCTCGTGCCAAAGCCGCCATTTTGATTTTTCGAGTTCATTCATTTTGTCGAGTTTTCACGTTGTCATTCGATTTATTATTTTCTTAAACCAACGTACGCGTCTGAATTGAACGTCTTCAAGTGTTAACCTCTTGCATCTCCCATCACATTTTGCTTCACGTGAGAAATCTTTTGATTTCATTTCGTGGATTTTGTGCTTCGATCGATATATCGACGGGCATTGTCTAATCGAAAATTTTGTGTTTTGTATTTTTCTCTTCTTGATTTGTGGCTCTCTCTCTGTCGTTGCTTGCATAATGAGGCAGCAATTGTCAGAGACTCATTACCCCCCCGGCAGAAGAATAAATAGAAAGAAAAAAAGCCTTTGGTGATGCCAACGAGACCGTGAACCAAATGAGGGGAGGAAGTCATTTTCTGATCCATCAATCCCAGGTGCTCTCTCTCTCTCTCTTCAATTGCCTTCGTATTACTGGTGTACCCATACCCTTTTGTTTCGTTCATTCCACTCTACAGTAGAGTACGATTTTTACCCCCACATGATTTTTAAGTAGGGAAAAAAAAATCAACTTCTTTTGTTTTGTGTCGTGTTTTTTTTTTTTTTTCACCTTCCATTACCCTTTTTAAAAAAAAAAAAAATCATTTTCAGGGGGGGTGGGGGGAGTAAGAGAAAAAAAAAAATAAAACGTGGAGGGAGTCATTATAAAGGGAGGACCTACAGACAAGAGTTGCGCTGTTAATAATAAGCAGAGGCAACTTGCACCGTGAACTCGACCTCCTCCGCCCCATTTCAGTGGCACCTCTTTATTCTTCTTCTTCTTCTTTTATTTTTTTTTTACTTCTATGAACAGCTTTGCTCTGTATGCGCGCAGTTCTGTTTTAATGCTTGTGGCGTTGATGAACGACGACCAAACACACACGAAGAGGAGGGGGAAAAAAATTATTATTCGGCCAGAGAAAAACGAAAACCCCCCAACGAGGAAGAAACTCTCTTTTGTGTGATGTCTTTTCCAAAAAAAAAAAAAAAAGCATCTCACGGCCTGTTGGAGTCACTGAACAAACAAAGCCTTTTGAGAATATGAAAAAAACTAAAGAACTTGATGAGCTATCGACCCTCCTAGTGCGCAATGATGGCGTCGCTGCTGTCGTCGACCGCTTCTGCATCATTTAGCGCTCCCGTATGTGGCTGATGTCTCCACGAGAAATGAACAAACACACGCACACAAAAATGTGTTTAAACTAAGCAGCACATTGGTTCTATGTTGTTTTCGATTAAGAGACGAGTTGAGACAAATCTCTTGTAAGACAGGCTTATTGATCATAATTACCGCCAGCAATCCAATAATAATGGAGAGGATTTTTGTTTTATATCTTTTTATTATTTCTCATGTTTTCTAAAAATAAAAATAAAAAAAAACTCTCTGCCAGTTTGAACCGTAATTCTCTGTGCTTGGAAGGCTCCCTGTTGTGTTCAGAGGATATTCTGAGACGGGGCCCATTCTCTCGTTTCTCTCTTTTCAAAATCTCTGGATTATTACTCCCCCCAACTACAAAATGTTTTGCTTTTTTTTTTTTTTTACAATAAATAATAAAAATAGAAGAATGTAGGTGAATGAAAGGGAGAGAATATCCAAGTTAGTGATCCAATCAACCAGCTTTCCTCGTCCTATTGAATTCGTTTTTATAACATATACATAGGTACTTGTGTGTTTATCTTTTGTGCAGTACTGCGTTATAGCCCCCGTTCTTTTTTTTTTTGCTAAACAAAAAATGCGAGCAAGAAATGAGAGACGGATAGAGAAAGCCGATTAGATTTTCAGTCGTATTATGTGGGTGGGTGTAGTAGTTTTTTCAATGGCGGCTCATCTGCTTGTCATCTCCCGCTGTGTGATGCACAAACGAATGCGCGTCTATTTTTATTTCTTGTGGACGTTGAACTGGCATCGTCTTCGCCTTTCCAACGAAGAAAGTGTTTCATTTCGAGATGGTGCAAACCAAACAAACTCCTGGAACTCGTTTGAGCGTCGTAGATGCAACACTCTTTTGTGCTGATTGAGGAAAATTGAGCTGTTTTATATGTTTCCTTGTCTAAAAAAAAAGAAGGGGATCTTTGTTGTATCTCTTTTTACTTGAAATGTTTTACCATCTCTCCCCCTTCGGATATATAGAAGGCAGTGAGGTGTGATCAAGTATTTTATTTATTTTATTCGAAATGTTACAAGAGCCTGCTACTGAAATCCGAGTTTGAAGGGGACTTAAACGAGTCTCAAATCAGGCAGAATTCACGAGCTGTGAGTTTGATAGTCTTTCAAAAGGCGCAGGAGAGACTGGCCGCCATTTTATATCTCGAAATTGTGCGATAGCAACATTGGAAACTTGAAATTTTTTTTTTAGATTGAAAAAGAAAGGGGAATCGAATGGTTTGAATATGTAACAAGGCCACTGATGTATATACACTGTAGAGGGAGAGGAGACACTTGAAACTGCATTCAGACTAGCTGAAAATTCTCTCTTTAAATCGAAATCTCTCGTCTTCCAATATAGCGGTCGTCTTGTTGAGCATCTCTGATCGTTTTTATTCCAACAAAAGATTCTCTTTTTTTTTTTTCTCTATCCCCCTAACTGAAAAAAAAGATGAGGGTGTGCTGGCTCTTCATCTGTTCTCTTTTCTTTGCGTCCGTGTCCCACTTTAAAAGACATTTCCAAAAATGTTCCAGCCGAGAGCCCGAAACAAGTCTATTCAACTAGAAAAAATAGAGGCGAATCGAACACGCTCTGTTTTGTCTTGTTTAAAAAGAACTTTTGCTTATTATGATTGTCTGCTCTCCTTGAGATATTTTCGGGAGGGTTCTTGTGTCCAGCAACAACATCCAACAGCCCGTCCGTATGGCAAATCGGGTTGCAGTACACAACTTAAAAAAAAAAAAAAAAAGACTCCACCAATAGCCCGTTGGCTGAGCCAATTGCAATTGACGTCACTCGTTGATGATGGACTTTGACGTGCGAGAGGGGAAACAAAATTCACGTAGAATAAAATGTTGTGGGGTTTTTTTTTTTTATGGGAAGTCCTGATGAAACGGTAGAAGCCAACAGAGCGGTTGCCATTGTTATGAAAATTCATGCCATGTAGACGAGGGAAAAAAAAAAAAAAAGATTTAGCTGCGTTGCAGAAGAGGGGACGACCGAGGATTGAAAGGTACGGATAATAGATTCCCATTTGGTCAAGGCTCGTAAATTGCCCCAGCGGGAATAGTAGAATTGGGTGGGCCCGTGAGAGAGAGAGAAAAATATACAACAACTTTTGACCTCTTCTTTCTCTCTTTTTTTTTTATCATCGTCTGCGGTTGACGATAGTTGCATGCAAATAAATTATAGATACACATTGTGTGTGTGTATTCTATTTTTCTCCCCTAACCAATATCGACAACAAAAGGGGAAAAAAAAGAAAGAGATAAACACCTTTTTTTTTATGATACACTCGTCGATGAAGTCCATCGTTTGCCTCTTTTCTCCTTCAACTTCCCACGATGCAATTCGCTATAGGTCTTTCAATAGGCTCTTTGTATAACGTATCAATCACTTGATTCGAGATTGGTTTTCATTTCGAACGCTCCGTGTCGCATTTTTCTACAAATTGCGATCAGAATTTCTTATTAAAGAATTTAATTTTTTCTTTATTTCTTTTTTGAAAATTTCTTCTCTTTCTGGACATTTTTTTCTTTTTGTTGTATAGATGATCTATGCAGTTTTATGTCGTGTGCATTATCGTATGCCGTATGGATTGTGTTCCTTTATTTTATTGGTTTACGTTTTTTTTTATTTTTAAACGGCTGCGTGCCGAGAAACTTGAAAAAATTGTGACCGTTTGAACAGATTTTTGTTTTGTTTGGGGATTTTTTGTTTGTAACGATATTCGCCCCCTTGGGTGAATGAATAAATCAAAGCTTTAGGGTCTTTTTGGTGGTTGTGGTGGTATATTAATAGAGTTGAACTCGTCTGCATATGCAGATGAAGATAAATCAGAAATCAAGGCATTCGAATATAAAAAAAAAAAAATGAGGAAAACAACAAAACGAGGTCGGAATGTCTCGCAGCTATAGGAAATTCCCTGTTCACAATCGTTTTTTTTTTGTGTTGTTGTTGCTTCACATTCGTCTGCGCGCACAACAACTATCGTGTATAAATACATCGAGATGCGAGACTAGTTTCTGGTACATCCACTCATTCACTGCCAGTTCATCGACGCTCTTGTTTTGTTTTTTGTAAAATGTTTTTGTTATTTTAATCCAGAAAACTCGTAGGTCGTTCAATATCAGATACGCACTACGCATGTATCGCGTATACATCTCTCGTTTTTTGAATTCCGCCCTTGCAGAACAACAATTTTTATCATCAAAAATCATTTGGAAATTCTCTTTTTTTTTCATTTTTCTTTTTCTAAACGCGTTTTTGTTCCTTTGTTTTTATTATTATTTTCATTTTATTACATATCGTTTTTTTTGGGGGGTGGGGGGTGGTAGGGTGTAGAATAATAGCAGTTATGATACAAGACAGGATTAAAGCGGTGGTATAGAGAAAAAAAAAAGGGGGGGGGCGCTGGGTTAAGGTGCGGCACCGGGGGGGTGTATATATGTACAATCTCTACACACACCGACATTTAATGAAAAAGGACGGCTATGTATATATATATATTTTTATATATATATATACTTCATATATATGTGCTATACACACACAGAAGAATTATATTTAAAAAAACAAACAAGGAAGTAGGAAGAATTATTTCATATTTGTTGTTGTTGTTGTTGTTGTTGTTATTTACACTGCGGTGACGGGAATCGGTTTAATATGCCCACCCGGGTGGTAGACGTAGTCGTCGTCGTTGAGGAAATAATCGACCGTCTTGGGAAAGGACAAGGTTTTGCTCTTCAGCGGAGGACTGTCCGGCGTCTGGTAGAGATTGTGGTGATGCAGATGCTGATGCTGTTCCAGGTGATCGAGGTGATTGGCATGGCCCACGTGATGGTGGTGGTGGTGGTGGTGGAGATGCGGCTGGTGCAGCATGTTGTTTGTCAGGTTTTTGACGTGGTGCGGATGCAAGACGGCCGTGGCCGGCAGGTGGTGGTGGTGATGGGACGTGGCCGTCGACGAGCCGGAGGACGACGTCGACGAAGAGGACGAGGGCGCGTGCTTCTGGTGAAGGCGTCGACGTCGCCAGCAGCACAGGAGCGCCACGGCCGTCACGACGATGACGGCCAGGGCGGAAACGAGAGCGATGGCGATGATTTGCGCCAAAGTCCAGCACAGCAAATGCGACTCCTCGAGCTGGAAGAAATGGCGGCCGACTAGAGACTCTGGCCCTTGGCAAACGATGTCTTTCATGGGCGCCGAAAAGGTGGCCTCGCTGCCGTTGCTCTTGTGCTCCAGCTGGTTCTGATGCTGCCACAGCCAGTGCATGGAACAGTTGCACTGGAGCGGGTTGCCGCTCAGATCGAAGTGCTCCAGATGCGGCGGCCAGTCGTCGATCTGTCGCATCGTCTGCAATCCGCTTCCGCTCAGGTCGACGTAGCGCAGCCGCTTGAGTTGCGACAACATTTGCGGATGGAGCGCCTTCCACTGGCGATTGTTGGACAAGACGAGCGTCTGCAGCGTGGCATTGAGGAAGGCCATGGCGTCGGCGTGGATGGATTGCAGAGTCAAGACGTCCGACATCCTCAGCGTCTCGAGTTGGGCGAGTGGGGCAAAGGCACCGGCGCCCACTTGGCTCATGTAATTGGCGCTCAGGTCGAGCAGGCGAAGACTAGCGCCCAGCGGCGACAGGGCGTCGCTGGGAACGTATTCGAGCCGGTTGGCGCTCAGGTCGAGTTCGCTGAGCCGCGCCAGCCCTTCGAAGGCAGCGTAATGGATGTGGTGCAACGTGTTGTTGCTTAAGTTGAGCTGACGCAGCTCGATCAAGGCACTGAGGCCGCCATCGCCGCCGTCCAGCTGAGCCAGCAAGTTGTGGCTCAGGTCTAGACTGAGCAAAGAGGCGGCCAGCGGCGTCCAGCTGGGCGACGGAGCCAACTGTTGCAGCCGATTGGCTCGCAAGTTCAACGAGCGAAGGCGCACGAGCGAGGCGAAACACTGATCACTGAGCCTCTCGATCCGATTGTCACTTAAATCTAATTGCACCAAGTTCACCAGCTCGGAGAGGGAGCCGTCGTCGATGGCCGTCAGCTCGTTGTGCCGCAGATCGAGCACCTGCAGCTGGCCGAGACCCTGGAAAGCGTGGCTGTCCAGGTGTGCGATGGCGTTGTGGCTGAAGTTGAGGGCCCTCAGCACTTTTTGCGAGCCGAGTTGGCGCTGGCCGAGGCCGGTCAGGGCGTTGTGCGACACGTCGAGCAGCTCCAGGTCGGCGTAGAAGTCGAGCGACTGCCGGATGGTGGCGATGCGGTTGTGCGCCAAGCGCAGCGAGCGCAGGGCAGGATTGAGCAGGATGGGCACCACGTCCAGCCGCGAACCCGCGCAATCGGCCTCCAAGGCGTGGTCGTTACATTGGCACTGAGACGGGCAAAACGCTTCGGCCACCATCAGCTGCGAAGAAAGCAGCAGGCCGCAGCAGACGAGGCTAATGGCAAAGGCCATCATCGACTGCCGGCCTTGTCGATGCAGGACGGACATGTTGGTCGGCCGACGCTTTGCGCCAGACTGGCCAATAACATCATCCGCCGTCTAAAGTCCAAAACAATGCACTTTCTCACGGTCCGTTCTTCTTTTGTTTGATTGGATGTTCTGGTTTTTTTTTTGTTTTGTTTTTTTCCGGCTCTGTGTCTTTGTGAGTGTGTGTGTGTGTGTGTGTGTGGACTAGTCCAGCAGCAGGTCCATCTCGTTTTGTTTTGTTTGTTTTTTTCGGGTTTGTTGTTGTTTGTTTGCCGTTGCTCCTGTCGCTCTGTTTTATAATGATTTTGAAAAGACAAACCTGTTGACGAAAAGGAAGGAAAAACGAACAGAGTTAGATTTTTTTTTCTTGGTTTTTCTTTTTCGGTGAAACATGACATTCCTTAATTGGCAGTATACGGAGAGAGTAACGAGATTTCCCAACGGCATCCACCACTGATATCTGCCGTAAGCTATCAAATCTCCCAAATCTGTTTTTTTTTTTTTTTTATCTCTTTTAATCCACCAAAGATTTTTGTTTTGTTTTTTTCTTTAAAGTTTGGATCGAAAACCAAACACAAAAAAAAACTAAGAGGGCCGTCTATAAAAGAAAATGTATATACACACACACACACATACTATGTAGGAAAAACTGTGTGTGTGTGTCGTCAAGTCATCCATTTCGTTTGAACGCGGGTTGACGATGTTTTCCTCCAGCAGAGAAAATGGCTATAACTATATACGTCTTATACGAGATTTTTTCTTTTTTTTTAGTGTGTGTTCTGCTATCACGATCGCCTTTTTTTTTTCCCGTCTATAATACCCCGACTCGTTGAACCCCCTCCCCTTTTCATCCTCGGAAAAACCGTGAATATTCAAATTTACAGTAAAAAAAAAAAAAAATTAAAAAAATTTGGCGTCCACTCGGACGAAGGGCGCCCACCACCCGTCGGGACTTGGACGTCGAAAGAGAGAGAAAAACTATACGGGGGGATTTAGTGTGTGTACGTGCTCTTCTCCCTCCCCCCTGCTCATTCTCACACTCAGTCCAAGTTATTAAAATTTCATCGACACCTCATCTTTATTGATAGATTCTTATCTGTTGGAGCTTCTCGATCTCGTCGTGTCTATTCTTTTCCACAGCAACGGACACGATCAGATTTACTTTTTTTAATTTATTATTATTTTTCATAAAAGATGAGAGGTGGTAAGTAGTGAAAGAGTCGGTTACTCGTGAATGATTCACAATTTTCACGACGATATCTACGCCGGACTCGTTGGAAACGCGAGAAATGTCTACGCAATTTTGGACCAACGAGTTGGAAATGAGAACGGCCGTTCGACGGTTGGCTCCGGCAGACAATAGTGAGAGTGATGGGGTCTGAAAGCAAGTCGGCGTTAATGATTCATCAAGCCATCAGCCGGCGCAGGTAATGATTACCGACGAACGAGAGAAAGGGCCGAGTGCAGCACACACGCGTGTCTAGTCACAGACACGCAAGTCTCTTTTTTTGTTTACTGGTTGCCCGAAAATCGGTGCCATTCAATCAAGTGCACGTACACATACAAAACGATGCGCGACTCGTAAAATAGTTAACTGCCATGAGACGGCGAAAGGCCAATGTCGTAACACACAAATACAATCAGTGCGCGTCGTCTCTTTTCACTGGCCAATTTCTAATGTTTCGTTCGCCATGTCATAATTCTTTCGCAACTATTTGGGGTTTTTTTTTTTTTACCTCTTGATCGGTCGATTGAAATGATTCACACGAATGCGGACGATTGATGTTCTCGCCGATCCACTTTTTGAGGACGAATTGCGCTTGATTTTCGATATCACTAGTTGCAGACGAAGTCGGTCATTTCAAAACAAACAAAACAAAAATTCACGGTGGGATTATGGAGAAGACACAAACACGATGTCTACACTGTTCACGCAAAAAACAAAAGAAAATGTGCGTGTTTTGTTTTTTTTTTCCAAAAAAAAAATCGGTTTTCAAATTCAGGCACTCGTGAAAAATTGTACACACAAGAAGAGACGGTGTGTAAGAGTGCTGGCATCAGCAGAGTGCACACAGTTTTTGGGCGTGTGGTGGTGCGCCGCGCTCGGAGTTCCAGCCACGAATGACCGATCTGGCTTACTGAGCGCTTGTATTTAGCAGCTGTAGTGTGTGTGTGTGTGTGTGTGTAGTATACCTAGCGTATAGCACACACACTAGCTATCCGTTTGGGTTCCGACTTTTCTTATTCCCTGCACAAGAGTCTCCTTTTTAAAAAACAAGCTGAGCAAAAAGAGGGGGAGGGGGGAGCCCCCGGTGTGTGGGTACAACACACACAGTAAAAGAGGGAGGAATACCAGAAGAAGAGAAAAAAAAAGGAAGAAAAGAGGAGGGAGGAAGGTGGCAAACAGGGAGGAATTGGGAGGGAGTTTTTCGAAAGAAAAAAAAATATGGGCGTCTGGTCTCTGGGCTTTAGAACTTCATAAAAGGTGGTGCTAGTAGTAGGAAGGTAGTGGTGGATGAGGGATATAACATAACGAAGGCACACACACACACACACACACAAAAAGATGAAGGGGGGGAAAAGAGAGAGAGAAGAGAGAAAAACAGTAATAACCGGTGTGTGTGGCTCGAAAAGAATTCTTCCGGGGCTAAAAAGCTATAAGCAACTCGACACTCCTCTCCCTCCTTTTTCTTTCAAAAATTAGATTTTATTTGATATGGTGGCGAGAGAAAGAAATAGAAGAGGGGGGGATAAAAAAAAAACTGACTGGTGGTTTCAAATATTATATTAACCTATTTGGTGAATTTGATCCCTGGTTGTTTGGTGTGGGTAAGAAGAAGCAACAAACGTGTGTTTACAGACACACGCGTAACATGTGGTTTTTGATTGGTGCCAATTAAACGTTGACTGAAAGAGAAACAAAACAAAAAAATGAAAATAATAAGGGCGATGACATCTATTACAACATATAGTCCTACCGGCTTATCATGCAGTGCACGTCATCCGGTCGGATGCATTATTCATGCCGATCATACTCGATGGCGTGATGTATGTCTTCCCTATTTCTCTTTCTATTGCCTATCGACTCGTTTCAGATTGAGCGCATTCTAAACGATAACGTGAAAGGCAATCCCATAGAAAAAATAATATCATACCATTGTGATTGACCATCGGCCAATATATACCTCCCTTTCTTTTTCTTGATCCGCCGGAATGTTGCCGGCGCATTCCAACCCATCACACACATTACACTCTTTATAGATAGATATATATATATTATTATTCCTCCAACCAGCTGGACTGACTTGCTCGCCTATATCAGTGCGTGTAAATATACACTCAACTGTATCTATCTCTTTCTACCTTTTCTCTATGGTGTGTAGTATGCATACACTAAAGAGGAATGCTATTGAACCAAGATCCCAAAACATTTTTTTCACTCACTTCTACTGGCCAAAGTCTATTGGCTTGTGTCCTGTTGTCTGTAAACCATTCACATCTACAGTATATGTGTGTGTATATATATATATTTCTTAAAACGTGTTATCAGCTATCCTCTCTTCTGAAGCGGCTCTTTGCAATGTCTGTAGAGAAGAAGAAGAAAAAAAAGGGTCTCTTTCCTTTGACCTCTCTCTTTCTATTCTTTTGATACACGTACTCTTAACGTTATGCCCTGTTATTGTTGTCCATTTATAAACACACACTCTGTGGCACTCACTTGTGTGTGTGTGTGTGTAAAAGAGAGGATATATATACACTAGTATATATGGACGACGGGCCGGCACGAATCGCCACAAGAACCCAAAAGGTGTGTGTTGCCGATGTGCAAACGAGAAGAGGGAGGGGGGACATGTGGCACACATCAAGAGGCCGGAGAGGTCCCACAGCCGGCCGGTCATCTATTTAACGACCGGAGCGGACGGGACGGACGTTTTCTTTTTTGATATACCTGACAATGTGAACATGGGCGCGCAACACGGTCCCCTTCTAATATGATACGCATCGAGTGGTGCATTTTCTAGCAGAGGGAAAAGAAAAGAAAAAAAAAAATTAAATTATTCGAATTTTTTTTTTTTTCTATGTATAAAAAAAAAATTAAAGGGGGGGATCTGTGATGTGTGTGACGGGTGGTTTTTTTTTTATCTCCCTTTAGAAAGAAAGAAAAAAGGAAAAGGGAGGAGAGTTTTCCGATTTTCAACGGTTCGTCAGCGGATGAGTCGCGATGGTCGAGTGGTACGAACGCGGACTTTAGAGGGGGGGGGAGTTTTGCATCCCTTCATGGATGCTCGACTTTCTGCCGTTTGATGTTTCAAGTGTTAGAGAGAGGGGGAGGGCCCTCTTTTTATTTAATATTTTATTATTTATTAGAACTGCAGCTCCCCCATTGTGTGCGGAATGGGTTGTGAACACGTGATATGTTTGTGATCGTGTGTGTGTGTATCTATAAAGATATTGTGCCGTTCTTGTTTTCTTTTTTTCTTTCCCCCCCTTTTTCTATTTGGTAACTAACTCTAAACTCTATTTTCGATCGCGTGTTTGTTCAAACACGGAGGCGCTTTTAGCGACTTCCTGCATTTTCGGGGCGAGCATCGTCGTTTACAGGCCAAGATTTGATTCCACTATAACGTCCAATGTTTATTGTTGTTTTCTGTTTGCCATGCCTTTTTCTTTGGCCTTTCCATTGTTGACAAACTCGAGATGAAAACAAACAAAAGAGTCAAAGGCATTCTTCTTATATTTCTCTGAACGTCGGCACGAAACATCCGTCCAATCAAAACGAAGGCGTTCGATTTCTTTTTTGAATGTTTCGTTTTCTCCTGGTTCAGCTTTTTTCTTTTGTTTTTTATTCCCTAAAAAAAAAACTGCAGCTGGACGTTGTTCTTCTATCGTCTCTATCGAGCCGAACGCACCCTCGTGAGTTTCATATATCGAACTCGGTTCGCTTGTAAACACGTTGGGCTTTCAAAAAATAAAAAGTTCAGACGTCCTCCCCTCACATAATCAAAACCGATTTTGTTTTTTTTCTCTCTCTCTCTCTTTTGTTTGCTGGGCGCCTAAACGAACAAACTGTTGGGCTCGTGATGCTATCAGAACACAATCATTTTTTTTTTTGCTCCCGAAAGTCCCTCATTTCTAGAAGAAGCGAAGCATTTCGCAGAGCGCACAACAAAAAGGGACACAGGAAACGTTGATGAGAACTTGGAACATTCAGCGTGTCGTGATGGTCCTTCATAGAGAAGACACACACAAAGAAAAAGAAAGAGGAGAGCTACACTAAACTCTTGTGATGTTGCTGTTCGCCATTGAGGGATTGCATTTGAATAGAGGCGCAATAAGAAGATGAAAATGGATTCAATGAAAGATGACCATACACTCTTCGACCAATTTTCCTATTTGCTCTTGTATTTCATACGCATTTTATTTTTCTTTCTGTGTATTCAGCCCTCCTTCTTTTAAATCTCCTCTTTTGATGCCAACATTCATTTCGCAGGAGGCTAGATCTTTGATATTTCAGCATTTTCCGAGAGGGGCAAAAAAGAGGCTCGTTATACACGAACCAACATGCAAGTTTCCTCTTTTTCTTTTGTTGTACCATTGCTCTGCTATGCTGAGTCTTCTTCTGTTTGTGTGCGTGCATTGAGAGAAAACGTGAACGTTAGAAAATCCCAATCTGATGGCATTTCACGCCGTTGCACTGACTTTTTGACTGGCAAGAGACTACGCCGAATGGCGTGTATCTATGGGACAGTAGAGAGAGAGACACCGTCCATTTCTGGGAAGACGACAAGTCCCCCCCCTCCTCTACAAAGAAGAAAAAGAGGGAGAGAGAGTCCAAGTTGATGTATAAAGGACGAATGCCAGACATGAGCCGAAGCGTTCCGACTCTTTTCTCTCTCGTCCCAACTCTCTTAACTCAAGAACACGACAAGGTGTTGATAGAAATCCATTGGCAATAGGACGGAACCGCTCTGCTGGCGCGGTATAGGAATCTACACACACGTGTGTCCACCCCCTCGGTCTCTATCGCCAAGAACTTCACTCCATCTTCTCTTGTGTCTTCTCAGCTTTTTTTTTTTTTTCCTTATTCTTTAAATACCTCTCTTTTACATCTTTTTATTTTTCTTTTATTTGAACTTTTTCCCTTCGAAATATAAAATAAAGAAAAGAAAAAAGGGATTTTTTTTTTTTTTTTTTTAAAGACACACAAGACAAAAAAAAAAAAATGTAAATAACTCTATTGACTAGATGCTTATTTGCTTTTGCCAGACGGGTCGACTCTAAATAAAGCCTCCCTCTGGCACTTGGTCCGTTCGTTCCTTATGTCGGCATGGCGGCGGCGGCGGCGTCTTTTCTTTTTTCTTTTTTCTGGGTTCGTCCCAAGACATTTCGACGTCTCATTCTTTTCTCTTCCCGATTATTTTATTTTATTTTATTTTTTTTTAAGCATTGCCGGGAAATTATAAGTCGCCTCCATTCGTATGAAAACCACGAACGCGATGGTAACACACACAGGCGACAATGGGGCAACTATTGCGCATTTGAATGCGCCATTTTTAATCACATATCAACGTCGAAAGCTCCGAGACTTTTTTTTTTTCTTTTTCTGGGAACGGCGGTGACCGAGCCGTTTCTCGAAGGTAACACAGACAGCAACAACAAAAAAATACGCCCCTTTCTATTGCCGCCGTTGCGGACGAAATTAAAATCACGCAATTCACGTTACGCGTTCCGCTAAAAAGAGAAGAAGACGATGAAGAAATAAATCTACCGAAAAGAAAAAGAGAACTGGCCAAATTAGAAATTGCTGGCCGTTATTGAGACGGCGCTGTCCGTTCTTCAACCTTGTGGGAAAATGTTAAAAAAAGAAAAATAAACTTATTTCATCTCCTTTGCGCTCCCATCGGCTTGCCCCACTGCTCACACAATTCACCTCCCCCCCATCGGTGCGCTTCCTGTTGTCAAACGTCCGGAAAATGCGTGTTTGAGATAGAGAAACTTTTGCTGCAGGCAAATCATCATGGTAATAGAGCGAGTAATAATCATAACAATAACAATAACAGCTAATGTATATACGGAATGAAAGAAAGACCAGAAGTCTATTATAGTGCTGCATATGCTGCGCGCTTGTTGGGTCTTTTCTGGTCATAAGAGTTTATGCTGCGTATATGGCAAAGCTGAGCAATCGTATCGGCCATACTTTGTGATCTATTGTTGCTTTTCCCCTTCTTTCCGGCTTCCGCAGCAACTGTCGACATCAATTCTTCTGCGGCACACACTTCTTCTTGAAATTTGGGTTTCGAACACATACACACACATTAAATGCGTAGCGGCCTGGGCACGTGTTTTAAATGAATGAAGTGACAAGACGCCCCCCTTTCTTTTTTTTGTTAAATATTACCAAGTAATTGTTAGGGGGTTGTGTAAAAGTTGAATTACCCCAAAACGGATGAACGAGGTGGGCTCAGGTCTACATCAAAGCATTTTTTTTTTTTTTTTATTGGTAAATACAAAAAGAAAAAGAAAAAAAGATGGGAAGGGGTTAGAGAATGGCTTCGTGTTTTACGTTTCAAAGGATTACAAAAGCTTATTATTCTGGTTGCTTTTTCGTTTAGGGATAAAAAGAAATCCTTTAATGAACTTTCCCTCTCGTCCGGTGCTGTCGCCTGAACATAAGTGAAAGAAAAGGGTGGGAGAAAACAAAAGAGAGTTGGGGTTGGGGGAGACAATCCAAACAGAGAGCGCACAGTATCTGAATAGGAAAGATAAATGATTGTTGGATCACGATTTCTTTTGACTATTACACACACACAGATATATCTGACGCTTTGAATCGGGATTCGTTTGGATAGGGTTCGTTACCGCCGACGGCCCGTCGAGAAACGCTGACCAACAAAAGAGAACTGATGAAGATTATCGCGAATTCACACACAGGTGCACGTGAAAGGCAACTGGTTCTCTATTCCTTTTTAGGGCTTTTTCTTCTTTCGCTGCAATGAGTTTTGAAATAAGAAATCTAAAGGGCGTGTCTACAGGATAACACGTCAGGTGGTTCGTTTTACGTTCGACCAAATCAGTAACTTGTATTTTTTTTTTTGTGTTTCCCACATTTTTGTCTTTTTAATGCTGTTGAAATTAAAAGAATTAAAAAAAAAAAGAAGAGTTGCAACAACGGGAATTCTTTTGTGTCCGATGTTGAACAAAAAAGGGAGTGGCCGGATGCGATTGAAGTCGTTAGTAAAGTCCCAATCTAACCTTTAACGGTCTGCTTTTTATTTCACATCAATAGGATACACCTAACTGTGAACGCGTGTTTTGTTACACATCGTCTATTTTTTTTTCTTTTTAAATATTAGATACGGTTTTGATTTCATTCTTTGCCCAGTCATCAGCAGAGATGAGTATCGGCGGTTTTCTTTTTTCAAACCATTCTCCCCTTTCTATTGTTACGTTTTTTTTGTTGTCTTTTTTCATAGCGAGTCTGTTGTGACGCCATTGTTGGCTCGCACTCGAAGCCAATCGAGTTGTGTGTGTGTTGAACATCATCAATCCGACAATCGAAAACGAGGGAAACTCTGTGAGATGCTTGGAAAACAAAAGAGAGCTCGAGGGCCAGGTGATTGATATCCAAGTGATCTCCGTCTTTATATATATACCACGTCACACACAACAGCACAAGTTATTCGATTCCAGCTCCTTTTCCCACCTTTCTTTTCTTTCTTTATTCTTTTTTCTTTTTCTTTTTCGCTTATCCTATGTGAATATCAATCAGCACGCAATGGGATTCTCTTCTATCGGTCAAGTACTTGCGTGCATCTAAACACACCACGGGGCCAACTGAATAGAGAAACCCTTCAAAAACATTGCCGTCACGACGTTGGACGACGACACTTTTATTTTTCATTTTTCTTTTTTTCAACTTAAAACAAAACAAAAAAATGGAAGAAATAAAAAATTCTTTTCTAACCGTCACGCATCTGCGAGCAAATCGCCAGTTATTCCTATATCAATTGCTGCCTGCGTCTATATAGCGAATATATTTTCTATGGGAAAGCTTGTTTTCTTTTTTTTCTTTTGTATGCTGACTACTTAAGTGGAAGGACAACCCTCTTTTGTTAATAATGATGATATATAGGGAACCATCTTTCCTCACAGATGAATGCGTCCATCAAGCCTAATAGGAACAAGCAGATTTAGCTATATTCAAACCTCTAAAAGATTTAAAGAAAGCCTCCCTCTTTGTGTCTCTTTATGCTCCTCCTTTAAATATAGTTTGTTTTTTTTAACCCTCCGCTTTTTGTTTACTTACGTGCGGTTTAAGCTATTTCATATATATATATTTTGTGTGTGTGTGTGTGTGTGAGCGTGCACACTACAAATAGGGGCGAAGACAAGAGGGAGGCGCACACATTTCTGTACAAAGTCCTGAAGGAAATGTCCGTTGAATGACTCGGAACAAAAAAATAAAATTAAACGAATGCCGACGTTAACAAACAAGGGCTGCTCTCTGTCGTTCATCTTTGACTATATTTCTAATGTTTTAGTCGGTTCAAAGTAATTATTTTAATTCTTTCTTCGGTCGTTCCTTTGTTGCACATTGAAAACGGTTGAAATTTCTAATTTAAAAAAAAACAAAACTAAACTGGCTAAACCGGATAATTGATGATCTCTTCCGACTTTTAGCGGCCAATTAAATATCGGTCCGTCGGCCAGTCCCAAATGGTGGACTGCAGTATAGAAAAAGAGAAAAACAAAAAAATCGACCTTTTTTTTTATCTATTTTTCCTCGTCGATTTCCCCGGTCAAGGAAACCCAAACTAAAAGCTTCGCCTACAGGATATCTAATAAACTAAGTTTCTCTCTTATTTATTTATTTTTTTTTCCTTCTTTCTTTTCCCTGCACCTGTGGGGGGTTCTTCCGGCCTTCGTTAAAAGTGCTGTGAGAATAGGCAAGTTTTTTTGTTGTTGTTGTTTTTTTTTTTTTTAGCGCGTCCAGATCCCATGGATGCGGTTGTCGGTCTGCTATGAATGCGGATGTATCTAGCTGTGCACCATATAGAACTTAGTATATACCACGGAGATAAATGGCTTATAGCAAACCCCCCTCGCGTCTGAATTGCGTGCATTTGCCATTCTACTTGTAGCGAAATAAATACGTGTTTACGTCCATAGGGGAACTGGCACGCAAACACAAATACCACACCCAGGGCTGACTTGACGGACGTGGTGGCGCGCGAAGGGAGCAATTTGTTATGCCGCGGCGTCAATTACGTAGCGGCGGCGGCGGTAAATCCATTACAGACGGGGGGGTTAAAGGAAGGTGGGAGGCACACCGTTCCAAAAGAAAGAAAAAAAAAAGGCGAGTGGATATGTGTGTGTGTGTGTGTGTGTGTGACCAGCTATTATAGTAGGGAGAAAAGACGAGGAAAAATTGACCAATTCGAGGAAATAACAACACACACGTTCGGAACATGACCAGTGTCCGTTTCGACGAATTTTTTTATTTGGTGCGTGTGTTTTTCTTCGTCTCTTTTCACAGTTGGTGAACCGCAAAAAAATAAAGAACTTTGTGCTGCCGCAAGGTACACACACACACACACACTTGGGGGGTTCATTATAGAACAAACTTTGGACGTGGTGGTTGAAAGGACAAGAAAGAAAAAAAAAGGAAGAGCTTACACACATTGGTGTGGACATATTATCATTATTATTATGATTATTATTTTTACCTTTGCCTGTTGAAAAATGTCCGCAAATGTGTCTCTACCTGCGACTTGTTGTTCTCGAATAGAAGTGGGGGGAGATGGCCTTTTTCTTTTTTTTTTCCTCAAACCGCAACAAACATCGAAACTTGTATACATTTTGCGGCTCGCACAGCTCCTCTTCCGCTCTTGCGTTGGATGAACTCGTTCGCTTAGACGCTGTACATAGTTACAGGCAATCGATTAGTATACCGCGCACAGAAATGATTTCCGATTTCCGACTCATTGTTCCACCTCTACATTTTCTTTTTTCGACGGTTATTTTACCGTTCCGCTTTGACCATATTTTTTTTTTCTTTGTTATTCAATATTTTTTTTTAAATGGGGGGGGGGGGATAAGAATTTGATAAAAGAAAGAAAAAGTATAGTCGGCCGCAAAGTCCCTTCTCTTGTTTTGTTTGTTGTTTTTAGTTGTTGTTTCATTTCCGTTGTTGTAACGAAGACAATGACAAGACTCTCCGTGACGATTGCCTGGCTAGATATATACACTTTTAATCCGAAACGTCTAATATTCACGCTGCTGGTCTCTCGTGCAGCGGCTTGCCGAAGGAAATCTTTCTCGACGCCAAGACGAAAACAAAAGCGCATTGTATATTCATCAAGATGGCGAGCCTCTTTCTTTTCATTTCGAGACGACAACGAAAATCAAAGTGGCCATCCATCCGGCGGTATATCTTGTTTTCAAGTCGACGTCTCCATCGCAACGCATCCGACACAACGCAATCTATATTCCCGTGTAACACTCGCGCTCATTCCTTAATCCAAGAATATGTAGATTTTTTATTTGTTTTAATGCATGGCCAAACCGATCTAAAAGAAAAGAAAACAAGCGGTCGTTGCACGAATGATTTGATTTGAATGATTTTCTCGGGAAAACCATTAACAATTCGAGCCAAACAGAAAAATTTTCGACATCCAAACATTCACGTTCGAAAAAAAGATAAGAAAAAGAGGAAATCTGTTGTTTCTTCGGAAGGCGACGTTCTATTCATCATTACGCTGTTTTTTTTGTTTTTCATTATTTTTATACGACTATTATTTAGCTAAGGGCGAAATGAATTCAGAGAGTTGACGATAGCCCGACTGCTCGTTGTTGAATTTACAACCAGACGCAGCAGAGAATAAGGAGAAGCGTGTCCGAATTAGTGGATGAAAATTCTCGCCGCGCGTTGTGTCTCTGTCGCATACGCCGCCTCGCCGCGGTATCTTTTGACCCTCCAGGTGAGACGGATTAAAAGAAAAGAAAAAAAAAGGTTTTTTTTTAAATGTATGAAATAAAAAGAAAAAGTTGGGGATACGCGCGCAATTGTGTTGGGACTCTTGTGAAAGAAAAACAAGCGGCCAAGCCGAAACGGAGTTGTCAACAATAGGAAACGGCGCAGTCAAAAAAAGAAAAATATAGGTGGGGAGTTTTTTGAAAAATCATCAGCAAGTGAGGGACCCTCATAGAATAAAGAGCCAAGGTAAAATAACACTAGGGTTAAGATGAGCTTTTGGCCTCGAGTACTCACTTTTGGCCTTCTTCTGTCCTACTGCTGGAACACACACAACAACAACAACAAAAAAATAGAAGAAGAAGAAGAAGAAGAAAATAAAAAGGTGTATTAGAGGTACTACAGGAGGGCTCCTAAGTATATCCACTGTGTGCGTCGGTTTATTTTTCTTATTTTGGAAAGAAGGGGAAAGAGGTCTAGTATATACGCACACATAGTCATTGACTTTTTTCGGTTTTCTTGTCCCCCATCTTCTTTCTTTCTTTTTTTACCTGCTTCTTTTTTCGGCAATGAGAGCGCCAGAGGAGCTTCTTTTGAACCTTCCAAGAACAACATTTACACTGGAACCTAAACCGCGATGGCCACCATCCTTTGCCTTAGAAAGATATTGTTATTTTTTGATTCCCTTCGCTTTTGTGTGCGTGTGTGCGAGAGAGTCCGCCTTCTGTCCTTTTTTCTTTCTTTCCTTAAGGTAAGCGACGCGTATAGAACAACACGACACGGGGCGACCCATAACGATAATCTGTTGTCCTTGGCCGCAAAAACAACTCTTCAGTATAACCATGTGGCTGGTGCAGAAATTCCTTCTTCCGCAGCCAGTCGTTTCCACTCAAAAATACAATCAACTCTTTTTCTTTTCATTTTCTTTTTTGTTTTCAAATTTCCCCTTTGCTTTTTTTTTTTTTTTTTGTTGGGTCGAGCACCATATGTGTGTTTTTCCGGTCTAACTGTCTTCCATTCTCTTTTCGTTCCTGGAAAAGAGAATATGCATATTGTTTCTCATTTGTGACGGGAGAGAGAGAGAGAGAGAGGGAGGGAGAGAGAGAGCGACAAACGACGTTATATAGACGACTCTGTCCATGAAAAACACTGGATGTCTTGTCTTTTGCCGATGATTGCTGACAGATGAGGTGACCCCCCTTTTCTTCCTCTTCTTGTTGATGCTTCGTTCTCTGCGAGCTGAAAATTTGAAACCCGTGTTTGCTTTTTGTTTTGTCAATCTACGGGAAAGCGAAACAAACAAACAGAAACCACAAAATGTGGGCCTCTTTGTGATCCTTTGCGTCACACGCTCATTTCAGGCAAAATACAAAAAAGAAGGAAAATATAAAAAAATGAAACAGATCTTCATGAAGCAGAGATTTTTGTTTTGTTTAATGTTTTCTAATAAGGGCTCATTTTTCTATCCTTTCCAAGAAGAACGACCTCTTACTAATTGGATTGTGCATACCGAGAGATACCGTACGTTGGTGTACTACACGAGAGGATGATCCTAATTTTGCCGGCATAGCTCAACAACAACACACACACAAAAACAACGGTGAGAAAAACATGACGATGATCCCCGACACCTCAACTCTTTTTTTTGTTTCGTTTTACCTCCCAGCCCAATTAGGTAGAAGCTAGACAGAGCATCGGGGTCCCGGTTTGTGGGTGCGTCTAATTACATGGACGCGGAGCTATATAGTCTTATACGAGTGCAACTATATAGTTATTTGATGCTATTGCTACTATACCTTTGCTTGACTCCATCGGCCGTGTTATAAATTCGCCCTGTGGTCATTTCCTCTTTCACGTTAGTTTTTTTTTGTTGTTCAATCCAATGGGATGTGCCCCCCTTTGCTTTCCATTTTTTTTTTTAATTTTTTTATTTAGTCCTTTCTGTTTGTGAACTTGCGATGATGATCGTGCCCGCGTGTATCTGTGTGAAATCTCTTAGCCCCGGACGAGGGCGACGCAAAGAGGCAACTTGCCCTCTTTCTTTCTTTTTTTTACTGGTATTATTACCCACCACCCCGGATTTTGGATGCTTTTATCAAGAGATAGTGGGGTTATAGTATGTACAGTGGGGGTGTGCATGTGTGGGTTGAGAGAACAAGGGACTGATTTTTCTCACGCAAAACAGTTCCCACACATATACACACAAACATACAAATAGCTAAGCAAAGAGATACCATACTTTTATTAGGTGTAGCCTAGCCTATATACACGTCATTGCTTCTCTCTCTGTGTGTGTGTGTATAGGATGTGCACATTCTATCAAAAGGAGAAGGGGGGAAAAGTGGGAAATAAAGAGCCGCCCGGTACAAAATTGGGGTTAGCCCGTCTGAGAAGAAGAAGAAGAAGACTTGATTAATCTAAATGACTTTGTGGTCGATCAGCCAAAAAAAGAATAGATAAAAATTCCGTGTATGTTCTATTACCGGGTATTGTTTTCTTTTGTTTAAAATTATTTATTTATTTCTTTTTTCTTTTTCTTTTTTTTTAGTTTGTCTTTCTTGCGTGGGGTGTGTGTTTAATATCAGTGAAGAGACTTAATCAGTTGGGCGTATTTCACGCGGGAGCAACGTGCCGAAACCGCACTCGCATAAGGAAAAAAATGTATGTGGAACCCACGCAAAAAAACACACAACAATTGTTTACTGAGCTTCCTCTTTTGTCTTTTATTTTTTTCCCTCGTCGTATTTTAAAATCATCTTCTTGTCTTTGTTATCAGAAAAAGAAAAAAAAAAATCTCCTGACTTTGCGGTGGTGGCTGTGAAAGACGGGCCAGTACGGCACAACGAAGATGGTTCGTGAAAGGTTGCCTCTCTTCTTTCTTTTTTTTTTTCGCTTGTACTTTTATATAACCTCGTTCGAGTTTGCGTGCGTGACAACAACTCAAAAGAGATGTTGGAGACGGAATTTCTCTTATGGCAATGAAGAAGAATAAAAAGGACGACGATGGAATGCCTGTTGTCTCTCACGTCGGGAACAAACACGAAACCGAACAACAGCACAACAACGAAGCGAAGAAAAAAGAGAAAAGAGACACACAGAGAGACGACATTTTACGGGGCATTCGTGAGTCGCATCTACTTTGACGCTAATGTTACGGAAAAGCCTTGCAGCACGCTGACGACTCGAATTCAAAATAAAGCGAACGCAAAAGTTTTCAGGGCGCTAAAGAATGACTCTTTTCTCTATCCTTTCTCATCTGCTGCTGTTGATGGCGGGTACGCATAAAACTTTTTCTTTTTTTTCATTTTGATCAAAAAGGAAACGTGTTATTTACGATATTAATCGCGCGCGGCTAGAGAGCGGCGCTGTGGACGGCCTTGGCAAGCGGACGTCTCGACGTTTTTTGGCTTGTCGATGAAGGTGCGCGGTGGACTGACTGTGAGCAGATAGTTACGACGCGACCATCCGGATTTCCCTCGTAGATATACGCACACACCATCTCACCGATTGTGAGCTTTTTATATGCCTGTCCAAAATGAACGGGGAAAACCGTCTCTGACGGACCGAAAAAAGAAAATGTCGGCAGAGAAATTCTTAGAAATTTCATCATCTTTTTTTTTCCTTTTTCTCATCTACTTTTACTTCCTTCCAATTCGTTTTTTTTTTCAATTCTTCTTTATTGTTGTTGCACACAGTATATATTGTAATGGTTACTCAACCAACCTACAATGCTGTAAAATGTTGTGGACAATCGTTGCATGTTTCGGTTAGCGCTCCGGTTAAGTTGGAACGTCCGTCCCTCAAAAATAAAAAATAAAATGTTTATCTGCTCCGGCGTATATAAAACTGAGTGAGACAGGATTCAGTCGGGCACACTTGAAACGGAGCTATAGAGAGAAAAAAAAATATATAAAAATCAAGAGTCGGGCTACAGACCAAACACAGAGAGTTTGACGTTGGCCAAACAGGACTGAGAGCTATCACGCTGTGTTGGTATCAGTAGGTAACATCACGTTACGTCAATCTAAAACGTCCACTTTGCATTTATCGGATTATCGTCTTCTGTACACCACCAATATGTATGCATATATATTTTCTTTTATTTTTTATTGTCATGATCTATTGGCATTTTTTTTTTTACAGATTGGCTTTGACCGTTTTTTTGTGTGTGGAAAGAATGTTATCCGATAGCTTTTACCTCGTTTTCGTAACGGCGATCGTCTTGTCGCATCGGGTGGAAACGCAGGTGACGTTCGATGGAGCGTGCCCCAAACTTGACGTTGTTGGCGATTTTGACCTACACAGGGTATGCGCTATAAATAGTCGTCCGATATAAATAACCAAAGCAGACAGATATTATTTGTCGCGCGTGATTTATTTATGTCATTTCTCTAACGTCTGAAATGTAACCAGTTGCAAAATTGTCTTTTTTCGTTTCACATTAGATTTTTTTTTACTTTTGATTATTTTAGTATCTTGGCTTGTGGTACGAGATCGAAAGCTATCCAGCCGTCTTCAGCTCGTTCGCTAGTTGCACGACAGCCAACTATTCTTTACTGCCTGATGGCAACGTGCGAGTCATCAACCGCAGTTTCAACACCAGGTAAAATAAAAAAAAAAAAACCAAAAAAACAACCAAGTCCTATTTTATTTTTGGAAATTTGATTTCTCGTTTTGAAACTTCCTGGGTACCTCCTTTCCCTAACTTTCAGCTGTTGACGTAAGGGTAGATACAAACAGTGTCTTTCTCCCAAAAAAAAAAAAACCCTCCGGTAGTTGGTGGTTGTAGAAGTAGCAATATATGTTAAGATATAAACACGTCAGTTGGGACCCGCGCTTGTAATTATATTCGCGCTCGTCGCTTGGACGATTTCCCAAAAGAAAAAAAAAATCTTTTTCTTTTCGCCCCGAAGCCGAAATTCACCATCAACGCCCAGTCGATGGCGATGTGTATATTGGATCAGGTGTTGACATCATGTATGGTATATATACATAATGTCCTCTTGTTAAGTTACTCTCTCTCTCTCTCTTTAAAAAAAAAATCTGATTTTCGTCTGAAACTCCAAACAGCAAATAGAAAAAGGAAAATGCAAAGCGCTCAAATGTTTTATATGCTCGCAGGGCGGGCTCCCAAGCCAAACGAGATGATGGCCGTTTGTCTAGTCCTCTCGCTAGCAAACGACCGGCCCGAATGTTTGTTGATGTTGGCTCTGAGCGACATAGTGTGTGGGTACGTTAAGAAAAGAAGAGAATCTCGGGACACCCAAGTCATCGTTAATTTTTTTTTTCTCTTTTTACTGGCCTTAAAAAAAAAAAAAGAAAGAAAGAAAACCAAGTCCGTGCGCGAGCACTGTTAAAAATAGGTCAGCACACAAGCGGCGTCAGTTGAAAGTTTTTGCCTGTGTATATACTTGTCCGCGTGATGTCCTTGCGCACAGAGCCAACGTGTCCTCCACCTTCGCTCGTTTGGCGCTGGTCTTTTTTTTTTTTTTTATTATTATTCAATTTTTTTTTTGGCACAAAAGAACAAGCCGCTTTGGTGGTGGGCCACGACCGATATTATGATAATCTTTGACGGGCTATGCAGAGATGTTTCAAGCGATGCGTTCAAGTGATTGAAAAAAAAAGGAGAAGAGAAACGATGTGGTAAGAAGGTGGAAAAAAAAAAAAAGATGCCAGCACGTTTGCCTCTTAAAAATCTCGAGGCGACACGACTAGATTGACGACCATCGCCTATGCCGATTCAGCGTGGAGAATTGCGCGTTTCATCGAGTCAAACTCTCTCTCTCTTTTCTCGCCCACTTGCCTCACGATGGCCACGAGACGGGCGCATCGTTCGCCTTGATTGAGCCTCGCAGTTTCAGGAGAAGCAAAAAAAAGGAAAAGTTTGGGAATTATGATTATCGTAGCGTGGAGAATGCCTTAAAAAAAAAAACCTATAGGTACGCGACTGTGTGATGTGGAGTTGTGGCACGGCGCCATGAAAAAAGGGAGAAAAAAAAATCTACCGATTGATTTGAATATTTCTTCTGCCTTTTCTATCACCTTTTCCCCTACGCACATACTCGAACATTTTGACTCGTTTATATGGCCATTTCTATCCATTCTTGTCAGTTCGAAAGGTTTCGACATGGTCGACGGTACGGCCCGGCTCATCGAACCGCTGAAAAGGCAGGCTAAACTGGGCGTCGTCTTTCCCGCCACTCGGTTCAGCCGTCCCGTTCCAGACGACGGCAACTATTGGGTGCTGGACACGGATTATACCAACTACTCGATCGTGTGGTCATGCGCAAATTTCAACGACAAAAGCTTTCGTAAATCAACTTTCCATTCGTTCCCCATATTGACTCGAATTTCAATCAGGCTGATTCCATACTCTTCCCTTTTGTTTTTGCCCGTTTGTTTTTGTTATTATTAGAATTCCTTTGGCATCTGAATCGTCGTAGGCAACCATCGCAATCCGCATTGGCTTTTGTTGGTCATCGCATCGATTCGTTTGGTTTGGAACGAAAGTTTCTTCAAACAGCAGAGCAACGCAACTGCCCCGAATCAAGCGAAACATCCTCAATGCGACCAGTTCGTCAACCGAGTCCCACTCGGTCGAGTTACTACGGAAAATAAAATAAATCTTTCAACTGAAATAGTTTGTTGAGGGGGGGAAGGAAGAGGGTGGATTGTTGTCCCCAGCTCTCGTTACTTCCCTGTCTCTGTCTGTCTCTCTCGTTTGTCTTCCGCACCTGCCTCTAAAACCAACTTCAAACAAGCGTGTGTTTTCGAAACGGGCACATGCTGCTGATGAGTGACGTGCCGCCTTATCGGATTATCGATTTTCAGGGTGGTTCCCCTGCTCTGTTGCTGCCTTGATTCTGCACGTCCGCTTGTGGTTGGCCCCACAGTTAGATATCGGTGGTTTGCATCACGCCAGTCCATTAGTTGACACAGGGCACTCTCTTTTCTCTTGGCCTATTGTATTTCCTACGGCCCGCCAAACTTTAAGTGATGGATGACTCTTTATTTTAGCCACACCAACCCATTTTTGTATTCAACCACATCCATGAGAGCTACATAATAAATATCACGAACTCAGTAACAAAAGACGACAGGCGCTCCCAGTTTTCATCACTTTTTCTCTTCATCTTTTTCATTTTTCATTTCTTTCTTCTGACTCTCTCGCGCCCCGTCATTCTCTGATGTCTGTACTCCTTTTGTCGGGGTTCAAACATTAGCGAATGCTTGATAAACGATCAAATCTTGCTGGCCTTTGACTTGCACAGTCAACTGTTGGCCAGCTTTCAGGAAGAGTACTTGACCGAAACTCAAGTCTTCTTTAGTTTCGACGCTAGTGGCATGACCCTGCAGGATCAAAAGGATGCTGGCGTTGGATCTGACGGGCAAACCGTACGGTTTGTCGACGGTGGCGCTGGCAGGCAGTTGCAGACGAGCCATGGCAAAGTCCGGCACAGGAGGAGAGCATGTCTGGCAAAATTCATCGACGGTGCTCCACTGCATTCTGAAGCGGTCCACTGGTCCTGCTTGGTAATCGAGCATTGAGCACAGCGTGTCGATATCTTTGAATTTAGGCGTCAGTCCAGCGCGGACCACGTTGTCGGAACATGCCATACACTCGAGGCAATCTGTCACACCAAAATAGGCTTAATTAAAGCTTAGCTCAGCTGTCATCCGCAGTCGGCTTATATCCTACGCCATGTTTTGCCTACACACACACACACCACCCCCCGTTCGCTCGCCTTCAGATCGCATCCATTGCGACCATCAAGCGTTCGTCACATAAAGGTGCATTATGCATGCGATAGTGAACATACCCCCGAAAATGTAAGCGTGAGGAACATTGGGACCGAGGAACATGCTTTCTCCTTCTTGTAGAACCACGTAATTCATGAAATAAACGCTCCAACAGCCGACGTCGCCCGGAAAATCAGTGGCAATCCGCGTGAAAAGGTCACATTGAAGCGCGTCCTTCTTCTCGGCACCTGGAATGTTAGTTTAGCCAGGGAAATTGGAGCACTGTAATCATTCAAAGGAATAAAACTAGAGCGGAAACGAACTAAGAGACGGGATGCGTTGCTCAAACTGCTTTAGCGCGGAAGCAATCGATTCCTCGCTGGTGTTCATCAAAGCGGAGAAACATTCACGCAGCGCTTGCATTTCCCCTGAATCGGATTCGGCCTTGACTAGCGCCTCACACGCCGACTTTCCCACCACTGCGGCCAACTCGTCAATTTCTGAGAGATCCCTCGGGGTAAATAAAGAGGAAAAAAAAAAAAAATAAAAAAAAAATAGCGTTAGGTAATCGAACGCGAGGGCCTCATTCAAAGAGTCGAATCAATTTTGCCCTAACCTTGGAGAAAAAATTTGATATCTGCTACAGGCCTGAAGCCACACAAGGCTTCAAAGGGCCCTAGCCAAGCAGTCACCATTTCAGGCTTGTGATTGGGATCCTTGTAGAGATCAGGGCGAGTGGCAAACAACTCCTCAGCGTGTTTCTAATTTTGAAAATGTCAAAAACCTGTCAGTGCTGTATGGATTGAAGAGGTATTTAGGCATTACCTTATTGGGATGGGCTTGGATTGATAGTGCCTTTGCCACTGACAGAGCTTTGAACAGAAAAGGAAGGTCTGTCCCGAAAACTTTTTTTTCTTCATCTCCCAGTGAGTCAACATTGCTTAATAGGTGATTCAGCAAAGGTTCATTGGAAGATTTAATCACAGATGGACCGGAAGGGTGTGTTCCCATCCACAGTTCAGCATAGGGATCATTCTCAACTATAGGGGCAGTTGAATTTCCCTGCGAAAGCTGGGCCACAAGACTAGATTTTCCAGCTTTACCCCAAGCATACTTTTGGACGGCGCAGCGAAGTTCCATAATGGCTGCTCCTATTGAAATCCAAACAAAAGAGTCCGATTAAAATGTTTATAAATAGAACGCAAGCTTCCCTTGCCAACAGAGGTAGAGGACAAGGCAAAATTTCTCACTGGGATGACGAGTCTTCTTAGTTTTCACACAAGCCGTGAACAGACAATCCATTTGACAAAGCCAAAAGCGAGATCTTTCTCAGAAGATATGCAAGATTGGTCAACCATTCCATTGAATTTACCTGCTTTTGAAGGGGGGCACACGTGTGTTTTGATGTGGAACGAGGAAGAACACACTATCGCCTTTTTCCTTGACAGGTGACAGCTAGCATCAGCGCCACCTGTCGCTCATGCGTGTAAAGAGTGTTTTCTTCCTTAACGAACGAATGAAGAACCCCATAGAAAAAATGCGTCTTTTTCCACAAGCTGAAATAAGATCAGACAGGCAGCTGGTACAACGTCTTGCTGCATCGTTAGGCTGATCCACCTGTGAAATATTATGTTATCCACGCGCGAACCATTTATTCCGGAAACGACAAAGTGCCCACGCGGATGAAATGGCGATGGATTCCGTTATAACTTGGGGCGCGACCCCACGTCTTCCTTTTTTTTTGCTCTCATTCTCTTCTTGTCAAAACGGTTTTTGCTAGATGCTAACATTCCCCTTCTGTGAAAGGGAAAAAGCTTATTGAATTATGATTTTCAAAAGGTGGGGGGGCAGTCGTCGGTCTTTCAATCTCACGAGCCAACCCCTCGACTTCCGGCCAAAGAGCAAGCTCTCTTCAACCGTAATGACATTTCACAACAACAACAACAACAGGGTCTGTAGATACTCGTATGAAAAGGATTTGACACACAATAAGGGCGAAAAAAAAAAGTGGAACAGAAGAAATCCAAGAGTTTGGGGCTCAAACTGCTTCACCGATCAAAACCAACATCAGCAGGCATTATGGCATTATTATTCATGCGAGCTTACAACACGTCCGATTTTGATGTGTCTCTTCAGAGCTGCTGGGATGCACTGAAGCTCAACAAGGGTTAAGCTGTCTGCCAATACGTTGTTTAATACTCTTCGGGATTTGAATAGGATTTCGATACACTCTAGGGGATTCTTTAATCTGGTTAATTAAGCCTTATGATAGATAACGAGGGTGACGAGAGTTGATTGTTATCTTAGTCCTGGACGTTATGAAGGTTTCTATACTAACCCCAAAGTTAAGTGAATATACCTTACTGGTGACCTTGTTATCTTTTTAGAGTTTTTTTTGTTTTTTTCTTTTCCTTTTTTGTTTTCTTTTTCTCCAATTCTGGAGCTGATTGATCTCCGTCTGTCGCACAGACACGACCAGTCAACACGCAACCGTGATGAGATGACTCTTGTTTACGGTTGCTTCTGAGTTTCGGTGACATTTGCTGCTGAGCAAGACGAAGGACGGTGGATTTTGGCGATATCGTGTATCTCGTTGTGCATTGACCCCCTTCTGACTCCCCTCTCTGTCTTGTATGTCAGTCCAGTCCAGACTTCAGATAGCAATTACCAAAGCCCGATCAATCATCAGACCCGACTAAAACACGAGACGTAGGCCGTTATATAGTGTAGTATCATTAGAGCGAATAGAGAGTCTTCTCCGAGAAGAGCCTTGTACATACATGTCCCTTTTAACCGAATCAATATCGCGTCAGACATGTTAGGCAGAATAAGCGAGCGAATAAAGTGTACACATAAACAACCCGAGAAATGCAATAGATTCCGCTGCTTTTATCTGTAATTGACACATCAGCTCGAGTTTGTTTTTGTTTTTGGTTTTTTATCTGTTTCCAGATATCATACATGGAATGAGGAGGAGACCGTTCGTCAGCAGAAACGAGTGGGGTGTTTTCGTCGATGTGGAGCACTATAGGAAAGCGAAGCCATATAAACAGCGATCCATCAGTCCCGTAGCTGGCTCGTTCGTCTTCATCACGCCAACATTTTCAACCTCCCCCCATCACTAGCTGGTTCTTCTACTTCTTCTTTCTTTTTTCCTGCTGTCTCTGCCACCAGTAGGGAGTGGCGATGAATCAACTTCACTCTCTATAGCTTGCTCTCCTCTCTCTTTCTCTTAAACACTATAAGTTTTATCTCGATAATGTTACGAATATCTCTTTCCCCCTTTGAAATATTTCACCCCCCTACTCTGGGAAAGGAGATGAATAGGAACAGACACCGTTGTAGCGCGCTCCATCAGCCTATGACAAAAGGTCGGCCTTCGTTGTCTAAAGTTTCGCAAAACTAATCAAACCCCGAAAACGAGAATAACCGGATACTCGATCCACCTCAGTATCATACCACTCGGTCCCCCCTTACCAATCTTTCTGTCTTGTTCTAAGCGTAGATATAAATACTATTCGTTCTAAAACATAACTATTTTTCTATTCTTATTTTATCGACAACTTTTGAAGGGTATTTTTTTTTTTTCTCCATTAGTAAAGAAAAGCAGTGGATGATTAGGGCATTTTTGAAGGACTCTTTCCGCTCTTGCTGCACATGCTCTTCCTGTTTCCTCCAGCCGTTAATTTTCATTTCTTTTGAAATCTGGCGCTTTTCGTCACTCGCTAGGATCCCGCCCCCACCTATGCAATTTTTTTGTTGTTGTAACTTATCCTCATTTATATATATATATATATAATACCCGCGCCATTGCTGAACCATCTTTTAATTGTGCCGCTGATGCCACGACTGTACACAAAACGAGATGGATCGTCTTCCATTATCCCCTTTTTCATTCCGTTAATAGCACACGTGTTCCAGCTCCTGGATCTGCGTGTGTAGTAAGGATGACGTCCACCCCTAACTATTACGTGGCTTTCGTACATATATATACAGGACACACACAGACACGGCGGAGGGATATAACATAGACAATGCCGTTTGTTATTAGAGCCAATGGCGACGGCGGTTTGCAGTGCTGTTTACACGAAAAACTAATGAGTAATGACCACCCAGTTTTGTTTGTGTTTGTATCTGTTGACGTGCGCGTCGCTCGCGCTTGTATTTCGCCCTTGTACCGTCTCGCTTGATGCACTGTCTCAACTTGTAAACAATAGTGCTGATGGATTTACGCACTTTACGTCTTTTCCTCGGTCAGCTGTTTATCAATATTGATGGGCTTTTCTTGTTTTACAATGTTTACGGATTCTGTTGGATCCAGTCCAGTACTTCCTGGTAATGGAGTGACATCCATTCCACATTAGACTCTGATCGTTCAATTGATTGATCAATGGCTCTTGCTGCTGTACCGAGCTCGTCGGCGTGGTCTGCTTGCAATTGTTTCAACTGTTACGGGTTTCCCCCCCCCAACAAACAGAGTACGATGAATGATGTGCAATAATGAAATTAGCACTGCGTTATTGGGGAAAGCTAATGTACAATTACCTCTTCTACTTCTGCCGGAGTGTTGAAACCTTCCGATACAGAGTCTACTATCCGGGCTAGGTCGTACAAACTAGGGAAACTTGAACAAATATGTTAGGGGAAAATTGCTGATAAGAGTTAGGAAATGTTGCTGGACTTACTAGGCAACCATATCCGACCAACGGTTTTGAATAAAGTCGAATGTCAGATCACGACCAATCGGGTTTGATCCAACGTTGATAAAAACGCTACTGGCGTCATTTCGCCGGATTCCGGAAGTGGGATCCAAGCTCCATTCCAGCAACCTAATAAAAAAAAACGACTGTTTGTAAAATTGTACAGTTTCTTACAAGGATGTTGTGTCTTACTTTTGTAATGTCAACGGGTCGGTAGAGCAACTTAGTCCGAAAAGTAATTTTGACGATTCAGCAGCCACGTTTGAATCAAGATATCGTTGGAAGGCAAAGTCCCATTCGGGGTCTCCACCGTTAGCGATTGCTGTACAGGTAATGGTTGCCTTTTGATTGACAGGAACAATACTAAGGTTCCACCCCAAATTGAAAAGGAATCCCAATTGAATATTTATCTTAAACTTTGTGGATTATTATATAGTGTAGATTGTTTTTGTACGTAGGGTTTGTTGGGTCGTTCATCCAAGCTTGGTAAAAGTTGACCGAATTAGATACGCAATCCCCAATATCTAGCTTGCAAGCCCAAGTGACAGCTGTGACTCGAGTGTAAATAAGAAGGTGAGAATCTCCGACGGTATCGTTGAACTTGACGTAATCGTAAAGTGGCGTTACTAATTTCGTCAGGTAACCCTGCGCGTGAGTCGATTAAACCGTGTTACAATTACACTCAGCGTCATGATTTAGCGTTACTGACCTTAAATTCTCCATATCCTGTCGTCCGGATGTACATCAGATCGAGGTAACTTAATCCGTTCAGCGCCGATGTCCACGGGATATAATCCTGCTCTTTCGTCAAGTATTGGGTCAACTCCAATGGAAAGGCGTAAGGCAACGCATTGACACGGGCAATGTTCAAGCTGTCGTCAAGCAGCTGGGCTCGATTAATTAAAGAAATTTGTTGGTAATCTAAGAGTAATTGAGCTATGATCATATTCCAGTTAGCATCGTCGTAATTCACCCGGTAGTAGCCTATCATGTAGAAATCATTTACATCTGTTCACCTGTTTCTTAATTTGTTTTTTTTTTTTTTCTTGCTCGCCTTACCAACTTGATCTACGTTAAATATGACCCATCGATTACTTGCTCCGACATTGGATATTTGAATGGCTGGCTGTTCGAAAGCCATCCATGAACTTTTCTGCGGCTGACTAAAGTCACTTGTGTAGGTCAAGGGAATCCACCAACGGTAGACGGTCTCATCTGTCGAATCGGGATTTGATCTCAACAAAAATCGTTCCTTTTACGTTTATAACTAAAATTAAGAATTAGTTTTCCCAAAAAAATTGGCAAAATTTTTACTTGGGAGACTGTGGCGGCCGATGTAGCGTAATCGCGAGTAACAGTTAAGATTGGATAACCCTAAAATAAATGGATAAGATGACAAACTGTTTTAAAATTTGTGTCCGGGTATACCATTTTCAAAGTCCAAGTGTTCATAATTGTACGAACGTCCACTGGTAAATTAACGTTATCAGCAATGGCCTGAGCTGTGAGAGCTGACCATAAATCATCTGCAACTGCGTTGCTATATTTTCTGCATGAGAAAAGGTTGCAATTTTAGGCTAAATTCGTTTAACTATTTTATTTTGCATTTACCTCCCATTGAGGTAGTTAGTTAAACCAGCACGAAATGACTGCTCTCCTAGGAATTTGTTCAACATCCGAATAATTGACGCGCCTATGTTCCAGGTAATTGTCGGGCAACGTAAATAGCATCGTTCTTTTTCGAAATAGTAATAATAATGGAAATATACCTTTTGCGTAGGAGATGTCATCAAATAGCTCGTTGATTTCATTAGGGTCATTCACCTCCACGGAGATAGGATGAGAAGACTCGAGCGCATCGACTCCAAAGACGTCCTGGATGTCATTGATGACTATTTGTTCAATGAGACCAAATTCGGGTTCGACCTGACAGAGAAAATTCATTAAGCGAAGATCTTAAGCAAACTTCTTTTATCGCATACGTAGTTCGCTCCAAGGTATTCCATATAGCTAGCAAACCCTTCATTTAACCAGAGCTCACTCCACCAGTCCATCGTGACAAGGTCTCCAAACCTTGAAGAATGCACGTTCGTTCACAGTTCCACACGCCAATTTACCAATCAAACTTACCATTGATGAGCTAGTTCATGGGCTACGACTGTTACTACTCTTTGCTTGTCCGACTCGGATGACTTAATCGGATCAAACAGTAGAGCCGTTTCTCTATTTATTGAACACATGAATTTTTTGTCAGCGGTAAGATTTAACTTCAGCGAAATACCGGTAAGTGATCATTCCCCAGTTTTCCATTCCCCCGAATGATAAATCTTTTAGCGCGACCATATCCTGCTTTGGAAGTGGGAAGGCGATTTGAAAGTAGTCTTCGTAGAACGACAGCACTTGCGGACCAATTCGACTAGCGTACCTGTATTTTCGAATAATTCAACGAATGCATTGAATATCTCCCCTAAAAGAAAAAAAAGTATTAATAATTTATAGTTTGTACTCGGCTTGGCTGACGGCTTCCGGTCGGGTCCAGATACGGAAGGGCGTCGTGCTCAATCCGGCTGGTGAATCGATAAACGTAAACTCAGAAACCATCATTCCCACCAGGTAAGTCGAAACAGGCAACGATGTTTCGAAAAGATCCCAAACGTAGCCAGGTCGATCCGCTCTGCAAAATCAGGTAGGGTTGACTGAAATTCCCCAAAACTTGTCACTGTAATAATGAAAAAGTATATAGCCACTGACATGGGCGTTGTTTCCTTGACAGGCATGTTTGACGTCGACAGCTGCGTCGTCAAACGACCGAGTTTCATTGTGAAATTTGCCTTCATGTTAGGCTCATCAAAGCAAGGGAATGCTCGTCGTGCATCAGTCGGCTGCATTTGGGAAACGGCCATGTATTTGGTTGTGGCGTTTTCGTTGTAGCTGGAACGGTAGAAGCCGCGTAGCTCATTGTTGAGTATGGAGGTAAAAGCCATTGATAGGCGGTATTGGCGTCCAGCTAACAGCTGGGCATTTGGTGTCAAAATCAAAAATTGGCGCACCTTGTCCTCAACGACACTGCTGATGCTTATCAATTGTCCGGTAGCCAAATCAGTTAACTTTTGAATAAAAATTTGTTTTAAATTTTACTTCAACTTAGATTTGTTTATGGGTTAAACTCACCTCAATATCTACTGGATTAAAAATGATATCAGCGATGTGTAGTGTTATGTTATTAGTGGATTGGATGCAATCGACAGAGATACTGACACAGCCCTCGGTCGTGAAGTTTCCCTCTATCAGAATTGGCAACAAAGTCACCTCATATGATCGAGGTAAAATATCTCTTGGCAGACGCAAATCCTCTCCGGATCGGCCCATTCTTTTGGTGGCTGATGTTGCTGCAGTTGTCGAAACAGTCACAACTGCAACGATGAATAACAGGTAGGGTGACAAAGTCATATTTTCGCTGAGCTCGCAATCGCTTTGCAGTACTCACGAAACGCACAAACTCAAATGGTCGACATAAATGACGTTCATCTATTTTTTAAAAGGCGACTAAACAAACCAGGATGTAGGAATCAGATATAAAAAAATCGATAAGAATATCAAGAGTGTCGTGAACACGTCATCTTCATGGACATATAGAAACCTTGGGTTATACTATGATTGTGGCATATCAGTTAAACTGACAATGATTCTTCAGTTCTAAAGTCTTCACCATATAGAATGACTGGGCACGCAATGACGTTTAATATATTACATAGGTACGGATTAGTTTTTTTTTTTTCAAATTGTAACGATTACACAACGCATTTTCTTATTTTCATAATTTTTTGCGTTTTCATCCTCAGAATGCCGTTTGAAGTACATCGCAGCTATTCCTTCTCCGCTGTAGTAACCGTAAATGGAAAGGACTTATTGTTTACTTCTGCCATTTGCCATGCCGCGTCAACTAGAATATAGCTTAAAGAATTGGATTGCACATTTGACTGGCTGATACGTAGTTGATTTTAATGTGATGGTCTTTTCATGAAAAGCTCATGTTTGTCAGCTTTACAAGCAGTGATCGAGTTCGCATCCGAAGAAGGGTACGCCAAATTTCTTTAACTCCTTATCTAAAATTCTAAAATATTTGATAACAAAATATTTTGCATTTTGTTGCATATAAGCTGGCAGAATGAATGGAAAACTGTTGAAGGGTATAGCTCGCTGTGTGTGGGGTTTTGTTTTTCAATGCGTTGAAAAATGGGCTTTAATTAGTTTACAGCTAGCAGATTTACTAGGTAATTACCTAATTGTGGGAAGCATCCAGTTTAAGTGCACTATATGTGTTTGGGCCTAGTCATGTTCGGCAAAGATCAATTGCTTTTATCGTTGGTGGTCCCTGACGATGAAAAAGCTGTTCACGGGTAACCAACCCATGGGTAGACCGGGGCCGAGCCCTGCCAGGCCCTGCTGGCCTGTTGTACTTCGTGAAAATTGAAAAAGTAAATTTGGCATCGTCTAGCAGAAGACGTGCTTTGCCACGAAGAAGAAGCGTTATACGAATAGAAGGATAGACCCGGTAAGCATTTCTTTTTCCTTAAAACAATCATCACTAGTTTGACCAAGTGTGATTAGCAGTTCAGAGGAAAAGACCATGTCGAATAACGGGGCATCTGACGAAAAACGAGCCAAACTAGCGGAGCAGGGAGAACTGTCTCCAGTGGCTACCGAAGATGACGCTATATACCAAGCGGCCCTCGAGGAAATCGATGATTGTCAGAGCCAGATTGATAGTCTGAATGAGCAAGCATCTGAAGAAATCCTTGCAGTGGAAGTCCGTTTTAATACTCTCAGGAAACCACACTACACCAAACGAGCAGAGATCATAGCAAAAGTTCCTAGGTTCTGGATCACAACGGTAACTACTCACTTTTTAAATATCTTAATTATTCACATTAGGTTAGGTAGTTAATTGAATTCATCTCATTTTTTTTCATTCATTGTGTAATTTGCTAGTACTATACCATTGTAAAAAAGAATGTTATAATTCTAGTTTATGAATCATCCTCAACTCTCCCTAACGATTCCAGAGGAACAACAGCACTGTCTCCAAGACCTGCAAAATTTATTGATAGAAGAATTTGAAGATATAAAAAATGGTTACAAGATAATCCTGAAATTTAATCCAAATAACCCTTATTTTGAGAATGAAAGCCTCATCAAAGAATACCGCTTGGAAGGCAATGGACAGCCAAAAAGTGTAGTTACACCAATCAAATGGAAACCAGGCAAAAATTTCTTAGTTGACAATGCAGAAAAAGGGTCCAGAAAAAGAAAGGCATCTGATTCCTCATTCTTTTCTTGGTTTACTGACTCTAATCATTCCAGCCTTGATGAAATCGCTGACGTAATTATTTTAGTGTATCTTACGTATCGTTTCCATATGTAATCCTGTTCCTTGTCAATTAGATTCTGAAAGATGAAATTTGGCCCAATCCTCTCCAATTCTTTATGATGCCTGAAGCACTCTCAGAGGAAGGTGACGATGATGGCGACGTGGAGGACGAAGAGGACGAAGAGGATGAAGAAGGTGATGTGGAAGGAGACGCCGAAGGAGAATCGAATTACGACACTGATTAAACATGCCAATGCCGCTTTTGCGTTGTTTAAAGTCCTTGTATTGTATGTCAATGTGCCGAAAAGATGCGAGTCAGAATCCAGAATGAAAGTGAGCAATGCCTTTTTTTTAATAAAAGAAAATCGGTAATAATTAATCGCAGCCTTTATTACAAATGAGAGGGAGTAAACTGGGAATGAAAGTTCAGGAATCTGTCGTGGCACTGTCTTTGTCTTGATCCTTTTCTCCATCATAATATTCATTATCTGGTTCGATTCTGCAAATGTTGCAGGTATTAATATTTTAATTCATATGAGTAAACCAGTAAGTTTTACCTTTTATCCTCTTCTTCTTGATGCAGGCGAGAATCAGGATCTAGCTCCTCTGTTTCCTCAAAATTTAAAAGGTCCGGTGGAACGTCTTGCATCATAACACTGAAAAAACGAACTTCATGCAACTGAAACAAATTTTATGAGTGATAAGGCTATACCTAGGTGCGTGTTCAATCATCCGTAAGTTCTCATGGATAGTCTTCGTTATGGTTTCCAAGTATTGCTTACTATTAGCATTTTCTTGGCGAGTAACAACATCAGGATGGAGAGAGAAATCTGGAGCAAAGTACTCGAAATATTCTTATGAAAAAGAAGAAAATGTTAATCAGGAGGCAAAACATAATTCAAACTGTGTTATTTACCATTGTATGGTAACTCATTGCTGATAGCTTCATCAACCAGTAGGGAAGTTTCGTACGTCCAGCATCGAGCAACATTTCTCAGTGTGTATCCTCCGCCTCCCAATACCAATAAAGGAACATTGAAATCTTTTACGAATTTAACGCATTCTCTAAAAGATGAGATCAAATTTGATTGGTTTTAAAAGCTAAAAGAAGTAGACGTAGTACCCGTGTCCTTTTGTGCTGAGGTTGAAACATCCTAACCGATCATTAGCTAACGAATCAGCACCGCATTGAAGAACAATAGCAGTCGGCTGATAAAACTCCATCACATACTAAAGTGAGAATTGTAGAAAAAAAAATATATATATATCATCTTTTACCTAAATGTAACAACAAGGTAACTTTCTATACCTGAATGACTGGTTTGAAAACTTGCAAATAGCTTTGATCATCAATACCCTCTTTTAACGGGATGTTAACGGAATAATAGCGACCACACTCAGCCCCGATTTCATACATGTCTCCTAATGGTGCAAAATTAAAAGTGGGGTTCAGTGATTATTGACGAAATACATACACTTCCAGAATTTTAAAAGCAAACCTGTTCCAGGAAAAAAGTAATTTCCATATTTGTGAAAAGAAACAGTCATCACTCTATCTGTAAGGTAAAAAGCTTCCTGAACTCCATCTCCATGATGAATATCAATGTCGATATATAGAACGCGGGGGTGATACCTTGAAAGAAACGGACATGGTTAACCATACTAAGAGCTATTAGTGATTTAAATTTTTACTTTAGAAGTTCCAATATGGCAATCACTATATCATTGACATAGCAAAAACCAGAAGCTTCAAATTTCTTTGCATGATGGAGTCCTCCAGACCAATTGATTGCAATGTCTGTGCTGCCATGGTTCAATTTGGTGGCACCTTCCAGTGAGGCACCAGTGTACATTGAACAAAAATCAAACAGTCCATCAAAAACAGGACTAAGATGGAAATAAGAATTTGTCTAAGATAAAATGGTGAATATTTTCACAATATTACCAGTCATCACCAACATTGAACTGTCCTAAACATTTACTAAATGCTTGTATATTTTGTGGGGAAACCCGTTGGAGAAATTCTATGTAGTCTTCTGAATGAAATCTGTTTAGAACAGTAATGTTATAGTAAGTGCATTGTATCTAGAAGAGTGTAAGTATAATTTATAAAAGTTGACACTTGTTGTTCTTCGCTATGTAGCTTTATGGAAGAATCAGCACTTTTTGTTGAAATGAGTTTACACAGCTTTACATTACCTGCACATGTCATGGGCTGATGCTCGATATGGTCGGTAAACTTGCATTTTCTTGTACATCCCATAATGTAGAACCAGACTGTGGGTTACTGATAATCTCTGTGGCTTCATTGGATGGAGTGGACCTGGACATAGTAAACAAAAAATTTTGGTCTTTAAATAAGAATTTTAAAGTTTCAAAATATCAGACCATAATGAAAATTTCCAACGTCTTGGTCGTGGAAGTATGAAACCACTTTATTTGCTCCGAATCCCATTTTCGTTGTTTATAATTAAAACCTATAGTTTTTCTTTTTTTTTTGGTTTTTTTGGTTTTCGTTTTGTTATTTTTTTCTACTTTGTTTTGTTCAGTTCAACCTCTAGTGGCTACTGCCAACACCCACAGTAAAAAAATTATTTTAACTAAAATATATTGTAGAACGTAAAATGCATAAGAAAGCCTAGAATAATGTGAAAAATTAAGAAATATAAAAAAACGAGCAAAATGTAGCAAACAATATCGTTAATAATGATACAATATAAATAATAAATTAATAATGACATGGACGAAATTGGTAACGTCGCTTACCCAATCTGGCAACGAGGTCTTCTTAATTTGTGCAGTGAAAAATTTCTTTCACTTCCACTTGTGGTAAAGCCAGCGCCCCTTGCGGATTTCGTTCTTTTAGAAGCCAGGTAATTCATTTTTTTTCAGCGAAAAATATCAAGCGAATTCTATTTCATCGAGCATTTATTCTTAATTAAAACTGAATTGCCACCTTTTCTTGTAATAAGCCATTTATTCATATTGATTTTGAAACATTTCATCATACTTAGAAAAGCTTTTTAGTGTCAATCTGATTCCTGTCTTTACATTCGAGCTACGTTAACCGGTCGAATTCCCATCTTTTTCATCTTAGGAGTGATTTCATATTGAAATGGTACGAATGAACGTTTTGGCTGATGCCTTAAAGAGCATCAACAATGCTGAAAAGCGAGGCAAACGCCAGGTTTTGATCCGGCCGTGTTCTAAAGTTATTGTCAAGTTCCTGACCGTCATGATGAAACATGGTAAGCGTGTAAAAGATGTGAAATTTTATGTTATGTTTAATATCAATGTTTCAATTAGGCTACATAGGAGAATTCGAAATTGTTGACGATCATCGGGCTGGCAAAATTGTTGTAAATCTGACTGGTCGTCTGAACAAATGTGGTGTTATCTCACCTCGCTTTGATGTTCCCATTCGTGACATTGAGAAATGGTCAAATGATTTGCTGCCTTCTCGCCAATTTGGGTATTTCAAGTGAACATGCATTTTCAGTACATGAGCTTTATTTTTTTTAAAATTATAAATTAGGTATGTGGTTATGACAACATCAGCTGGAATCATGGATCATGAAGAAGCCAAGAGAAAACATGTGGGAGGCAAGATCCTAGGATTTTTCTTCTGAAACTGTTGGCAACCTTCTAATATATGATGGTCAATACACATTTGGAAGATGATATTTCGCATACCTTACCACATATCCAAAATCAATTCTCTTTCCAAGAGGACTGTTAAGTGGTGAGAATGCTCCAGATGAGGTTAATTTTGGCTTTGTGGTAGGTTTTCTCTATTTCATTGATTGCATTCATATTAGTTTTTATGGAATTTTAGAATTGTTAATGTGGCATCCAATTGAAAGGTGCGTAAAGGCTGACATTTTTTACTGATCAGCCATTATAAAATATGTAGTATTTAAACGGAGTGAATACCCAAGGTGCATTAATTGTTTGGCAATGCCATAAGGATTGTAGCAATATCCAACACAAGCTAGAATTGCTGTAGAACTATATTAATGTTCATTTTGATTTCACGAATTTATTCATTTATATAGAGAAGACGAAAGGTGATTGCTGTTGGACAGTGAAATGCGTGCATAAGCTTGTTAACTTAAACTGAGCTGCTGGTGACATTTTTTCGTGAACTTAAGTAAACTGCAATATCGAATAAACATTCGTTCTTTTAAGTGAATCTTGAAATAGTATAACATAATCGAACGGAATGAGTATATCCGACTTCCTATTTGATGAATGGACATAAACATAACATTAGAGGCAGAAAAAAACGAGATGTAGGTAGACAGCAATAATTATAGAGTGGTTCGAGGTTGCCATCTTGGATAGTTATTTCTCCCAGTTTGGTGCAACCTCAAACAAAAAAGCATTGGCAATTTTAGATAAATAGTGCCAGCCAACTGTCAGTTTACAGATTGACATAAGTAAATTCATTATTAATAATGACAAGCGTTGTAAATTTTACACTGGCATCGACTCCTATGGAAAATTAATTGCCTTATTGGACTTAATCGAACAATCTGCTCCGAAACCACATCCACTAGAAGTCCTAACGCATTTGGAAATAAAATACTGTGGAAAGTGGCAACTACAATTTTTTCTTTGGCTTAGTTAAGCATATTTAATGTTTTATCTAGGAAATTTATTGCTGCCCTCACAAACCCTACAAGTGCATTATTTGGATAAGATGTTAATGTATTGGCATTTGGCACGAAGGCGTGCCATACCTGATTGGCTGAGCTGCTTTAGCGTAGTAATTATGGTGAGAAATTACTAAAGGAAATTGTATTTACGATAAACATGTTTTCTTTATATAATTAATGTAGAGAAAATATAATAATAAATTAAATACTTTACTCTAGAATTTTGAAAACATAAATTATGAATAAAATACTGATAAAAGCTGTATTAGAGAGCACCTATCAGGGAAGAGAGTAGCCATATTTGAACCGATGAGGGAACCCCAGTCTCCACCTTGGACGTAATATTTGTCGTACCCGAGCCTTTTCATTAACCGGTCGAAAATAAGTCCCATTTCAGCAGGACCTAAACCAGGTTTTCGAGCTGGGTCAGAGAACCTATAGCCAGGCAAAGAGGGAACTACAAGTTCAAACACAAAATCATATCCTTCAGTTTCCCTAGTGAGCAAGGGAATAATTTTTGTGAACTCTATGAATGAGCCTGGCCATCCATGAAGAAGCAGCAACGGTAAAACTTTTTTGTTTTTCATCAATTCTTTACTGGGCTTAGCATGAATGAAATGGATTCCTAATTAACAGAATAGTTCAAATAATTAAACAAATCAGAAATTCACTGAGAATATGAGCAACAACCGAGTCCACCAATATCCAATACCTGCATTATTGTAACTAACTTGGCATTGTAAACTACACCCATTACAAAAATTTTTCACTTTCATTAGTTTCCCACCAAAAATACTAAAATTGCCAATGCTTTTTTGTTTGAGGTTGCACCAAACTGGGAGAAATAACTATCCAAGATGGCAACCTCGAACCACTCTATAACCCTCATGTTAGGATATTGTAAAAACATAGCAGGAATCAATTGCTTGTGATACTTAAAACTATTTCCTAGTTGTAATTAAACTATTCCCTTGTTGTAATTAGAAAGTTGTAATTATATGTATTCCGACCACTCTGTACATATCCAAGTGTTAGACAGATCGTGATTTTCATCAAGCGAGGCTGATTTATACTTTTCTAATGGCAAAGGATTTGTGGGTAGATCAAGCAACAGTCTTGCGTCTCCCCTGTAAGAATTTTAATAACGTTTAAGGACGACGAAAAATGAAGTGTTCTAAGCTTAATAAAATCCATGTGAAATTTACATAGTTAACTAAAGTATTCATGATTTCGCTAAAAATTTTCGCAATAGAGGCAATTCCCATCGCGGTTTCGCGTGTCAATTGTTTCGATGTCCGCCATTTTCTCTGGTTGTTTATGTCATGTTTTGCGTTGTCTGTATTGGCTGAAAGTGTTATTTCCCAATACAAAGTGGATTTTGTGAATCAGTGTTTAATTTTTTTCAATTTTTTTTTTGTCAGTTTATTGCTACGTATCTTAGTTAGTATGTATAACAATTTCTGTTTCCAGATCACATTTCTTGTATTTAAAAAAAAATCTTTTCTGTAGGGCTGTCAGAAGATAAACGTAAGTATGCAGCAAAACTATTAATAGTAGGTTGTGATTGCCCCTATACAATTCACGAAGAGTATTGGTGCAATGGACTTAGCATCGCAGGAAAAATGCCACTGGTAACCAATCTTGATTTGGTAAATTACCTGCTATGTTCCAAGTCTCCATACACGCATGAAGATTTAAAGGCTTACAAGGGCCTTGAGACCTACAAGAGATTTATCGATGGGGGAATTGGATCATTTTGTGCAATCAGTCTTTTAAACAAAAATTTGTTGATGAAAGCGAAGGTTATTACTCTTCATTTGTTTATTTGTAACATTACTATAACATATAACTTTTTGATGTCATAACGTATAAATAAATTATACTTCATAATTTGTATTACCTCTTGAACATTTAAAATTACTCTTCTTGACTCTCTATCCATGGCTGACTTAGCGTTAACATACACTTTGTCAAGATTCAGGGATGGGGCCCAGTCTGGGTGTGTTTCTCCAGTGTACTAAAAAGGTTTTCCTGTGTGATTTCAAATAGAAGAATTAGATAGACACATTCACTATTAATAAATTTGTTGAGACTTACCTAGAACAAAATGTGCATTACAAACTCTAATGTTATTTGTTTTTGCAACCCGGGGCACAACAATATTGAAAACCCATGACAGCCCTACAGAAAAGATTTTTAAAAAAATACAAGAAATGTGATCTGGAAACAGAAATTGCTACACATACTAACCAAGATACGTAGCAATTAACTGACACAAAAAAAAATTAAAAAAAATTAAACACTGATTCATAAAATCCACTTTGTATTGGGAAATAACACTTTCAGCCAATACAAACAAGGCAAAACATGACATAAACAACCAGAGAAAATGGCGGACATCGAAACAATTGACACGCGAAACCGCGATGTGAATTGCCTCTATTTATTCTTCTTTTCAAACCTAAATGCATGAAAAACTACATGTTTGAAAATCAAAATTAAAGAAGTAAGCCTATCACGAAAGTCACATTAGCAATGTGATTCGACTGTCTTTTTAACAGAAAATTACTATTCCATAGTTACCATAAGTAAACCGATAGATGATTTGACAAGAAAATGAATAAGTTCTACGAAATCAGCATTCGAATTTGAGTATCACACGTGCTTTTGAGCGAATTCCAAGAGATTCCGTTTTTGGCCGATTTTCGCAAAAATGAGAAGGGTATAGCCTTCCCACTTTTTCATTTTTGACTAAATTCTAGATTTGGCCAAAAATACATGGTTTCGATTCAAAATTTAACAGCAATCATGAAAACCGACTTCATTTTTACGTGGAACTTATAGTTTTTATGATATTTTCATTCAAAGTGATAAGCCCTACTTTTTTGCCAATTTTGTATTTTTACCAAAACTTGAGTATAGTATATGACAATACGTGGATTAGATTTAAAATGTAACGAGAATGAAGAAAACTGGCTTTGTTTTCTTGTGGGACTTGAAATTTCTGAATTAAACGTAAAAAACGGGTTACAAAGTTGGCGCGCTAGTATGCTACAGCGCCATCACGATACAGTACAATTATTTAAGATATTTTAAAAACGGGTGATTTCACAAGAAAACGAATGAGTTCTACGAAATCAGCATTCGAATTTGAGTATCACACGTGCTTTTGAGCGAATTCCAAGAGATTCCGTTTTTGGCCGATTTTCGCAAAAATGAGAAGGGTATAGCCTTCCCACTTTTTCATTTTTGACTAAATTCTAGATTTGGCCAAAAATACATGGTTTCGATTCAAAATTTAACAGCAATCATGAAAACCGACTTCATTTTTACGTGGAACTTATAGTTTTTATGATATTTTCATTCAAAGTGATAAGCCCTACTTTTTTGCCAATTTTGTATTTTTACCAAAACTTGAGTATAGTATAGAGGTTTTTCCATTTGGTTCGTGTAAGTAGAGGGAAAAGTCCGTGCGGCTAGTCGACTAGTGCGCACCATGGCGGGGGATAGCCGAAACATGCTGCAGACTTTGCTTGATCCAACCAATAGACACCCTATTGTCTGACACGACAATAGACAATAGAATAGGAATACAATAGACAAATAGACAATAGGGTGTCTATTGGTTGGATCAAGCAAAGTCTGCAGCAAGTTTCGGCTATCCCCCGCCATGGTGCGCACTAGTCGACTAGCCGCACGGACTTTTCCCTCTACTTACACGAACCAAATGGAAAAACCTCTATATGACAATACGTGGATTAGATTTAAAATGTAACGAGAATGAAGAAAACTGGCTTTGTTTTCTTGTGGGACTTGAAATTTCTGAATTAAACGTAAAAAACGGGTTACAAAGTTGGCGCGCTAGTATGCTACAGCGCCATCACGATACAGTACAATTATTTAAGATATTTTAAAAACGGGTGATTTCACAAGAAAACGAATGAGTTCTACGAAATCAGCATTCGAATTTGAGTATCACACGTGCTTTTGAGCGAATTCCAAGAGATTCCGTTTTTGGCCGATTTTCGCAAAAATGAGAAGGGTATAGCCTTCCCACTTTTTCATTTTTGACTAAATTCTAGATTTGGCCAAAAATACATGGTTTCGATTCAAAATTTAACAGCAATCATGAAAACCGACTTCATTTTTACGTGGAACTTATAGTTTTTATGATATTTTCATTCAAAGTGATAAGCCCTACTTTTTTGCCAATTTTGTATTTTTACCAAAACTTGAGTATAGTATATGAAAATATGTGGATTAGATTTAAAATGTAACAAGAATGAAGAAAACTGGCTTTGTTTTCTTGTGGGACTTGAAATTTCTGAATTAAACGTAAAAAACGGGTTAAAAAGTTGGCGCGCTAGTATGCTACAGCGCCATCACGATACAGTACAATTATTTAAGATATTTTAAAAACGGGTGATTTCACAAGAAAACGAATGAGTTCTACGAAATCAGCATTCGAATTTGAGTATCACACGTGCTTTTGAGCGAATTCCAAGAGATTCCGTTTTTGGCCGATTTTCGCAAAAATGAGAAGGGTATAGCCTTCCCACTTTTTCATTTTTGACTAAATTCTAGATTTGGCCAAAAATACATGGTTTCGATTCAAAATTAAACAGCAATCATGAAAACCGACTTCATTTTTACGTGGAACTTATAGTTTTTATGATATTTTCATTCAAAGTGATAAGCCCTACTTTTTTGCCAATTTTGTATTTTTACCAAAACTTGACTATAGTATATGAAAATATGTAGATTAGATTTAAAATGTAACGAGAATGAAGAAAACTGGCTTTGTTTTCTTGTGGGACTTGAAATTTCTGAATTAAACGTAAAAAACGGGTTACAAAGTTGGCGCGCTAGTATGCTACAGCGCCATCACGATACAGTACAATTATTTAAGATATTTTAAAAACGGGTGATTTCACAAGAAAACGAATGAGTTCTACGAAATCAGCATTCGAATTTGAGTATCACACGTGCTTTTGAGCGAATTCCAAGAGATTCCGTTTTTGGCCGATTTTCGCAAAAATGAGAAGGGTATAGCCTTCCCACTTTTTCATTTTTGACTAAATTCTAGATTTGGCCAAAAATACATGGTTTCGATTCAAAATTTAACAGCAATCATGAAAACCGACTTCATTTTTACGTGGAACTTATAGTTTTTATGATATTTTCATTCAAAGTGATAAGCCCTACTTTTTTGCCAATTTTGTATTTTTACCAAAACTTGAGTATAGTATATGAAAATATGTGGATTAGATTTGAAATGTAACAAGAATGAAGAAAACTGGCTTTGTTTTCTTGTGGGACTTGAAATTTCTGAATTAAACGTAAAAAACGGGTTAAAAAGTTGGCGCGCTAGTATGCTACAGCGCCATCACGATACAGTACAATTATTTAAGATATTTTAAAAACGGGTGATTTCAGAAGAAAACGAATGAGTTCTACGAAATCAGCATTCGAATTTGAGTATCACACGTGCTTTTGAGCGAATTCCAAGAGATTCCGTTTTTGGCCGATTTTCGCAAAAATGAGAAGGGTATAGCCTTCCCACTTTTTCATTTTTGACTAAATTCTAGATTTGGCCAAAAATACATGGTTTCGATTCAAAATTTAACAGCAATCATGAAAACCGACTTCATTTTTACGTGGAACTTATAGTTTTTATGATATTTTCATTCAAAGTGATAAGCCCTACTTTTTTGCCAATTTTGTATTTTTACCAAAACTTGACTATAGTATATGAAAATATGTAGATTAGATTTAAAATGTAACGAGAATGAAGAAAACTGGCTTTGTTTTCTTGTGGGACTTGAAATTTCTGAATTAAACGTAAAAAACGGGTTACAAAGTTGGCGCGCTAGTATGCTACAGCGCCATCACGATACAGTACAATTATTTAAGATATTTTAAAAACGGGTGATTTCACAAGAAAACGAATGAGTTCTACGAAATCAGCATTCGAATTTGAGTATCACACGTGCTTTTGAGCGAATTCCAAGAGATTCCGTTTTTGGCCGATTTTCGCAAAAATGAGAAGGGTATAGCCTTCCCACTTTTTCATTTTTGACTAAATTCTAGATTTGGCCAAAAATACATGGTTTCGATTCAAAATTTAACAGCAATCATGAAAACCGACTTCATTTTTACGTGGAACTTATAGTTTTTATGATATTTTCATTCAAAGTGATAAGCCCTACTTTTTTGCCAATTTTGTATTTTTACCAAAACTTGAGTATAGTATATGACAATACGTGGATTAGATTTAAAATGTAACGAGAATGAAGAAAACTGGCTTTGTTTTCTTGTGGGACTTGAAATTTCTGAATTAAACGTAAAAAACGGGTTACAAAGTTGGCGCGCTAGTATGCTACAGCGCCATCACGATACAGTACAATTATTTAAGATATTTTAAAAACGGGTGATTTCACAAGAAAACGAATGAGTTCTACGAAATCAGCATTCGAATTTGAGTATCACACGTGCTTTTGAGCGAATTCCAAGAGATTCCGTTTTTGGCCGATTTTCGCAAAAATGAGAAGGGTATAGCCTTCCCACTTTTTCATTTTTGACTAAATTCTAGATTTGGCCAAAAATACATGGTTTCGATTCAAAATTTAACAGCAATCATGAAAACCGACTTCATTTTTACGTGGAACTTATAGTTTTTATGATATTTTCATTCAAAGTGATAAGCCCTACTTTTTTGCCAATTTTGTATTTTTACCAAAACTTGACTATAGTATATGAAAATATGTGGATTAGATTTAAAATGTAACGAAGAATGAAGAAAACTGGCTTTGTTTTCTTGTGGGACTTGAAATTTCTGAATTAAACGTAAAAAACGGGTTACAAAGTTGGCGCGCTAGTATGCTACAGCGCCATCACGATACAGTACAATTATTTAAGATATTTTAAAAACGGGTGATTTCACAAGAAAACGAATGAGTTCTACGAAATCAGCATTCGAATTTGAGTATCACACGTGCTTTTGAGCGAATTCCAAGAGATTCCGTTTTTGGCCGATTTTCGCAAAAATGAGAAGGGTATAGCCTTCCCACTTTTTCATTTTTGACTAAATTCTAGATTTGGCCAAAAATACATGGTTTCGATTCAAAATTTAAACAGCAATCATGAAAACCGACTTCATTTTTACGTGGAACTTATAGTTTTTATGATATTTTCATTCAAAGTGATAAGCCCTACTTTTTTGCCAATTTTGTATTTTTACCAAAACTTGACTATAGTATATGAAAATATGTGGATTAGATTTAAAATGTAACAAGAATGAAGAAAACTGGCTTTGTTTTCTTGTGGGACTTGAAATTTCTGAATTAAACGTAAAAAACGGGTTACAAAGTTGGCGCGCTAGTATGCTACAGCGCCATCACGATACAGTACAATTATTTAAGATATTTTAAAAACGGGTGATTTCAGAAGAAAACGAATGAGTTCTACGAAATCAGCATTCGAATTTGAGTATCACACGTGCTTTTGAGCGAATTCCAAGAGATTCCGTTTTTGGCCGATTTTCGCAAAAATGAGAAGGGTATAGCCTTCCCACTTTTTCATTTTTGACTAAATTCTAGATTTGGCCAAAAATACATGGTTTCGATTCAAAATTTAACAGCAATCATGAAAACCGACTTCATTTTTACGTGGAACTTATAGTTTTTATGATATTTTCATTCAAAGTGATAAGCCCTACTTTTTTGCCAATTTTGTATTTTTACCAAAACTTGACTATAGTATATGAAAATATGTAGATTAGATTTAAAATGTAACGAGAATGAAGAAAACTGGCTTTGTTTTCTTGTGGGACTTGAAATTTCTGAATTAAACGTAAAAAACGGGTTACAAAGTTGGCGCGCTAGTATGCTACAGCGCCATCACGATACAGTACAATTATTTAAGATATTTTAAAAACGGGTGATTTCACAAGAAAACGAATGAGTTCTACGAAATCAGCATTCGAATTTGAGTATCACACGTGCTTTTGAGCGAATTCCAAGAGATTCCGTTTTTGGCCGATTTTCGCAAAAATGAGAAGGGTATAGCCTTCCCACTTTTTCATTTTTGACTAAATTCTAGATTTGGCCAAAAATACATGGTTTCGATTCAAAATTTAACAGCAATCATGAAAACCGACTTCATTTTTACGTGGAACTTATAGTTTTTATGATATTTTCATTCAAAGTGATAAGCCCTACTTTTTTGCCAATTTTGTATTTTTACCAAAACTTGAGTATAGTATATGACAATACGTGGATTAGATTTAAAATGTAACGAGAATGAAGAAAACTGGCTTTGTTTTCTTGTGGGACTTGAAATTTCTGAATTAAACGTAAAAAACGGGTTACAAAGTTGGCGCGCTAGTATGCTACAGCGCCATCAAGATACAGTACAATTATTTAAGATATTTTAAAAACGGGTGATTTCACAAGAAAACGAATGAGTTCTACGAAATCAGCATTCGAATTTGAGTATCACACGTCCTTTTGAGCGAATTCCAAGAGATTCCGTTTTTGGCCGATTTTCGCAAAAATGAGAAGGGTATAGCCTTCCCACTTTTTCATTTTTGACTAAATTCTAGATTTGGCCAAAAATACATGGTTTCGATTCAAAATTTAACAGCAATCATGAAAACCGACTTCATTTTTACGTGGAACTTATAGTTTTTATGATATTTTCATTCAAAGTGATAAGCCCTACTTTTTTGCCAATTTTGTATTTTTACCAAAACTTGAGTATAGTATATGACAATACGTGGATTAGATTTAAAATGTAACGAGAATGAAGAAAACTGGCTTTGTTTTCTTGTGGGACTTGAAATTTCTGAATTAAACGTAAAAACGGGTTACAAAGTTGGCGCGCTAGTATGCTACAGCGCCATCACGATACAGTACAATTATTTAAGATATTTTAAAAACGGGTGATTTCACAAGAAAACGAATGAGTTCTACGAAATCAGCATTCGAATTTGAGTATCACACGTGCTTTTGAGCGAATTCCAAGAGATTCCGTTTTTGGCCGATTTTCGCAAAAATGAGAAGGGTATAGCCTTCCCACTTTTTCATTTTTGACTAAATTCTAGATTTGGCCAAAAATACATGGTTTCGATTCAAAATTTAACAGCAATCATGAAAACCGACTTCATTTTTACGTGGAACTTATAGTTTTTATGATATTTTCATTCAAAGTGATAAGCCCTACTTTTTTGCCAATTTTGTATTTTTACCAAAACTTGAGTATAGTATATGACAATATGTGGATTAGATTTAAAATGTAACGAGAATGAAGAAAACTGGCTTTGTTTTCTTGTGGGACTTGAAATTTCTGAATTAAACGTAAAAAACGGGTTACAAAGTTGGCGCGCTAGTATGCTACAGCGCCATCACGATACAGTACAATTATTTAAGATATTTTAAAAACGGGTGATTTCACAAGAAAACGAATGAGTTCTACGAAATCAGCATTCGAATTTGAGTATCACACGTTCGTTTGAGCGAATTCCAAGAGATTCCGTTTTTGGCCGATTTTCGCAAAAATGAGAAGGGTATAGCCTTCCCACTTTTTCATTTTTGACTAAATTCTAGATTTGGCCAAAAATACATGGTTTCGATTCAAAATTTAACAGCAATCATGAAAACCGACTTCATTTTTACGTGGAACTTATAGTTTTTATGATATTTTCATTCAAAGTGATAAGCCCTACTTTTTTGCCAATTTTGTATTTTTACCAAAACTTGACTATAGTATATGAAAATATGTAGATTAGATTTAAAATGTAACGAGAATGAAGAAAACTGCCTTTGTTTTCTTGTGGGACTTGAAATTTCTGAATTAAACGTAAAAAACGGGTTACAAAGTTGGCGCGCTAGTATGCTACAGCGCCATCACGATACAGTACAATTATTTAAGATATTTTAAAAACGGGTGATTTCACAAGAAAACGAATGAGTTCTACGAAATCAGCATTCAAATTTGAGTATCACACGTTCGTTTGAGCGAATTCCAAGAGATTCCGTTTTTGGCCGATTTTCGCAAAAATGAGAAGGGTATAGCCTTCCCACTTTTTCATTTTTGACTAAATTCTAGATTTGGCCAAAAATACATGGTTTCGATTCAAAATTTAACAGCAATCATGAAAACCGACTTCATTTTTACGTGGAACTTATAGTTTTTATGATATTTTCATTCAAAGTGATAAGCCCTACTTTTTTGCCAATTTTGTATTTTTACCAAAACTTGACTATAGTATATGAAAATATGTAGATTAGATTTAAAATGTAACGAGAATGAAGAAAACTGCCTTTGTTTTCTTGTGGGACTTGAAATTTCTGAATTAAACGTAAAAAACGGGTTACAAAGTTGGCGCGCTAGTATGCTACAGCGCCATCACGATACAGTACAATTATTTAAGATATTTTAAAAACGGGTGATTTCACAAGAAAACGAATGAGTTCTACGAAATCAGCATTCAAATTTGAGTATCACACGTTCGTTTGAGCGAATTCCAAGAGATTCCGTTTTTGGCCGATTTTCGCAAAAATGAGAAGGGTATAGCCTTCCCACTTTTTCATTTTTGACTAAATTCTAGATTTGGCCAAAAATACATGGTTTCGATTCAAAATTTAACAGCAATCATGAAAACCGACTTCATTTTTACGTGGAACTTATAGTTTTTATGATATTTTCATTCAAAGTGATAAGCCCTACTTTTTTGCCAATTTTGTATTTTTACCAAAACTTGACTATAGTATATGAAAATATGTAGATTAGATTTAAAATGTAACGAGAATGAAGAAAACTGGCTTTGTTTTCTTGTGGGACTTGAAATTTCTGAATTAAACGTAAAAAACGGGTTACAAAGTTGGCGCGCTAGTATGCTACAGCGCCATCACGATACAGTACAATTATTTAAGATATTTTAAAAACGGGTGATTTCACAAGAAAACGAATGAGTTCTACGAAATCAGCATTCAAATTTGAGTATCACACGTTCGTTTGAGCGAATTCAAAGAGATTCCGTTTTTGGCCGATTTTCGCAAAAATGAGAAGGGTATAGCCTTCCCACTTTTTCATTTTTGACTAAATTCTAGATTTGGCCAAAAATACATGGTTTCGATTCAAAATTTAACAGCAATCATGAAAACCGACTTCATTTTTACGTGGAACTTATAGTTTTTATGATATTTTCATTCAAAGTGATAAGCCCTACTTTTTTGCCAATTTTGTATTTTTACCAAAACTTGAGTATAGTATATGACAATATGTGGATTAGATTTAAAATGTAACGAGAATGAAGAAAACTGGCTTTGCTTTCTTGTGGGACTTGAAATTTCTGAATTAAACGTAAAAAACGGGTTACAAAGTTGGCGCGCTAGTATGCTACAGCGCCATCACGATACAGTACAATTATTTAAGATATTTTAAAAACGGGTGATTTCACAAGAAAACGAATGAGTTCTACGAAATCAGCATTCGAATTTGAGTATCACACGTGCTTTTGAGCGAATTCCAAGAGATTCCGTTTTTGGCCGATTTTCGCAAAAATGAGAAGGGTATAGCCTTCCCACTTTTTCATTTTTGACTAAATTCTAGATTTGGCCAAAAATACATGGTTTCGATTCAAAATTTAACAGCAATCATGAAAACCGACTTCATTTTTACGTGGAACTTATAGTTTTTATGATATTTTCATTCAAAGTGATAAGCCCTACTTTTTTGCCAATTTTGTATTTTTACCAAAACTTGAGTATAGTATATGACAATATGTGGATTAGATTTAAAATGTAACGAGAATGAAGAAAACTGGCTTTGCTTTCTTGTGGGACTTGAAATTTCTGAATTAAACGTAAAAAACGGGTTACAAAGTTGGCGCGCTAGTATGCTACAGCGCCATCACGATACAGTACAATTATTTAAGATATTTTAAAAACGGGTGATTTCACAAGAAAACGAATGAATTCTACGAAATCAGCATTCGAATTTGAGTATCACACGTGCTTTTGAGCGAATTCCAAGAGATTCCGTTTTTGGCCGATTTTCGCATAAATGAGAAGGGTATAGCCTTCCCACTTTTTCATTTTTGACTAAATTCTAGATTTGGCCAAAAATACATGGTTTCGATTCAAAATTTAACAGCAATCATGAAAACCGACTTCATTTTTACGTGGAACTTATAGTTTTTATGATATTTTCATTCAAAGTGATAAGCCCTACTTTTTTGCCAATTTTGTATTTTTACCAAAACTTGAGTATAGTATATGACAATATGTGGATTAGATTTAAAATGTAACGAGAATGAAGAAAACTGGCTTTGCTTTCTTGTGGGACTTGAAATTTCTGAATTAAACGTAAAAAACGGGTTACAAAGTTGGCGCGCTAGTATGCTACAGCGCCATCACGATACAGTACAATTATTTAAGATATTTTAAAAACGGGTGATTTCACAAGAAAACGAATGAGTTCTACGAAATCAGCATTCGAATTTGAGTATCACACGTGCTTTTGAGCGAATTCCAAGAGATTCCGTTTTTGGCCGATTTTCGCAAAAATGAGAAGGGTATAGCCTTCCCACTTTTTCATTTTTGACTAAATTCTAGATTTGGCCAAAAATACATGGTTTCGATTCAAAATTTAACAGCAATCATGAAAACCGACTTCATTTTTACGTGGAACTTATAGTTTTTATGATATTTTCATTCAAAGTGATAAGCCCTACTTTTTTGCCAATTTTGTATTTTTACCAAAACTTGAGTATAGTATATGACAATATGTGGATTAGATTTAAAATGTAACGAGAATGAAGAAAACTGGCTTTGCTTTCTTGTGGGACTTGAAATTTCTGAATTAAACGTAAAAAACGGGTTACAAAGTTGGCGCGCTAGTATGCTACAGCGCCATCACGATACAGTACAATTATTTAAGATATTTTAAAAACGGGTGATTTCACAAGAAAACGAATGAGTTCTACGAAATCAGCATTCGAATTTGAGTATCACACGTGCTTTTGAGCGAATTCCAAGAGATTCCGTTTTTGGCCGATTTTCGCATAAATGAGAAGGGTATAGCCTTCCCACTTTTTCATTTTTGACTAAATTCTAGATTTGGCCAAAAATACATGGTTTCGATTCAAAATTTAACAGCAATCATGAAAACCGACTTCATTTTTACGTGGAACTTATAGTTTTTATGATATTTTCATTCAAAGTGATAAGCCCTACTTTTTTGCCAATTTTGTATTTTTACCAAAACTTGAGTATAGTATATGACAATATGTGGATTAGATTTAAAATGTAACGAGAATGAAGAAAACTGGCTTTGTTTCTTGTGGGACTTGAAATTTCTGAATTAAACGTAAAAAACGGGTTACAAAGTTGGCGCGCTAGTATGCTACAGCGCCATCACGATACAGTACAATTATTTAAGATATTTTAAAAACGGGTGATTTCACAAGAAAACGAATGAGTTCTACGAAATCAGCATTCGAATTTGAGTATCACACGTGCTTTTGAGCGAATTCCAAGAGATTCCGTTTTTGGCCGATTTTCGCAAAAATGAGAAGGGTCTTCCCACTTTTTCATTTTTGACTAAATTCTAGATTTGGCCAAAGATACATGGTTTCGATTCAAAATTTAACAGCAATCATGAAAACCGACTTCATTTTTACGTGGAATTTATAGTTTTTATGATATTTTCATTCAAAGTGATAAGCCCTACTTTTTTGCCAATTTTGTATTTTTACCAAAACTTGAGTATAGTATATGAAAATATGTGGATTAGATTTAAAATATAACGAGAATGAAGAAAACTGGCTTTGTTTTCTTGTGGGACTTGAAATTTCTGAATTAAACGTAAAAAACGGGTTACAAAGTTGGCGCGCTAGTATGCTACAGCGACATCACGATACAGTACAATTATTTAAGATATTTTAAAAACGGGTGATTTCACAAGAAAACGAATGAGTTCTACGAAATCAGCATTCGAATTTGAGTATCACACGTGCTTTTGAGCGAATTCCAAGAGATTCCGTTTTTGGCCGATTTTCGCAAAAATGAGAAGGGTATAGCCTTCCCACTTTTTCATTTTTGACTAAATTCTAGATTTGGCCAAAAATACATGGTTTCGATTCAAAATTTAACAGCAATCATGAAAACCGACTTCATTTTTACGTGGAACTTATAGTTTTTATGATATTTTCATTCAAAGTGATAAGCCCTACTTTTTTGCCAATTTTGTATTTTTACCAAAACTTGAGTATAGTATATGAAAATATGTGGATTAGATTTAAAATGTAACGAGAATGAAGAAAACTGGCTTTGTTTTCTTGTGGGACTTGAAATTTCTGAATTAAACGTAAAAAACGGGTTACAAAGTTGGCGCGCTAGTATGCTACAGCGCCATCACGATACAGTACAAATAAGTTAACGATACAGTAAATCAGTAATTCAAAGCAGTTGCTTTTTCCCCTCCCCGAAAAAGCCATTCGGGGCACATTAGGGGGACCAGTTCGTCAACTAGGGCGGGGTGGGGCATAAAATCCTTGTTATCCCCGATTGCTCCGACACCATTTTTAAAGATGGTCGTCTTTAAAGTTTTGGGTTAACACCTGGGATTAGCGGTTAGCATGAGGTATAATCTTGATTTTCTGTTTTAGGCAATCAGGTTGAAAAAGTCGATCGAATATGTTTTTTTCTAAATCGATTGATTTTATATAAATAGGGGTTGTACATCTGATTACGTACCCCGATTGAACCCTAATTGCGTTTGTCGTGGGTGAAAATATTTTCACCCCGAAAGCCCCGTAGATCCGTAAAATAGTGCCCCGATTAGCTCGGAGCCGATCCCTAGTTTTGTCCAATTCTGAGACATGTCCCAATTTTGAGTTTTCTGAAAAAAATAATAAAGGCAAGCCTCAAAATTCGTAGCGTTTTTTGTAACTTTTAAATATATTTCTTTAATTCATTTTTCTGTTATATGAAAAAATAGACAATGTCGTTATTTTCATCTTTACCAGCAGACAGCTAATCAGGGTTCAATGGTTAGTCGTGAGTTTCTGAATCATTAGTTCAGGAATATTGTCCCAGAGCTTGTCGATTTTAACGATTGCAAACACCCAAATTTTGCATTGCGATGACCGATGAAGACCGGAAGATTTCTGTTGGGCTGTTGACTGGTATGATAATAGTGTCTGGGGTCTAATTTGAATTTGAATAATTGAATTTGATTTGATACAGTCAGTGACCGCTGTTTCCAACAGTTGACCAAAGACATCAGCGGAAGCTGTCTGCGTGAATTGGTTGATGGAGGCTTTCATCTAAAAGCCAAAGTCCTGGTGGAGGAATGTGTTCCTGATGAATTAGAAGCCATAAACACAGTTCTTACCAATTGGTGTGATTGTTTGAAAGTTAATTTGATTTTCACTTTAGGAGGAACAGGGTTTTCTCCAAGAGATATAACACCAGAAGCAACCAGGACAGTCATTGAGAGGGAAGCTCCTGGTCTCAGCTTGGCAATGATAAAAATGTCACTTGAAATCACTCCTCTTGCTATGCTATCCAGGCCAGTATGTGGCATTAGAAAGCAAAGTCTTATCATAAATTTACCTGGAAGTCCGAAGGCTGTTAAAGAATGCTTTCAAATGATAGCTCCATCCTTGCAACATGCTGTTGATTTAATAACTGGAAGCAAAGATGTTGCTGAAACCCATAAGATTATGCAGTTGTCTGCAATGCAGGTCAAAAGACATCATCATTCCTGCCAGAATTTAAGTCCAGGGGACCCTCAAGCAGTTGCATTCCGTCCTAGACATTCAAATTTTCCAATGATAAATGTAACGGAAGCGCAAGACATTGTTCTTAATCACTGCAGTGTCACAGCATACGAAGCTATCGATTATATGGGTGGTGTTGGCCGTGTACTGGCTTCAGACATCTTTTCACGGGATCCCCTTCCCCCTTTTCCAGCTTCAATGAAAGATGGCTATGCTGTCATAGCTTCGGATGGCCTAGGTGTGCGACAAGTAATTGGTGCGTCGATCGCGGGTTCACAACTTGCTGAAGTAAAGATTCACTCTGGATATTGTGCCAGGATCAGCACAGGTGCTCCCTTACCACCAGGAGCCGACTCCGTTATTATGGTGGAAGAGACCAAATTAATTTCTGCGTCTGAAGATGGCCAAGAAGAATTGCAAGTTGAAATAATGGCTGAAGTTCAACGTGGTCAGGAGATCCGGTCTATTGGCTGCGATATCAAAGAAGGAGATCTTGTGCTTGAAAGGGGAACTGTTCTCACTCCTACTGACGTGGGAATTCTCGCCACGGTAGGTCAAACGGAGGTAGAAGTTTACGCATTACCAATCGTAGCCGTGTTATCTACTGGTAACGAGTTACAAGAAAGCAAAACCGACTTGCAATCCGGACGCATCCGAGACAGTAACCGACCAGCATTACTGACCTTCTTAAAGCAACAGGGATTTCCCACCGTCGACGCTGGAATAGCCGAAGATCATCCTGAGTCACTACATCAGCGGATCAATGCAGCTTTTGAGAAGGCGGATGTTCTAGTCTCTACTGGAGGGGTTTCAATGGGTGAAATGGATCTACTTCGCCACATTTTAGTTAGTAGATTCAACGCCGTGATCCACTTCGGTCGCGTTGATATGAAACCTGGAAAGCCAACCACTTTTGCCTCGTGTCAACATGATGGGAAGACAAAATTAATCTTTGCCTTGCCAGGAAATCCTGTCTCCGCTATAGTGACTTGTCATCTGTTCGTTATCCCAGCTTGTAAAAAAATGTCCGGGCATGGAAGACATCTTCCAATAAGGGTAAGAGCAGAGCTGTCGAACTCCATAGGTCACTTTCCTCTTGATTCTCGCCCAGAATATCATCGTGTGACTCTTCAGTGGCATGCAGAGAAACCCATTGCATGCGCGATCTCCACTGGAAACCAAAGAAGTAGTCGCCTTCAAAGTATGAGTCGTGCCAATGGGCTCGCCATTTTACCCTCCAAGACACCAGAAATATTGACGATTCCTAATGGAACAATCGTGGATGTATTAGTGATAGATATGTTCTGATAAGTTACAATGTATAATGGAAACAATAAAGAAAAATGGGGTATCTTCTCTCTTAGTCCATCGTTGTTTCTGTTTATCTTAGTATTTCGAACTGTAGTACTTCACTCCATTTATGGTTGAGGATCTCGCATACTTGGTTAGCAAAGCTGCAACATTCAAATTGTTGTCAGTCAGTGGCCTAGACAAATATCCAAGGAAGCGGAGTTAGATGATAGTACTGAAAATAATCGTTTCACTACGTACTGAACATAAGGTGTGATGGACTGTAATGTCCATTTCGCTCTGTTACGAAACAAAATGTCCAACCTTTCGTTAATCTCCTCTGGTAACTCGAATTCAGGCAAATATTTAACTAATGACGGATTTGAGTCATAGTCGACAAGAGCTACGCCGTTTAAGTGTTCTTCGTTGGTCATCACCCCTACAGGCATTGATTGTTGCCAAGCAGTGAAAAAGTCCTTGCTGTCAAATGCTCTTAGCTCTGGCAAGAGATACAGGGCAAATAATTGAGAGACAGCCTCTGGTTTCCATCTCAAACTGTTTCCATCCACCTCCATGAAAAGTGAAATACATTTTGCATTTATATCTTCAGTATCGTACAACCCCATCCAGTTCTCAATGTTAGCTAGTGTAACCTCCTCAAGGCTTAATTTTTTCTCTCTTAAGATGGAATCTAGGTACGAAACCCAGCCAAACAAAAAACCAACATCAAGTAATCGCCATTTGCCTCTCACTTTTGCTGCTGGCATCTCTTGAAGCTGGTTTATTATTTCCTCTTCACTTGCCTGAATCATTACTTTAAGTTCAGTAAATGATTGACCCACAGCTTCTTTAATAACTTCAGAATTTTTCCCTCTGTAGGGGTATTTGGCTAATGCATTCCTAAGTGATTGCAGCTTTGGCCTGGTGAGCCTCATCTCATAATAAGTGTGGTAGACACCAAACACCTGCATATTTAAAAAAAGACATACTAGTTTATTGAATCACAATTATAAAGTTGTGTTACCTCTTGTTTCTTCAGAGTTCTTGATCCTGTGTCTTCTATAAGTGTTCCTTGCAAAAGAGATGGCATCAGAAGCATACTATTTGATGTTTCTGCTTCTTTTAATTCAAATGAATTTGAATTGCTGCATATGATAACATGGGCATCTTCATTACCTTTTATAAAAAGGCTGTTTGCACGAAGGTATGTATATATGTATCATTGATTCATCGATATCACTGAGCTTGTTAAAAAATATTTTACCATTCCCCACTGTTGATGTATTCCAAAGTGTCCTTACTGACTTCTAATAGCTTTACTTGCTTTGAATCTAAAATTTGAGGAATAAACTGCAACACATGACTATCTTTTTTTATGTCAGACTCGGTTAATTTAGCTAAGTTTAGAATTGTATTGACTTGTTGGAGACTCCTATCCATTTTTTTTCCTTTTATTTTTACCTCTGCAGACGGATTGTTCATTTCCCGCCTAAAACTCAACACTCCAAAACGCGACATCTAACCTTGATCTTTGTCATTGGTTTCTAAAAATAATACAAAACAAAAAATTAAAACAAAACGAAAATAACAAATAATAAACAAAAAAATAATAAACATATTTTCGTTATCCAAATATTATTGCTGACGTGACGCTAATTGAGTTTTAAGAATTTTCATTTTAGGTTAAAAGGAGAATCTGTTCTTTTTTCTGTCGTTAGTCGTTACCATACGTTGTAAAAAAGCACCCTCGGTTGTTATTGAAAATTTATGCCTTTTTCAGCGTGATTAAATAAGAAAGAGGCAGTAACGATCTTTGCTCTTACATATTGTTTGTACTACAACCAACCTTATCAGTGTGAGTATAATTCAAAGGTGGTAAATAACAATGATCAACAAATAAAAGCAAAGGTTCAAGGACTGGGTTTAATCTTGTCTGAAATTTTCCAGTTTTCAGTAGTTGTTTAATGGCTAACACCACAGCAGGAGCAGTTCGTGGACTTTCTCAAAAATTTATCTGTTCCAAGCATGTTTTAAGTGCTTCCCCAGGAGTATACTGCTTACATTGGTAAATTTTTTCTTGCCTAGTTTAAAATCAATGGTGTTTTTTACAGGTTGGATTATATTCATTAAGAACAAAATCAATGTCTTCAAAAGCTTTGCAGTATGCAAAACTACCATCATTACCTGTTCCAAAGCTCAATCAAACTCTGGAACAATACATAAGGCAATAAAAATGCTATGTTACATTTCAACAGTAAGTTCTAATTATAGTATTTGTAGGACTGTGAAACCCTTACTGACGAAAGATGAGTTTGCTGTTACAGAGCAAGTGGCAAAGAATTTTGGTGCCCCAGGAGGGGTAGGTGAAAAGCTCCAACTCATGCTAGAAGAAAAAGGAGCCAAGGAACCAAATTGGGTAAGTAATAATTTTCCTTAAATGTAAGATAAAATTAAGAATTGTATGCTACAATATTCTACTTAGCTCAGTGAATGGTGGCTTGATTCTGCCTATCTGAGTTACAGACTTCCAGTACTGGTTCATTCCAACCCTGCACTAGTTTTTCCCAAGCAGAATTTCTTATCTAAGAAAGAACACTTAGCTTACGCAGCCAAGCTCATCGTCGGAGCGCTTCGCTACAAGGCAATAATAGATAGGTAAGTGTAAGGCTCATCCTCCATGATATTCGGTATCATTTGTCATCGCAGTGTTTTTTTTCTTTTAGTGGGAAACTGGAACAGGACTATCTAGGGAAAAGCCCATTGGACATGTCGCAATATGTAATTAAAAAAAATAATTTTCAGGAATTAGTTATTTATAATTATGTTGTCAGACAAAAGTGTTCAATGGATGTCGAATTCCCGGCTTAAAAACTGATACCATTCGCCACGCTTTGGATTCTAACCATATCATCGTGATTCATAACAATCAAGTAATTAATTAAATTTCATGAAAAAGCAGATTTTCATTATTTTAGTCTCCTTGTTTTTTAGTTCTATAAAGTAGTAGTGTATGGAGAAAATGGACAGATCCTGGATGACAGAGATATTCTTAATGGATTGACGTGTGTCACCCAGAAATATAACGGTCCTTCAGCCGGTGTCGGATTCCTGACGACGGAATGTCGAAATGTTTGGGGTATAGCACATAAAGAATTAAATAAAGGTATCATCTTTTAATTTGTTTCTGTAACTTCTAAAGTTTTATTTGGAAATTTAAAAAGACCCTGTGAACAGAGCATCATTGCAAGCCATAGAAGATTCCATATTCGTCATGTGTCTGGACAAGTCGAGCAAGATCGAAGACAATGCGACAGTATCCACTCGCATGGCTTTGCAACTTCTACATGGCTACGGAGCAGAAAATAATTCGGGAAACCGTTGGTTTGACAAGACTTTGCAGGTACATGATTCTTAAATATGTACAGGAAATCTCAGCTCAAACTTCTGACTGTGCATGTTTTACAGCTTATAGTGAGTGAAGATGGAGTGAACGGTCTCTGTTACGAGCATTCTCCTACCGAAGGACCTCCCATTGCCAATCTTGCCGATTTCATCGTCAATTACGCGTAACTATCATTCCCCAAGGTGTCGTTAACAATATCCTTTCAAATGGCTTTTTTTTTTGGGGGGGGGTGATTTTCGTAACATTCTAGACAGGAGAAAACTTTGCGCGATGATGAGCGGCATTTGACTCCTCATTGCGAACGTTTAACGTTTAATCTTACTTCTGCTCTTGACGAGGCCGTGATGTTGGCGAAACGTAATGTGGACCAGTTGGTTCAGGATGTACAGATGAATTCGTTCAGTTTTGACAAATTCGGCAAAGAAGATATTAAAGCCCTCAAATTAAGTCCCGATAGCTTTATACAGATTGCAATTCAAATGGCATTCATCAGGTACTGATTTATTCTCCGTTACTCTACTCACCGTGCCTTTCTTCTGCAAAGTGTTTTGTTTCTTTTAGGCTGCATGGACATCCGGCTGCCCATTATGAGTCGGCTTCCACCCGAAGATTCCACGGTGGACGGACAGAAACAATCCGTAGTTGTCTACCGGAGATTGTCAATTTTGCTAATATCCACCTGAAACAAAATCTCAGTCCTCATGAAAAATTTAAAGCTTTGCAATCCGCTGTTAACGCTCACAAAGGATACGTTGGAATGGTAGACACCTCCATGCATCTTGCTGAAGATATTTCCTAAAAAGCTTTTTCACATTTGGCAGGCTATAAATGGTCAGGCAATTGATCGCCATCTTTTGGGTTTAAAAAGACTCGCTATCGAGGGTGGAATTGATATACCTAGCCTGTTTCTCGACCCTGGTTACTCCACGTCCAATAACTGGCGCTTATCGACTAGTCAAGTAGGTTGTTTTGTTCACTACTAAGAGCAACTCTTTCATGTGCTCGTTCTTCAGGTTGCAGCCGTTAACGACATGGTTATGTGTTATGGACCCGTTACGCCAGATGGATGTAAGCGTAACAAATGTTATCTAAGGCAATTGGTGGCCAACTGTTAACTTTCGTATTTAACAGATGGATGTTGCTACAACCCTCGACGTGATGAAATAAACTTTGCTGTCTCTGCCTTCAATTCAAACCCTACAACATGCGCGGAAAAGTTTGGTGAAGCATTAAAAAAATGCTTGGAAGAAATGAGGGATGTTGCTACAAGTTCTATCCTAAGCAGTCTATAAATCCTGTATTAATAATCATACAAATACCTTTGTCACTGAAGTCAGTCATACTGTTGGGTACTGTAGCTAGCGGGTGCCTTGTCGGTTAATAAAGGGGGTTGTACCTTTGTCAGTGAAAACGACCTGTGTTCAGCTGGCAAAACTAAAACAACTTAGTCGTCTTTTCCATGTCGCTTTTGCATTAACCAATTGATAGAAAATAACTTTTGATTACTTAACTGTTTCAATCCTGCTACGTTGTCTTTCGATCTCGCATGTCGTCCGGCTGCTTCTGCAGTAGGCGCCAGACGATTGCGTCTACAACTTCCTTCGATGTCCAGCCGGCCTTCCACGCGTCATTGTAGGAATTCTAAATTTCTAACGACATGATTGTCTACCAGAGAGACCCCGACCTGCTCAACAGCTGCGTGTCTGGACTGTTTACGAGTTCAGTTGCACCGCAAATAGTCGATATACCACCTTGTAGGCAAAAAACCAACACACCTTCGATGTTACATTAATCCGTACAGCTGTATTTTTTTTTTCTTTTATCCTCGTCTGGATTAGGAATACTTAAAAGCAAGCAACAATTAGATGTTTTAAACCACAACTTGTAACGGACTAGGTAACTCGCATATAACGTTAATCGACACATTTAAGAAAATATTTTGATCAGGTATTGAATTAAGACGAGCAAATTAGCTTAGGAGCACGATTTTTAGTCAACCTCCTCGATGGTTGGACCGCCAGCTCCACCTCGGGGGGCACCTCCAGCAGCGCCAGGCATTCCTCCTGGAGCTCCACCACCGGCTGCGTACAACTTGGTGATAACCGGCTTGCAGACTCCTTCCACTTCCTTCAGCTTATGTTCAAATTCTTCTTTGTCGGCCAGTTGATTCGCATCCAACCACTTAATGGCTTCACTGCACTTGTCCAATACCGTTTGTCTGTCTGATTCTGGAATCTTGTCTTTGACCTTGTCGTCTTCAATGGTCTGTTTCATATTAAAGCAATACGATTCCAGGGCATTCTTGGCCGACACTCGTTCACGCTGCTTTTCATCTTCATCGCGATACTTATCAGCGTCATTCACCATCCGCTCGATTTCTTCTTTTGATAGACGGCCTTTGTCATTAGTGATGGTGATCTTGTTCTCCCGACCAGTCGACTTGTCGGCAGCAGTAACGTTCAAAATGCCGTTCGCATCGATGTCAAAGGTAACTTCGATCTGGGGTACGCCTCGAGGAGCAGGAGGAATGCCAGTCAACTCGAATTTTCCCAACAGATTGTTGTCCTTAGTCATGGCTCGTTCTCCCTCGTACACCTGGATGAGGACGCCAGGTTGGTTATCAGCATACGTTGTGAAAACTTGAGTTTGCTTCGTTGGGATAGTGGTGTTCCGCTTGATGAGGGAAGTCATAACACCGCCAGCTGTTTCAATTCCAAGCGACAGAGGAGCAACGTCAAGCAGCAACAAATCTTGGACCGCCTCCGACTTATCCCCATGAAGAATTGCAGCCTGGACCGCGGCACCGTATGCGACGGCTTCATCAGGATTGATAGACTTGTTCAGTTCCTTTCCATTGAAGAAGTCTTGCAACATCTTCTGAATTTTGGGAATACGAGTTGAACCTCCAACCAATACGATTTCATGAATTTGGGACTTGTCCATCTTAGCATCTCGCAGGGCCTTCTCAACTGGCTCCAAAGTACCACGGAAAAGGTCGGCGCATAGCTCTTCGAAACGCGCCCTTGTGATGCTGGTGTAGAAATCAATGCCTTCGTAGAGCGAGTCAATCTCGATTGACGCTTGGCTGGAAGAAGATAAGGTGCGCTTGGCCCGCTCGCAAGCTGTCCGAAGACGCCGTAGGGCTCGAGGGTTAGAAGACAAATCTTTCTTGTGTTTTCTGTTGAACTCTTGAACAAAATGGTTGACCATCCGATTGTCGAAGTCTTCACCACCCAAGTGCGTATCTCCCGCCGTCGATTTAACTTCGAAAATACCTTCTTCGATAGTGAGCATGGAAACATCGAAGGTGCCGCCACCAAGATCAAAAATCAAAACATGCCGTTCGCCAGTCACCTTTTTGTCCAGACCTGGATCGAGAAGCAAACATTAGCACTATGTCTCATACTCAGTACGAACATTTAACATTTTACCATAAGCAATGGCAGCAGCTGTCGGCTCGTTAATAATACGAAGGACGTTCAATCCCGAGATGGTTCCTGCATCCTTTGTTGCTTGACGTTGGGAATCGTTGAAATATGCAGGAACAGTAATCACGGCATCAGTGACTTTTTGCCCTAGGTAAGCTTCAGCCGTCTCCTTCATCTTGACAAGCACCATAGAAGAGATCTCTTCGGGAGAAAACGTTTTCGTTTCCCCTTTGTAATCTACTTGAATTTTCGGTTTTCCTCCATCGCTTATAACTTTGAATGGCCAATGCTTCATATCACTCTGGACAGTGGCGTCATCAAATCGACGGCCAATCAAACGTTTTGCATCTAAAAAACCAGAGCATTAAAATATGACAACAAATTTTCAACTGTGAGCACTCACCAAAAACTGTGTTGATAGGATTCATGGCTACTTGGTTTTTGGCTGCATCTCCGATTAGACGTTCTGTGTCGGTAAACGCAACGTAAGATGGTGTTGTACGATTACCCTGATCGTTTGCAATGATCTCCACTTTGCCATGCTGGAATACACCTACACACGAGTAGGTAGTACCCAAGTCAATGCCAATGCATGGGGCTTTCTTTGCCATTTCTGTTGATTAAACAAACCACAAGGATTAAAAAAACTATTTAAACAATCACTGATCATTGAATTAAAACACTAAAAACTATATGAGACTACTAGTCAAAACAAAGTACCTACAAACAATATCTTGAATTGAACATCAATAACATTGCATGCAAAATCTATAAATTTTCATACAACAAGACCAAAAAATATCAAATTTAACTCACCGATTAATTTCCAAAAAGATGTACGATATTGAAAAATTTGCCAAAACAATTGGAAAAATTGGTAAATTTGCCGAGGTGACGCACGTGGCTTTTTCCTTATACTTTCTTTCTTGCTTTCTGAACTCGAACTGTCTACCACTGCAAAAAACCCTGAGCTATTTATTGCAGGCTTACGTTTTCTAGTTCATTCTTGAGTTCTCGAAGGTGCTAGAATGTCTTACTATTGGTCAGCGCCATCTAAGCCCCGCCTACAGTTGAACATTCGAGATTACTGCTAACGTTTAGAATTTATATTACCACGAATTTTCCAGATGGCGATGTCTTCAAACCAACTGATATGTCATAACTCCAAGATGACGAAAATAGTGTTTTTTGTGTGTTCATAATTGCAACGATGATGGGTAATATAACTTGCAATTTGCAGAACAACTGGTTGCTATTACTTCGTTCGAGTTCAGGAATTGCAACAACGTTCTAGTACTACGAATATTCCCTAAGTAATGCTATATGAATTTTTCGTAGAAGGACGTTGATCAGTCGTGCCCCTGCTACTGTACAAACATATCAGTTCAAGGCCACAGAAAACTTGTTCATGGTCATCCTTGTTACTCCCGGAGGAAGTATGAATACATGTTGGTGCAGAGATGAAGGGGATCAACCCTTCTTCTCTGTGTTGGGACTGTTGGGGGTGAATAAAGGTATTTTTCGTCTATGGTTGTACACGCAAGCTTTTTGCCATATTTTAGGATAGAAAGGATGAAAAGGAAAATTTAAAAAAAGAACAGAAGACACCAATATCGTATGCCAAAACGATGTGTATACGCGCTTAGCAATTACGGAATAACACACTACAAGGGTGTTAGGCACAATCGACAAATACCGGGTGAAACCAAACGAATAACTCGGAACAAATATTCTTTGATTCAAAAATGGCAAGCTGCTATATGAATACAAACGCGAACGCAATCTCCTTATAAAAATTTCAGATAATATGAAAACAACAGGACTAATATTTATTACATGCAAATCAAAGCTAATGTTGCGCCCCAGAAGCTGCAAGACGTTTCACCAGAGGTTTGTCATAAATCCAGTTATCTCCAACTAGAGAAAAAAGCTAAATAAAAAAATTTGGCTTATTAAGTTATGTTCTTTTTTTCAAATAATAACCAAAAAAATGTAAGTTTTGTCTGACTGAACCGTTTTAAAAATAAACGTCGATTGCTATTAATAGAACCTCCGACTACAGACGACTGGCTAGCATTAACGCTTTCCCACTCACTTTTGTCTCCCATTTCTCGTTGGCTTCCTTTCGTATCCGGGCTTCTTCCCGCTGTCGATGCTCCAAGCTTGATTTAGACTTTGTAGCCAGATCAATGTCATTAAATCTAATAAGTGACAGGTTAGTAGATTTCATCAGCGTTAACAGAATGAAGAAAATGATAAAACAATGCTTAATTACTTAAGACCAAGGGTGACTTCACGCCATAAACGCCGAGATTCGAATTCCTCTTGTTCTGCAACGGGACGGACCCGTTTTTGGACGATTGGCATGGCATTAACATTAACAAATTCTTCCGTTTTCTATCACAACAAGAAAGTAGTTAGAACAAGTAATTCTGTTAAGCAAAAAAAATAAATAAAATGAACACACTGAGTGACTCATCAGAGCCTTAAAGGACAACTATCTAAAATCCACTGGAGGTCATGACACGAATCCTTGTGTTTACAAAATTGGTATTGCCGATGGCACATAACATACCCCGTCAGCCCATTTAGCTATCATGGCACCGTTCCATTCTCCCGATATGGCGACAAAGGGTTTCCTGTCAGGCTGCAAGATTTCCGCGGTGACGCGGTTCTTCTTGCCACCGTAAAAGGGCTTGGTGAGGAACTCGACCGACGCGCTGTAGCCAGTTTTAGCACAGGTAATACTGACGCTTCCCCCCAACTCAACCCAAGGTACCGTCAATATTGATCTTTGGAAGTTGGAATGAAATAAATTGAAAGATAAAAATAACACCTACGGTCTACATTTATACCTGCCATAAGCATTTGGAAATGTGATGATATACTCTTCGTCATAATCTAGCAAAGAGACACATCCTTGACCGATATGATGGACCCCAATGGACAATCCGAGAAATTTAGACTTCGTCCATATATGAGCACAAAAGGATATTCTCTTGCCATAATGTTCAGCATAGAACGCAGACACTGAAAAATATTTTTGGAAATTCACAAAGTACTGAGAAAGTCCAAAGATTGCAATGTACCTGGCGGATGATGGGAGACCTGCTCGGCAACGAAGGTCAACTGGTTGACATCACACCATGGCACTGGGCCATCAGTGACGATACTTTCTGTTGCCGGCTTTTCTTTGTTAACATCCCACCAGCAACGAAAAGTTTCCCCTATGATGGGATTATATGGTTTTTTTGCCACCTCAGAACGTCTCCCTGCGTGAAAAGCTGACAAAAACCAACGAACTACTTGCACAATCCGGTCACGTGGTTCCGTGAAATCCGCGATTCTATAAAAAGAAAGACCGTTCATGAAGATAAAAGGACGAAAACCCATTATACAAAGCATTACCCGACAAAAATATCTGGATGTGCAAAAAAATCGGCATACATTTCTAATAACGAACGTCTCTCCAAAATAAATGTAGGAAGGACCACTTTTGTTAAATCCATGCCAAGCTTGACTTGAGACAGTAGATGCGTTACAACACTTCCGTGTGATTCCATCGAACCCACTAGAAGAAATAAATAGCATTTTTTTACCATGCCTTCAAACGAGCGAATTAGATAAGAAAGACTTACGATCATCTTCATCTGAATCCTCATACAATGCTGAAATTAGGGAAGTTCAAACTTAGGAAAAACACCAATTTGATTAAATTGTAAAAAAAAAAGTCACCATCATAGTCAATGGATACTGATGACTGATTCCTCTGAGAGCTTTCCAGCTCATCCAAAGTCTTTGTACTCGGCCTAATTAAAAGGACAAATGAATTTTAGTATCTACAGAATCGGTTGATTTGCTGTCTTTATTTTGGACAAAGTATAAACTTCTTACGTCGGCAATGTAGGGGATTGTCCCATATTCTCGGAGGCATCAAAAAAATCCTCGTCATCAGAGCTTGAGTAGGATGTTTCCGGGATTTCTAGGGCGAGGGGTCGCTGGCTGTAAAAGCCAGGTTGCTCCAAGCTGTTGGCAGGGGACTGCCTCACGCTATCAGTGCATTCGATATTTACGCCCCGCAGTTCGACACATTCTGCTCCTAATTCTATCCCAGTTTGTACAGGTACGTCTTCCATAGAAGCTATTACAGAAACAACTTCGTTTGTCAAGTTGATTTTCGGTTGCTGGTTATTTGTGATCTTCAAGCTCTCTGACGGAGATGACTGGAAAAATGATATGGGTGCAGCTACTTGTACTCCATTTACAGGATGAGTGGTATTCTGTACAGAAGAGAAACATAATACAGCTTGAGATTGTGAATACTAAAACATAATACTAAAAAAAAAGATATCATACTTTTGCAATTTGGAGCAATACTATTGTATGCTTAATTGATTCTAGCATTTCCTAGAAATGAAAAAATTATAATACTTTAAAACAACAAAGCACAAAAATTATTCATAACATTAAATACATTGGCTCTGTCTCTTATGGAACATAGTCGCATCTTCTCTTGGTCGTCATTTCCCTGTGTGATGCGGAGCTCTAGGGCCTAGGAAATTATTGTTTAACTAACTTAATCACAGATTTATTGAAGGATCTACCTTGACTTGATCAATAAGGATCTGTAAATATGAATCTGTTTCAGTCAACTTCTTGTCAAAATCTTGCATTGTTGGAGTTGGATGATTTGGGTCAAGTCTCTAAAGGCATATATAAATTAAATTATGTCCAAGCTGAAACAAGAGATGAAGTACCCTTTGAAGTTGTGCATGCCGTAGGATGGTATCCTCCAGTCCTCTAATCCATTTTTCTCTCTCTTCAGCATCTTTTGCTTGTAGATGAAAAACTTTCATATCAACTGTTACAGTAAATGTTGTATCGTCCTCATCATCAATGCCAACAATTGCTCCTTTCAGTCTGATGCATCCTCTTCTCACACCGCGAGTCATCTTTTCTTTGGACTGAAACAAACAAGACGTTTAATAGCGATACAAGAACGAATTCAAGATTTGAATTGTTACTGTGTAATATGAAAAAAGGCCGGCATTATCGTCCAAGACAAACCAACGATATTGCCACCCCTTCACCACATTGGTCCATTTACTAAGAGGTCCTTCTATAATTCCAGCCATCGTCTTTCCTTACTGCCCAAGTCCTTTGACAAAACTTAAGGAGTCAAGACAACACAGAACTTGAAATTTCGTCTGTTGGGTGTATCGTGTATGTTAGAGGGATCGGATAAACAACACCGCTTCTAGGGAGCGCTATGGATAGGGAATAGGGAAAAGGGAAATCCAGTAAGCAGTAAAGACCGGATCGGAAGATTAAACCGTCGGAGCAGGAAAAAGGTTTGAAAATCAACATTTTAATACAAAAAACAGAATTTTATCTAGTGTGTATCAGTACGTACGTTTTACATAGCAAATACAGTAAATCATTAATTCATTATTATACATTGCTGACGTTTACGTATGGTTTGAAATCAGTTGTTTTTTTGTTGAAACTATGCAAAACCTCCCTGAACTTCATTGCTGTCTTCAACCATTCTATTTCGATTTTGAATTTGTACGAATTTAATTCGAAGTTGTACGAAATCTAAAACTTTTGGTTTTAACATTGTGTTCCAAATCCAATGTGTGTCATGACACCGCAGATAAAACGCGAAAGCTAGAAAGATTTTAAACTTTTTTTACTTAAAAAAAAAGTAAGCTGGGAACATCAGGCTTGCTTCATGTACTGGATGATAATCCAGTAACTTGGAAAGCCATCATTAAAAACTATCCTAACCTTTATCCTTTATTATAGCCAATAAAAAAAGAATTCACTGGGGTTATATCAAAACCGTGATATTACATATCAGCACTCTTTATTCACTTTTAACTGAAAAATGATTTTTAACACATCACAAGAGGCACAGAATGTTAAGCCGGAATAAATAGTTACATGGAACCATTTCTACTGTGTCGTTTCCAGAATTTTCTAACTTCTTCATGGCCTTCCTTGGTGACAACCATTTTTCGGCCATGGGTGGTGTGCCAGACTAGCACGCCTCTCTCCTGAGCGTAATTTTTTAAGATTTCAAAATCAGCTTGCGAGTCGAATTGATTATATAGGACGCCATCTTTATAAACAAAACGATCCCTTTCAATTGCCCATAATTTGATTTGATCTGCGATGGTTGATGGGAGCACAGGTGGTTCCTTGTAGCACTCCGGATGAGCGTGTTGTCTTAAAAAAGACACGATTTGATCTGCCGTGATACCGCTCCTTAGCGCTTGTCTAACGCTTTCTCGAGTGATAATACCAACAACCAAATTGGGAAAGCTAAATAAAACAAAAGTTAATATAAAATAAATATAAAGAAATCAATGAATAAAAAATCAATGAATAAATAAAACAAAAATGATAAACAAATAAAATAAAATATGGTTTCGAAACAATATCATTAAAAAATTTTGGGATTTTCTCACCGGTACATTAACTCGCAAAATAGCGCAATCAATGCAACTTGTAAGCTTGAATCCGTATATGCATATACTCTGTAATTTGTCTCGACGACAATGTAACCAGAATTTTGGTTTGACGAAGTTGCTGTCATGGCATTAAGCATGGATTTTTTGGGACCTGAAGCAATGTCCAAGGCAAGCCTCGTCGGGTAAAATCTACCATCTTTCCTCTGCCATGAGATGGTAAGACTGTTAGTTATTTTATAATAAAAGAATGGTAGTACTGTAATTAATCACTGAACTTAAAAGTAATACAGTGTGTAACCACCTTTCTTTGGTATACAAGCCCAAACTCTCTAAGGTGCTGCAAGAATTTTTGGAGACCATCACTCATTGAATCTGTACTATAATCCTAAAAAAAAAAATTTCCTTAAAAGCTCAATATTTTAATTTGCTTAAGTAAGCATAGTGTACTTGTCCAAGTGTACTGAAGCTTAGCTGAAACAGAAATCCCAAACAGTCTATCAGGTCCAGACCTCTAGCTGTTGCAGTGTCAAGGTATTGCAACAGAAAATACCAAACTTGGGCAGATGTGTCCATTAAAAGGAACTGGAAACCATCTCTGGTTATTGTCAATTGGTTTTCACCAGGTTCCCTACAGAAGAAGAAGCTTGTGATCAAAGTTCAGAAGCCTGATAATTCTGCATACTTTTTCATAAGACCAGCATGTTGTAATATTTGAAGTGCATCAGAAGATATGACTTCATGCTGATGTGAACCAACCATAAAGTGCAAAACACACTCCCATCTACCCATTGCATATTCATCCAAGATAGCAATGCCTCTTGCTTTTGGATCTGCATCCGTAGGTGGTTTCATGCTCCACTCATTTCCACTATAGTTATACACAACAAAATAGTACTCCACTTTGGTTACACATTTTTTTGGACTAACCCGCCCAACAGTGCTCCTTTCAAATTTCTCCGAAAAGTAGGATTTAGTAACCAGCCCTTCAGCCCGCCTTGCATTTCAACTTCCTGCCACAGACGGAGTTCTGTCAGTAGTTTTACAATATCTTCAAGTTCCCTGTAAACATAAGACAGATGTAGACAGGATATTATAACCCAATGAGTCTAGAGAGTAATGTATACTTGGCACTGTTTGGTGAAACCCATGAGCCCATGATTGCTTTTGGTACTGCTTGGTCAACAAACAAGATTCTCATAATGTACAGCCTGGATAATTCGGGTAATTCTCTAAAAACGGCTAAACATGTGGCCGGGTGATTGTACAAACGGTCCAATACAGTTGCCGTCAGAGTTTTCAAATATGAATGCAGATCCTTGCAATCTAGCGTCCTTTGTTGGACAGACATTATTATTACTCTTTTCTAAAATGCTTATGTGCCACCAGACTCCTTTGTATGATATTTCGTGACAAAATATCAGAGGAAATTGCCTATTATAAACACATAACTCTTTTCCACACGTCTTGCAATCGACACTTTTCAGTCACTTTCATATTTCCGTCTGCTTTGTGTTTTTCTCAGTGCGGAGAATCCTTTTGCATTGAAAGCATAATGCCATGTGTTTATCACAGATGGCCTCTGTGGTGGTGCTGTCAGAAAAAATGCCAAGAAGAGAAAATCAACAGGCGCGATAGGAGAAAAACAAGATTTTGAAAGCCACTGTTTGAGTTTCCTCCAGGTCTTTTCTCTTTTACAGCTATGCAGTATACCCTGCTTTTTATGATTGTGCTCTTTTTAAAAGTCCAAGCTGTCCACACCAGCCAGAAGTTTCCCAACCTAGTTGAAGACGTATTGTTGTCTTGAGAAGTACGCCCATAGTTTTGTCGTTGGATTCAGCAAAATTAAAAAGTACAAATTAAAGTAATGTTAACAACAATTATAGCAACGTCTGGATTTCTGGCTCGAAAGTACGTCGACAAAGATGAGAAATCAAAGAAAAAAATCAAAACAGGTCTTGCAGTTTTACTCAATATATCTGTATCGATTGCAATTATTCTCACCAACAAATGGCTATACACTGTTGTTGGTTTTCCAAACATGACCCTAACACTAATGCACTTTATGACAACATTCATTTGCCTTCATGTTTGCCAAGCCTTTGGTGTGTTTTCTGTAAAAAAAGTTCCCATGACATCCATGATCCCTTTGGCACTCTGCTTTTGTGGGTTTGTGGTTGTAACCAATCTAAGCCTAGAGAATAATTCTGTGGGCACATACCAAGTGGCAAAAGTAATGACCACACCATGTGTACTGCTGATTCAATATTACTGTTATGGTAAATTTGCTAGCAAGGCAACAATTTTAACAGTGGTGAGTTAAGTTAAAACCAGTTCCATGCATTTCAACCCTAATTTCCATAAAAACTTCCATTTCATCTAGATACCAATCATAATAGGAGTTGTACTTTGTTTTATCTATGATATCAAATTTAATCTAATTGGGACAGTCTATGCCATAATGGGAGTTGTGGTAACATCTTTTTATCAAGTGGTAAAAAGCTTCATTTAATTTTGCCTTATCTTTATTTTATTTTTTCCCTTGTCTTTTAATAATCCTAGCCTTAACTAAATATTTCTTTCTTTTAGCTGGTTGGAGAGAAACAGAAAGAGCTACAGCTTAATTCCATGCAGCTTCTATACTACCAGGCACCCATGTCAGCAGTCATTCTCATATTGCCAGTTGCTACATGCGAGCCTGTTCTTGAGTTGGCTTATCGCTCATGGACTTTCATGGAATTGGTAAGTTTACCGGTAATTCAAGTGATAATTTATACTAAACTTTTTGACTTTATATTTATTAGGTTCCAGTTGTATGCTCTTGTTTGATCGCCTTCACTGTGAATTTGTCCATTTACTGGATCATCGGCAGCACGTCTGCGCTGACGTAATTTTCTTTTCGGCATGTTGTTGTTAATGGTCAGACTAAACCAAAGTTTTGTTTTTGTTACATTAATCTATTGAACAGTTACAATATGGCTGGTCATTTGAAATTCTGCCTGACAGTGGCGGCAGGCTTCTTCTTGTTCCAGGACCCCATGTCTGCCAACCAACTATTCGGACTCATACTTACGTTGGCGGGAGTTGTCGCCTACAGTCATGTGCGGTCGTGAAAGCTCAATCTCACTATTGACTTTAAAATGTGGAGTACTGACTAGCATAAGACCAGAGCGAATGCCACTGTACACACGAGAGTTGATCGACTAACCAAGTGTTTTATTAATAAGTGACAATTTATCGCAGTACCAAATTATTTGTAAAAGAAAAAAGAAATAATAAAAAACTATTATAATAAAAAGAAAAGAAAGGAAACTGTAAGAGCAAATTTTTAAAATTGCTATGTGAAGGGAACAATGTGTTTTATGTTCTACCGTAAATAATTACTTGTCGATAGATGGTATGGAATGTGCACCTGTCTGAGTGAAGGATACCCCAAACGTGACTTGACAACAGGGATGTTGATTATTTAATCCTTCGTTCAGCAAGACATTCCTTGCGGGGAGGATGTAACCGAATGATAAAAAAAGAGTGGGAGATGACGTTGGAATGGAATGTTTGGTTCTATATGCAAAAAACATTTTAGTTGTTGATATGCCACTAAAAGAATGGGATCACATTAATGACATTAACAGTAAAGATAGTGTCTTAGAGGAACAACAAACAAAAAATGTTCACTCTTCAACACCTCCCACACGCGAGAAACGCACTGCGTTTTACCCTTTTCTTTTTTCGCATTCCAAGCAGTGTCATTAAACAGCCCCACATTACCAAGACAAAAAAAAAAAACCAACTCACAAGCCTACAATTTTGTGACAGAGAAACTAGGAAATCTTCCGTTGCTTTGAATTCATTGACCGGGTGTGTTCGTGGTCACTGGTTCAGGGCCTCCCGGAATCGGATGTCAGACGCCCGGATGTGGAAGGGAGGCTGACCGGACAAATTTATCGAAATGTGACAAGAAGCAGATGTGCGACTGCTGTTGCCCAGTTTCATCTTGTTTGACAGCGAAAGACAATAGGGAAGGCGACAACGTGTAGAGACCCAATCTCTTCTTATCTTCCTTTTTTTTTTTACGTGTTTAAGCCCTTCCCCCTCGGATCTGGTGAGCCGAAAGAGGGCTCGTAAAAAAAAAAAAGCCGCATAGAGTTTGTTCTCTTGAACTGGCCCACCCGTCGTCAGTCATCGCTTAGCCGCGCCTCTCGACTGACTTGAACAACTCCGGCAATATTTTCTTCCGCTACCCGAGCATCCCGGTTCACTCCATCGCACTCAATTTCAAGTGTTGATTGGTGTCTTGTTTAGCGCGTAATTCAACACCCGTTTCTCTACCGGGGGGATCATCACTCAGAAAATTGGTACTGTACCTGGATACGAACTCAGCGAACAGCTACCAGATTAACATAAAACCATACAAGATTCTCGTTGAGGCGAGAGAAAGACAACAACAAAAAAAACGAGATAAAAGGAAAAATTGAGGACGATAAGACAAATAAAGCCTCTGGACTTGCATTGATTGTTTAGACATCAGTGAGATTTATTGTGTGTGTGCGACTGTGCGCCGTTTTGCGCATCGCTGTTTGCGTGACAGCTACTGTCAAGCCTTTCCAGGAAGAAAAAAAAGACCTACTAAGCAAAACAAAATTTCTTCCCATTACAAAATTGAAAGGAGGCAAAAAAAATTACCAAAGAATGGGGCACTGGACTACAAGATTGCCCTTGATTGGACTCTCTCTTCTTTTTCTCACAGACGTTTACGGTAAGTCTGGTTCAAAGGTCTGCTGGCCGTGCTGTGATTTTCAATAGAGCGTATTTCAGTCTGGAACGCATTGACTCTTGACAAGATAAAAACCCTTCCATTACACTTCAATGGAGGCCGTATATTCTATGCGCATGCTAGATGGGAAATTCCTAGTTGGTTACTTAGAAAAAATTCACCAATATCCATAATACACTTGAAGTCAAGTGGCGCCCGTCAGCACTCGGCCCACGGCTTTTGATTTCTTTCACCAGTTCATTAGCCGGGAATCGCTTAACGTTGGTGCTGACACTCGCTGAAAGTCGAAATGGTCAAGGCATGGACCACCTCCCAAAAAGGCAAAAAAAAGTAGCCTCCAGTTTTCTCTGCTTGTTGTTATCAGTAGAAACGATTTTGAAAAAAAAAAAAGAAACGAAGGGAAAAGGGGAGCATGTCAATCTTTCTGCGGGTGATAGGACTATAGAAACGAAATGTTCAGCCGACTGTACACATGGGCAGAGTCCTAAACATATATACAAAGTATTGCTGTATACTGTAGTCGCCCTGTTTGTCGGCATTCATCCGTACAAGCTTCCGCATTTTCAGATGAGTTTTTCAACTTAAAATAAACAAAAACCAGCTGTGTAGCAATTGCTGCTGATGCGCGCTAAAAATGGTTTTAAAGCCCATTGGTTACATTTAAACAAGAGTCAAACTTGACAAGTATCAGCATCGAGTATTCGAAGAGAAGAAAAATAATTCTATATAAAGTTAACATGTTAGTAATAAATTCATATCCTAAAGGAGAAAGTGTTTTTGATCATTTACTCACCGCCCAGTAACTTTCTGCTAATTGTCTACGTCCTGTCATGTTTTTTCCCCTGTTTTTACGTGATGGAATGTTTGCCATACTAGTGGTAGGTGACTTTGAACAACCGCTGTCTCACTGCTGCAATCTCGGTGTCAAATGGGGCGTGGAAAACCTGCAGTGCGCCGCCTTTCCCGCACCGGTCGGTTAATTTTTCATTCTTGATTTGATGATTTACCTGAAACACTTAAAAACTACGTCATTGATTGAATGTTATAGGTGGTAGGTATCCGTAACGAACAACAAGCTATCTGTCTCTCTGCCGTGCACATTTGCTGTCTTCGAAAACACAGGTATGTTGCAAAACAAAGACCCGTACACCTTAGACTTCATTACTAATGCAATACTACATGAGCTCACCATTGTCTGTGATGTGTGTGCAATTGAGACCACCAACGTGGCCCTGTCGGCTGGTCAAACTCCAGTCTGTATAGTTTTTCGAATAATTTGACATCACATGTCTTGACCTATATACAAGTGCATCGTATTTGTTTGGCCGACATGCTTGGTGATAGACGAGGAGGGTGGGCTATACTCGCCCTGCCTACTATATTGTTCAATATTGATCTGTGATGTCACTGATAACAAAATTCTTTAAAAAATATTATGTATAATATTTACACTTTAACGGCTCGCCAACTGGCGTTTTTCAGGGAGCGACAATGCGAGTTGGGTAAACAGTCGGCCAGAGCGGATCGGGAATGTTCGGTTAACCGAGATTTGGGCGGTGAAACCCATAAAGTGAGTGGCTTTGTTTATCCGCCTGTTCCTATCAAGAAAAATGTGATTTAAGAGAAATTCATTCAGTAAAACTATATGAGAAATAATTTCACGTCATTTTATGAATGGGTTTTTTTTTCCTTACATTATTTGAAAATATCAGGACTGTTGCGAGGGATGCAAATTGGGGCTCGTTGCTGGTTCAATGTCAATGGGATGTACCTTTAGAGCTTTCCAGTTTGGCGCTCCTTGGGACGACGCTTATCGTTCGTGTTGCCAGCAAACTCTGCCTCAGGTCTATTGCTTTGATTTCTACGTGCACCATTTGTTCTTCCAGAAATCGAATTCTATTTTCAACAGGTATTCCCAGATAGCTCGTTCCCCAATCCACGCATCCCCAGCACTACGTCCAGAACTCAAATTCCACCATTTCTTCCACCTCCACCAACTCCGGCGCTGCCCAAATTCCCGATCGACGAGCCCAACTCTATTGGTGAGCATGCATTAAAAATAAATTTAAAAAAAAATAAAAAACAATATTCACATGAAATAACTTTAACATAATTCATTACGTAGAGGATGACGAAGATCTCTGCGCCCGCTTCCCAGGAGAATTATGCGCTCACGTTTGTGTACCAACTGGAGGTTCGTCTTACCGATGCGAATGCCGCGAAGGTTTCCAGCTACTTGCCGATGGAAAATCCTGCCAGCAAGCCACTCAATATGATCGGTATAAAACATCTAGGTATTCGATTGGAAATTTTAATTGTACTTACATGCATCCTTCAGCTGTTCAACGGATAATCCCTGTTCGCAAAAGTGTACGGACACGGGACTGGCCGTGGAATGCTCCTGCCATTCGGGATACCAGTTGGCTTCTGACGAAAAGACCTGCACAGGTAACAAAAAAAACGAGCAATCAAATCTGTGATTTTGTCTACAATTTTTGTGTGTTTTAAAACGAAACAAGATGTCGACGAATGTTTCATTGGCGCCGACAACTGTGATGTGCTGCTCCAGATTTGTGTTAATCAGCCAGGTAGTTTCGCTTGCATTGACCGTAAAGATAGTCCCAACACAGGACCGCGACCAGGTAGCTCATCATTTACTTCTTTTTTTGTTTTTATTTATTTATTATAAATTTACCGTTTTAATGGGACAAATATTTTGCCGTTGTAGCGGCGCAACAGCCTGATGTTGGCAACGACGGACGGGCCTGCCCAAGAGGTTTCAAATTCAACGCCGAATCGAGAGTTTGTGACGGTTGGTTGAAAAAAATATCTACGATTATAGAAACAGCAACCTATTTACCGTTTTGAATATCATAAAGATGTGAACGAGTGCGACTCGCAACCACCCGTTTGCCCGGCTCAAACGTTGTGTCAGAACACAATTGGCTCTTACACCTGCGCCCGCAAACCCCAGCTGGAGGAATGTCCGCTCGGTTTCCGCTTCAACAGTCAGATCCAGACCTGCATTGGTATTTTAATTAAAAACTAAAAATTGACCACACTTTCTAACTGAATCACGGCTCCCCCATCAGATATTGACGAATGTAAAGAAAATCCAGCCACATGTCCTAAAACTCGACCCGTATGCATTAATCTTCAGGGATCCTATACCTGTCAATCGAGGAATGAGAGCAGCTTGCTCGGACCATCTGTCACTTGCCCAGCAGGATACAAATTCAACACAGCCCAGCAAACTTGCGAAGGTAATGTGCTAATGTTTTTATATCCACCTTGTAAGTTGTCCTTTATTTTTCTCGCTTGTTCCAATCTTTTTCATGCCAGCTTAATCTCAGGTACGGTAGTTGAATCTGTTTTCGGGTTAGTTGGTACAGATGCATGTCCGCCTTTTTCTTTCCCATATTCCTTTTTGTTCGCTTATTCCTGTTGTAGTCAATTCTTATTCATGAGGGGGAAATCAATTTTGGCTTGGGTTTTGAACTGTTTACCTGTGTTTTTGCGTGTGATGTCCTGTCCAATCGTCTTGTTAACTGGTTGAGGGCATTTCTTGTCGTGGGCAAAACGCCGTTCCTTATTCTTGTCACAGATGTGGACGAATGCGCCGAACGTCTCGACTCTTGCATCCATGGAATGGAAATGTGCATCAATGACCTGGGTCGCTATCATTGCGAACCGCTCAGCGCCGACGCAGCTTCCCCTTCAAGCGGCCAGCGCCATCACGACGTCGACGATCATCACCACACTCCGGGTTTTAGCCAGTGCCCGCCCGGTTACACCTACGATGAGGACGAACAAGTCTGCATCGGTCAGCAGATAAAATAACAATCTTTATTCTAGACAGTTGCATTTTTTTTTTTAATCTTTCAAATGATGATTTTCACTTAGTCACTTCAATTTGAACCTTAATGCGCTTTGATTTCAGATTGTAGATGTAGCTCGATAGTTTCTTGGTAATGATGCCTGTCTCTTCGTAATGTAGCCAGTGGTTCTTGGTAGCGATTACTATCCAGAATTTGATGCAGATTTAAATAAATGAACTCACGAGTTCATTTGGGAATAGCAAGTTGCTGGATGAAGCATCCAAAGAACACTGCTTTCAGTCTTTAACAGATTGCATGACAAATAACGTTCCAATAAAATTCGACTTGTTTGGACATCTGTCGTTCATTTCAATGAACCACCGCTTTTTGATGTTAATAAACAAAGCTTATTCATGACCGATAAATGGAGTTTAAACAACATCTATTTTCGTCGTTTCTTTTCTCTCTGGTCGGTCGAATTTTATTGGAACATAAATATAGTGGCCATGTCCTCCGGCACTACAAATAGACCTCCGATTGTCAATTAAGCAACAAAACATTCGAGCCAGTTCCACTGTTTTTCTGGGGGTTATAATAAAACAGAAACTCTTTTCAGATTTGGACGAGTGTTTAAACGGAGAGCTGGAAGAGTTTAGCTTGTGCGACGAGGACAAGCGTTGCGTGAACACGGAAGGATCTTACGAATGTCTTGAAGCCTGTGCACTGGGATATCAGCCCGACGTGGCCGACGGCCTGGGCCCATGCGTTGACATCGATGAGTGCATCACTTCAGGGCACAATTGCACATTGGCTGAAAAGTAAATAACTGCGGCTGAACCCAAGAGAACTTGAAAAAACTTAACGTAACTTAAAAAACTTAATCGTTTTGTTTGAAAGATGTGTCAACGTACCGGGATCGTACCGATGCGAACAACTGAGGCCAATCTTGCAAACGGTCAGTTTTCCAACGACGACAACAACAGGCAACGTTCGACCAACCCTGAGGTTGAGTTCATCCACAACTTCGACTACATCAACCACATCGACTACGACGACAACAACAACTACAGCAAAACCTACTACAACAACTAAAACCACGACGCCGATTCCAACTACGTCGACCACCACAAGAGCAACAACAACAACTACCCCGCCTCCGACTACTACTACGACCACCACCACTACCACAACAGCCCCTACAACAACAACAGTCAGAACTTCACGCCAACATCACAATACGTCGGGTTCGTGCCCGTCAGGATTCCGCAGAGAGACTGGCGGTGGCCGTTGCAAAGGTAATTTTTGCATACGATATTTCCGTGATTTCAGCGAGCGCATTTAGAGATTGATTTTCTGCATAAAGATATCAACGAATGCGAGGAAGGGACTCACCGGTGTGACCCATCGAAATCCGACTGCGTCAACACTGCCGGATCTTATAGGTGCAAACCATTGGCGCCTTGTCTGGCAGGATTCCGTCGTAACACATCCCACGGCCGCTGCGAAGGTTTGAAAATAAAATAATAATAATAACAATAACATTATTGTAGAAAATAATAGTACCTTATCTAATCATCGGCCTGACACGATCCTAACATAATGTAAAAATCACCTCATTGGCAATAGATATTGATGAATGCGTGGAAGGATTGCACAACTGCGAGACTCAGACGGCACTGTGCGTCAACAATTATGGATCGTTTGATTGTCGAGCTTATCCGTTCTGCCCGGCTGGACATCGTTTCAGCGTCCAAGATCGATTCTGTCAAGGTAAAGCGTTCAGCAGGTGTTGTTCTCCGTGGAAGACGTAACTATGCAGCGCTCCATTTTTCTTTCTCACTAAACACAATATTGACAATTAGTGGCTTCTAAATCAGGTAAATCAATCTTGATTCATGCAAACAGTAAAAGTAATAACATCTTGGTGGTGGACGCTTTGTGTCGGGGCTAATTGTCGTCTGCTTACGTTTTCGTGTTCATTACTGTCCCGTTTTCCCTTTTAACTGAAATTTGGAGAGTAACCGTTTCACCGAACACGTGTTTTCTAAGAGAGCAATTGAAATTAACTTACCTTTGTTTTCATGGGCCAGATATTGACGAATGTGCCGAAGGGATTCACAACTGCAGTGGAACATGCGTCAACGCCGTCGGTACTTTCCGGTGCGTGGATCGGGAGCCGGTCAGCTGCGGACTGGGATTCCGCTACGATGCGGAAAAACGCGAATGTCAAGGTAAGCAAGCAATACATCTGTCATTTTTCTGTACGTTGTCGTTATCCAAATATCGCGTGACTTAAACGCAAAAAAAAAAAAAAAAACAATCAAAAAGAAACACGGAATGACATGTCAGACATGAAATATGCAATGATCAACGACTCGTGTTCAAAGATGTGGACGAATGTCTGGAGGGAACGAGTCAATGTCGACCGCCAGCCGATCGTTGCGTCAATTTGGCCGGCAGTTACAGGTGCGAACCGATAAGTTTACCCACGACAACTAGAAGCCCACCTAAATCAACAACAACTACACCTCGGACGACAACATCGACCACACCTCGGACGACAACATCGACCACACCTCGGACGACAACATCGACCACAACTCGAACGACAACAACTACTATCCCACGCACGACAACAACAACAGCGTCTACCACTACAACTGGCAGCACAACGACCACGGCAAGAACACGCATTGTTACAGTTCCTACTCGTCCTACTGGTGGTAGCAGTCAGGCAGACAGGTGTCCAGCCGGTTATCGCTATTCAAGGCGCAGTCGCACCTGTCTCGGTATTGAAGACCTTCTTCAACTCAAAATAAAAAATTCACTTCCAGCATGCGCTCTAATTTTGCTCGCCATCGATCTCTCTATCACTAACTACCATCGGAAATCTTCGACTATTCGCTATACACAAAGATGAAGCAGCAAAACGACATGTCAGTCTTCAATAACCAACAATAATTCGATGCTTTTCGTACTAAGATTTTCATTGGCTTCGATTCTGTTTTCCGTTTTTCCCGAACTATGTAAAGAACCTCTTTATTAACCGTATTAAAATGACGATGGTGAACAGATATCGACGAGTGCGTGGAAGCGAGAGACTACTGCAACAAGGAGTCGGAAACTTGCGTCAACGAGCGCGGAGGTTACCGTTGCGCACCTTACAACGAGCTGCCGCAAAGCTCCAGTTCTGCAGCACCCAGTTTATTACCAACTACAACACCCGCTCCCCCTACCAACCGACCACCGGCCAGAACTCCAAGTTGCCCGAGAGGCTACGTCTTTAGCGAAGAAAGTCGCCGTTGTGTCGGTAATTAACAACGTCCTCTCCCAATTCAAAGATCACAAGCCATTCACTGTTTACCCCCGATCGTAGATGTCAACGAATGTACCAGCGAACCGGGTCCTTGCCGTGGTAACCAGCAATGCGAGAACACCGTGGGTAGCTACGTCTGCCGTTGCGCTATCGGCTACCGCTTCAATACGGCCACTCAATTCTGCGAAGGTACGACCAACTAACAATCAAATAATTTTTTTTCGTACTTGCTTTCGATTCACTAAATTCAATTGGCATGCGCTTGATCGGCGATCTTTGCATCTTGCTCGTTCGCTTAAAATACTACACGTAGACATTAACGAATGCTTGCTGGACTATCACGACTGCTTGAGCTCGCAGAGATGCGACAACACGATCGGTAGTTACACCTGCTTCCGCACGACCAGTTGTGGCACCGGTTACACCTACAACTCTCAAAAGAGTAGATGTGAAGGTGAGAAGCTAAACGATGATCCACCTGTATGGCCAAATGGACAATTAATTGCTTATTGGGATTATGAAAAGACGACGACGAATGCGAATCAGGAGCGAACGATTGCGCCGTTCTCGGTCCGCTCTACCAGTGCCGCAATACGGAGGGCTCGTTCCGGTGCGAGCGCAAGCGATGCACTGATCGCACAGACGGGCTCACGCATCTCGACGAGGAGACGGGCCACTGCGTCCAACCGCCACAGTGCGCCGATGGCTTCGAACCCGCTCCCAGAGGCCGATGCAATGGTTTAGTAGACTTCCACCTCGACTATAATTTTACATCTTTACTTAACATTTTAAAATTGACCTTAACAACTCGAATTCCAACTGCTTGTGTTTGGCGTACTAACCGCTACCAAATTCTCTTAAACTTTCGATATTATAGAAAACATTAGAAGTTGCTCGTGAAAGCGAAATTAATTTAGACTAATAAATAATTGCAAATCAATACCAAAAGATATCGACGAATGCGCACGAGGAAGTCCGTGTCCGCGGGGTCACCAGTGCACCAACACAGTGGGATCCTTCACGTGCGTCAATACTCAAAAATGCGATCCAGGTTACGAGATGAACAGCGCTGGAACTCAATGTCAAGGTGTGCCCTAATGAAATGGAGAAAAAATCATAAATTCGATTGATCTAGCACGTCAAGTAATTCACTTAAATCTTTCTAGATATCGACGAATGTGCCAAATCAACTCACGACTGCAAGCGAAATCAACTGTGTCAAAATCGTCCGGGAGGCTACGTCTGCGCTTGTCAGCCAGGCTACACAATCGGAGCGAATCGCGAATGCGAAGATATCGACGAATGTACACGATTCGCCGGACAGGTTTATAACATTAAAACAAAAGAAGAAGCGACTGAAAATAATGACTTGAACTCAACACGTTTTTCTTAAAGATCTGCTCGCCGAATTCGCAATGCGCCAACACACCCGGCTCTTACCGTTGCGACTGCAAGGCAGGATTCCGATCGGGAGCAGACCCTCGTTCATGCGTTGGTAATGCCGTCGAATCTCAATCCATAGACAATGATTTTGCAATGTTAAATATCTATGTAGACATTGACGAATGCACCGAAACGGCCCGCCTGTGCCAGCAGAATTGTGCCAACACTTGGGGTTCGTACCAGTGCAGTTGCCAGTCCGGCTACACGCTAGCTCCTGATAACAGGTCCTGTCACGATGTCGACGAATGTGAATTGTACAAAGAACGTGGAGGTCTGTGCATCGGCCTTTGCGTCAACGAGCCCGGAAGCTATTCGTGTCAATGTCCCGAAGGCTACCGTCTAGCTTCTGACAACCGCACTTGCCAAGGTATTCCTTCGATAGTCTAAACATAACCTCAGAAAAATGACAAAAGATCTAAATTTCTGGGAATTAAGATATCGACGAATGCGCCAGACCAGGAGTCTGTCGAGCGGAAGAATCGTGTCTCAATACAAAAGGGGGTTATTATTGCAACGCCATCGTCTGCCCGCCCAACTACGTCCGAGACACCGAACATCGAAAGTACGTACAACATTTTTTCACAATTTTAAATTAAATATTTAAATGACCAACGACATAAATTTAAAAAAAAAAGAAACCACATTAAAAAAAAAACCCAACCCATCGTGGATTTTTATTTACCCTTTTTTAAATTTTTTTTTTACTTTTTTTTTTCATTGTTTTGCTGCCGCTTGATCCACTTCCTCACTCCCCAAAAAACAACAAATGAATCCCCGATCACAACACCATTTTGAAATGGCTTTTAAATTCAAATGATAAAACAATTCTGGTGCACAGCCGTTGCAAGCGGGTGTCACTCGAGTGCCACAGCTGGGACAGCGAATGCCTCCGCAAACCGGTTTCCTATTCGTACAACTTTTTGACGCTTCCATCGAAAATTCCTATTCCAGCCCGTACTGGTCACCTGGACCTGTTTAGCATGCGCGGCCCACTTTGGGCCTCGGCGACAGTTCAATTCAATTTGGAATTGAACGACGTGCGGGCACCAACCGACCTGGTCGAACGCAAACTCAAAGTGGATCGCAGCGTCTTCAGTTTACGACGATCGACATCGTCGCCCAACCAGGCCATTCTGGCCCTGACGAAATCTATTGTCGGACCGCAGGAAATCGAACTTTTCCTCAACATGGACATGTACCAGAATGGCGTCTTCAGTGGCGTCGCCGTCGTCAAAATTTTCATCTACGTCACGCAATACGAATTCTAGAATTTAAAAAAAAAAAAAAAAAGGCGCCAACCGTTATCTTTTTAAGTTAATCCTTTCCCATGTAGATTGTACCCAAAGAATCAATTAGCTCCTCGCTTTGGTGTTTGTTGTTCTTGCCCTTGTACTGACGGGATACGACACATGATTGAAAAAAAGAAACGAAGCTCACCAAAGATGAAAAGTGGAAAGGAAATGGTAAAATAATAATAATTAAATAGACAAAAAATGATTTCGTTTCTTTGGCGTATTCTTTGCCTCGCTTTAAACACAAATCGCAGCTTCCGAAATAATGATGTTAAATTCTTTGTTCTTTAACCTCGAAAAAATACTAATCCATTCTTAAAATTTTTTTTCACACTTAATATCTCCTCCCCCATTGTGACAAAAGCAAAAGAACTGTAATGACATCGTTGCCAAAGCATGCGGCCAAATACCAAACGAAAACCCATCCCCCAAATAAAGTAACAATTAAAAAAAAAATGAAAAAATAAACACAAAAATCAACATACCGAGAAAAAAAAAATTATTTTCAAATTGCTAATTGATCCAAATTTGATGGGGAAAAAATTACACCTCAAGTCAACGCAATCAAGAGTCGATTCTGTGCAAGAAGCAATGCCAACTGCGAGATACCCGTTGCCTGTCCAACACTACGCAGACCATCACTTACCAGCATATAGCCGGTAATTACACACAACACTATTACGTGTGATCGTTTTTACAACTTGTTCCACGAGATTATATGAGCTAATTACAGTCTTTCGTTAGTACCCACTATCAAACGTCTGGAGAAACCCATGGTAAAAACAGCCATTAATTCTAACGTTCTTAAATAAAGCTAAACCCTCACAATTGTCTGAATTATTCACAATCAAAAGGTGTTAAGTCGGATGCAAGCTGTGGCCGTGGGTAGCTGGTCATATCACACTTCATTCGAAATCCTCGAAGGCAATGATGCCGGCCTCTTTGGCATAGCACAAAATCAAAATACAGGTAGGTGTCGAGAAAAATATTTTTTGAAATTTAAATGACGACTCAAATTTGGATTAACAGGAGCTTTACAACTTGTACGTCCCATCAGAGGTCCGAATCGTTACACCCTCTACATGGAAATGAGTGTTTTGACTCAATATTCGAATCGTCGACAAATCACACGTCATCTGGCCTTGGTGGTCATCAGCGTTTCTGCTTACGAGTTTTAAACAATTATTTTAGATTCTGATTACGTTACACTAACCCGATGGTCTGATCGAAAGCTTAGTTTTTAAAAACTGTTACGACATACTTAAGATCCAAATATATGGGCTTCGATTCTAAAAGAATACCTATAGGCTACTGATATGCAGATTTTGGGAAAATGTGCCACTTACTTTAGACGCATGAATGGGTTTGACGAGAGCCTTGACGAAAAACAAGATTAAAGACTGGACAAGATATCTAGACCAGCACCTGCAGCGAAAGCAGAGACTTCAAATGACGGTGGATGACGAATCAGCAGCGTTGCAAATTTTAATGAATTCGAGAAAACAACAAAAACAACTGTCAAAGTATTTGGCAACTAGGAGTCACATCAGTCTGTGTCACAATAAATAATAAACAGCAATAAACAAAAATGATTGCAGTAATGAAACGATGCAGCACTTGAGTACAAAATACATTTTACGCGTAAAAAGACTGCAGCATTACACGTATATTTGAAGACATCTTTTCTTACCTCACAACAAGGGCCAAGTATTTGTTGTTGGGTGGCAATGGCGAATATAAACATGCCATCATTGAAGGGTCTGTGCCATCATTCCTGATCACCCAAGAAAAAGAAAAAGAAAATCTGTATCCAATAGATCATTTCGACAGTGTCGATCGAGCCATAAAACATTTGCAGTCCATGTTGATTGTATTTATAGCCCTGGGCTGCTGTATGTCGTAGAATCTACTACAGTCCACCGTCCCGCGTAACGTTACACACTTTACAGTGAGTAGCTATCCGTATAAACGTATACGCAGTAGCTGGTAGTTAATAGCTCCACTAGTGGATAAACGTAGAACTAGCTGACTTGGAAATAGTTATGATACTCTTACATCATCATGAAGAGAGAGAAATGAAGGGTCCACTACATCTTTTGATGATGATAAGAGAGGCTAGTCGGAGGTGGTGTAGGGGGGGGGGGAGGGGATGAATTTGGGCCCAGGAGTAAGGAGCCAACACTGCCGGCATTAACGAGGCCTAATCCAATCAACCGTGTACGACTCTCTCTCTCAGTGTGTGCGTATAAATGTATCCATACACTGTTATCTGCCAACTCGATAATACCAAAAGCGCTGGATTTACGAGTTGCAGCCGCCCAGTCGAGAAGATCCGCCATTTTGCTAGGCAATCAATATAAAACACGTCTATACACACAATATAGTGAATTTAGTGTACCGTCTAGACTGAATAAGACGTTGCCATAATTCTCAATTTACTGCCGTTTTATTAATAACTGTTACGTGTCAAACGATAACGGCTGATTCCATTTTGGTGGGCCGGAGTATATCTGCCAAAAAGGACTACTTGCATATCCACTATTCAAGAAAACTAATTCTAAATCGATGGCTGCATTATTATTCAATTCAGATCTTCCATTAATTGTCTAACCTTTTTTTTTTTTTACAATGTCGTTTGAATAATATAGGCCAATTCGAGTAAGTAATGACAATTTTGATGTATTATCCAGTCGTTGATGGCTCCGTACAGAGGAATGGAGTTTTACACTAGAGGTCGAACTGACGGAATGTAATAACAGAGATTTAACAAACACGAATGAAACAAATTATGCGTATTAAAAAAAAACGAATTAATTATTATTTTAAAAATTTTAATTAAAGCGGACTGTTGGGAGATGGACCGTTGTCCCCGTTATTATTATTGTTATTGCCAGATGAGGAGACGTCGACGAGCTCCTCGGCGTGACGTTTCGCTTTCAGTCGTAGATCGGCGATGGAATTGAATGGATCCCGAAGATGAACGGCTGTTGTCAGGTCCATAGCAACCGTTGTTGACGGCGAAATGGGAGTAGTAAAACCATAACCAGCGGCTGCGGCTGCTGCTGCAGCCGCGTTCATCCAACTGAGGGTCCACGGATGAGGAGGGGGAGGATAGCCGGCCAAAGAAGCGGCCAATGAAGCCGGATGGAAGAAGAATGAGGCAAGTGAGGAAGTCGTTGGAACAGGATTGACCAAAGTGTCGGCCGAAATGACCGTCGCTGATGGAACAATTAATGAAGACGACGCAGGGCTCGGTGACGGCGCTGATCCGCATTCCGGTGTCGATTTGGCGTTGTTCAACGAAGAGACGTACTGTGTCAAACAATCGCGAAATGTTGTGCCTTTATTCGTTCACTTTTATTCAAATTTTTACCTGTTGAGCTGCTAGAAGTGCGCTGGCATCCATCAAGCGCGGAAATGGATGCAACGGCAAAGAAGGAATATCCATGCCTCGTGATCCCCTTTCAGCCGCTGATATGGAAGACGTTGGCGCCGTAGTCCCCGCTAGTGACGTCATAAAACTCGTTGATTTCACGCTGGATGTTCCGTGGTGATGATGGTGGAACGAAGATGTCAAACTTGTTGTCGCTCCCGATTGTTGGGTGGATACCCTACTAGCGCTGTTATTACAAAGACTATTTCCACTGATAGACAGTCGAGGATGGTGAATGCCCAATGAGTTCTCCGCCATCACGTGCTGCAAAAGAGTGTGATGAACACCGGAAGCTCCTATTGCACGTTCACCAAACGCACGATGACTTCCGACGGATCGCCCAATTGGATCGAACGAGAGGATGGATGTGTCGTGTTTACCGTGTCCCTGGCTTTCGTGTTTGCGGCATTTCGCCCGCCGATTTTGGAACCAAACCTGTTCAATGGATGTTTAAAAGTATAAGACAAATGTGATAAACTCTTTTGCTCTAGGGACGGACCTGGACGCGAGCTTCACTAAGTTCTAGTCGCTGGCTAAGTTCTTCGCGCATGTAAGCATCCGGATAGTGAGTTTCTTCAAATAGCCGTTCAAGCTCTGCGAGCTGTTCCAGCGTGAAATTAGTCCGACTTCTCCTCGGTTTGATTTTACCCGATTGGAGATCGCGATGCTGGGCGTCGGCGGATGGTGATGCTGGCGGTGAATTCGTCTGCTGACATTGACTTTGTTTGCTATTCTCTTGCACCAGCAGCAATTCGTGATTCACGCAAGACGACGGGTCGTTTTTGAAGATCAACTGGCGACGGGACGGCCGACGATGAACCGATGAATCCTTCAAATCATTTTCTTCCTCTTCTTCTCTGTCGTGTGCCGTGCTGTCGGCCGGATAGCCCGTCTTGGCGGACAAACAATCTTGACTTTCTTTATCCAACAACAAAACGGCCATTTGATCTGGTTGAGATCAAAGAACTGAGATGGAAGTAAATTCACTTGTTTTTCTTTTCTTTTTGCAAGTCTTTACTCGAGTAGAACCCCTTGAGCAATGGATGCGTCCTTCCGGCCAGTCGACTGGATATAATAACAGAGACAACTTGCGAGAGATACAGATCAAGTGGATGTACGTAATACTCTCTCTGCGCAGGATCGCTCTTCTCCAATTGGCTGGCGAATCCGACCAATGAGAAAATTCAGACTCGACATCCGCTTCGTTCATTCGGGAGTCGTTCGGACAGCTCCTAACTGTGGCCCATATATAATAGAATCGTGATAGGGCCATTACACTCCGTTTTTTTTTTTTTGCCTGTTCCGGTGCGTTAAATCTTTGTTTTGATTCAATTACACACACAGATGCAGAGATACATTGGACGAAATTTTCTGTTCAAAATCCAGTAGATTGTTTTCCTACCCATATCCCCCCTCTCTCTTCTCTCAGCTCGTTATGTATACGTAAATGTCGTTCTAGGAAGAAAATTCACTGGTAGGTCAGAAAAGAAGGGGGGAAGCATTAATCGAATTATGTCTTTAGAGCGGCTGATGCCGGACTCCCTTTCCACCGCCACCCTCACCGCAATAACAACAATTGTGTTGCAGATATAATGACGATGGTTTATCGTCACAGTCTTGGAATAAAAAGAAGGAAAAGTGTCACCGTTTCTGTCCCCCCCCCCCCGTCTCTCGTTGTCTGTATTTGTACTCCTTGATTCCTGCTGCGCTGAATGGATCGTCGTGCCGCTACTGTGTAACACGGACTAATGACCGGATCCATCAAAGTCAGTTGCGTTCCTTGTTTTCATGCCTTACCGCACCATCACCAAGTAAAAGATCCTAAACATCTACGTTATTATTGGAGCAAAAAAAAAAAATTGGTTAAGTTGTTGTATGCACGTGAACGACGGATGGTTCGTCTTCGAAAATAAATCGGCAGAAGGAATAAACTAATGGAAAAATAAGAATTCTAGCTGATATACAGTGGTCTTAGTTAAATATTCACAATCAATTGGGGCCGAGCGTTATATGGTAATTCAAACGATTTGGGAAAAGTTCCAGAAACGATCTACATATGTCCATAACGCTTCCATCTTTTGGAACAGATCCCATATTTCCCGTTTGCTGTAACGACATTAACTCGAAAAATAAAAAACAAAGAAAAATTTGAAGCGTTTTTGAGCAACTTCCAGGAGCAATTTAAGACAAACCTGAGGGCTCTATTACGAGTCGTCATTGTTTATCGTTTTTTCTTTTTGCGATGAAAGAAATGCTCAATAGCAGAGCTTATCGCAGCTAAAGGAATGACAGGAAAGCTCAATTCGATTAGTCATCTTACACGGTGACGATTCGTTTTCTCCATCGTTTAAATACACGAATAGTGGAGTATCAAACGGAGCTAGCGAGAAACAAAGAAAGACCTACAGCAAGTGCACACAGTGACTGGTGTACAGCACTGGTTGTATATATTATCAATCCGCATGTACACTCCCATCACCAAACCCCTTCCCGGCTCAATCTCGGTAATTGGAAAGTGATGCGCGGACTCTTTTTTTGTTTAAATACCATTTCTATACTGTCAAGTCCCTCTACCATACACTATCGCGTGCATCCATAGACACACTCTGCTACAACTCTTCAAATTAATGAAGCGTGTAGTTGAGATACTCTTGCAACGACCCTTTTTTTCCCCCTATAAGAAAAAGAAAATATACATGCAAGTACAAGTATCTGCCTAAAGAAAAAAATAAAGAGCATCCAGGCGGTCTGTCTCTATCCGCAAACAGCCATCGAAAGAATATAACGGAAGAGGTGCCGAGAGACTGACAAATCGAGCCTTCCCCCCATCGGGACTAGCGCAAAAGGCGGCGCGCGACAATTGCCCCAAACGCATTCACTCGACAAGTCTTGGGACTATAATCGCCACTTAATGGAATGAGTTTTGGGACTCCCTTCTCCTTTCTTTCCCTTTAAAGCTATTATAAACGAGCAAATTCTATCCGTGTACGCAACACGATCAAGTAAAACACGGCAAGTCTAAACGATACACATCGAGATAATAGAAGAAACCCGTTTCAATTAAATTAATATTTGCAAGTCCCAACAAAAGATTCCGATTGTCGGGATGTTTTGTTGGTAGATTACAAAATCATTAATGAGCCTTGAATGTTATTTTTTATGTGTTATTTTTTTTATCACATTGCTATTTTTCTTAGATTTATGGCGGTTTTCATTGGCGCGGAATCTAATAATTGATGGGGGGCTTCGTTAGTTTTATTATCCTTAAATGTTGTGGGTGTTGTCCAGACGTAATTTACGAGTATCGTTCATCAATGGCAAGCCGAGTTTCTCTTTTCAAGTCTCTACAATCAATCTAAGAGTGTTAAACGCGTTAAAGAGAAGAAACGCGACTTCCAAATAATCACATTGGATCGGCAAACTAAAGAATAAATGTAGTACACAATTCTCCTTCTAAATAGATGAACCGCTTGGCCAAAGCTTCTTAATTGCTCTAATTGAATAAATAAATAAAACTTAATTTCTATACTTCCCCCTGCATGTAAAATGCATGTAGATTCTTGCAGCGTCCTCGTTTACCTCTAATAAGACGACACCCTGGTCGAAATTGACTGATGAACCGGGTCACCGCATTAACGTGACCCACGTGGAACCGCTAAATCTAATGAAAGAAGATCAATTGAAAAACACATATTATCCAATTATTTATAACCTGATTTATTACTGCTTCAAACAGCAAAAGATATTGATTTTAAATGTGGATTAAATCAAATAAAAACAACCCCGCCTTACCAGGACAAACCCAAATGGGGCAGGCAGTCATCACAACAGTCGGCCATCAACAACGATCGAGTCGAGCCCATATTTTTTTGCATCAAAGAACAAGGGAGAAACATTTAAAAAAATGAGGGGGGGGGGTAGAAATATGTTATAATACCAACCCTTTCGTAGCATATTTTTACAAGCGATACGCAATTCCATCTGGTCATACATTACGAGTCGATCGATAAGTCCCTTTCTTTCAGAGATGGCTGACTTATGACAGTGTCGTTCTAATGACTTGGAAAAAGAAAAAGCTAGGGGGGAGAGTAGATTAGCAGTCATCATCATCCGCCTCTTTTCTGGGGGGGTTTCAGTCAGCAAGAAAAACAAGACGGTTGGCAATGATGATCGTCTCCGACTGGTGGGCGACGACCGCGTCGCAAACAAATGTCACCGTCGACCGACAAACGATCAGTTTGTGTTTGTCACTGCAATTCACTGACATCCCCTTTTTCCCTTTACTATTATTATTTCCGTACCTCTTCCATGAGTAGACAAACATCCTCTTCTTAATGTCAAATCATGATTCCACCCTCTTTTCCATTCGCTTCGATGATAGATGTCCGGAGATCGAATTACGTTCGTCTCATTTACAATGTCGTCAGACAATAATTCAAATTGGCAAGATTTTTTTCTTTCTTTTTGGAGCGACAAAAAAAAAAAAACGATCTTGTATTTTTTGTTTTGTTCATATCAATCGATTACAAAATAGTTATGCACACCTCATCGTCATCTTTCTTTTCTTTTGTGTAGTAGTTGGTCTTTTCTTCATTTTTAGACCAACTCGCCATCGACATTCGAGTTGAGTCGCGTAGCCACCAAAAAAAAAAAAAATCATTAAAAAGATGATATGATAATCATCAACGTCAGTACAAAAAATTGAAATTGGAGAAAATTGGAGAGACTGAATGAATGAATTTTTAAAAAAGGAAATTTTCTACCCACAAAATATGTGAGGGGCAGTTAGTACCCCTCGGTCAAAGATTTAAAAAATAATAATAATGAACGGTTGGACATTGAATGGTCAAAACAAACGGCGATCAGGACATGGTCATTATCAGCAAATCTTATATCTCTTGTTTGCTGCTCTCTGTTGTGAGTGTTGGGGCAATCGGCGTGGGGGGAATAAACGGACAACACACACGCGGAACAGTTTTTTTTTTTTTTTTAGTGTAGAAATAAATAAACTAAAAAAAAAAAAGATACAAGACGATGATCTTATGCTGCTCATACGAATAATAATACTAATAACGTCGCAAAAAAAAAAAGGTACAACTGGTGGGCTATGTGTGTTGTGTTCTCAAGGCACATCAGGGGGGGAGGAGGAGTTGAAAATTGTTTTTATAAATCAACAAAAGAAAAAGCCTGTAAAAAAAAAAAATCGCAGACGATAAGAGAAAAAGAAAAACCATTTCCACTGCCGGATCGGTGCAAGTCCTCCCGCACGGGGCCCACGTACAGAATACACAAAAGAGAATGCGAGAGGAAAAATTAAAAAAACGTGGGGGGTTGAACCAGAATACAATCAAAAGATGAAGAAATATTAAGAGTATAAGAATTAAAAAAAAAAACAGAGGGAGATTAAGCAAAATAAAAACGGGGAAAAAAAAAAAAGCAAAATATAGCTTAAGTTAAAAACGATGGAGTGAGAAAAATCAAAGTGTCCAAGAATTCAAGCCTGCGCCATGTCAATGTAAAGACGACGGAATAAAACACATGCACTATATACCGGAGCAAACTCCCCTGTCAATCTTGTACGCTTGGTAATAGTAGCAGGATATGCAACAATTGGCGAAAAATCGCAAACAAAAACGGGAGGAAATCGATCGTGAAATAGAAATATAAAACTGAATGACGTGGAGATGCGGCACGGGGAATAAGACGCATCGAATTACACAGCACACACCCCTACCCGCTCTAATACTTGAACGACGTGAAAGCACAACAGCGTCGAGACTCGTTTTTTTTTTTTTCTTCAATTAAATTGTTAACAATTGTTCCCCCAAGAATAATAAAAGAAAATGTGATTCGAGTTCAATTTAGGGGGGGGGGGGAAATACTTCGATTAAAAGACGGAAAATAATCCCGGCAAAGCTGCACATGAACGCGTCTATTTTTCATAATTTTTTTTTTTTGCACGCAAACGAAATTCCGATGAGATTCTTCCAATGAGAAAAAAAAACAATTATATCAACCCAATTTTTGTTGCTTTGTTCGTAATGAATTTTTTTGAATAGCACGTTTAAGGAAGCATTAAAAAAAATAAAAAATCTTCGAAAATTATCTTAGCGTTTGTTTTGTGGGTGTGTGCGTTGTCCCAAGAAAAAGTCAGGGTAGTAGCCAATTCAATAAAAAAGCAGAAAAGTACAAATAAAAAAAAAAGGCCTTTATCCGAAAGTTATGTTGGAATGGTCCGAGGAGTGAAGGCCTTCGTCTCTATCCCCATCGTAAATAAAAACAGAAAAAAAAAAAAAAAAAATTGGTGTGAAGGTGTGGAGAAAAACTGAACCACATAAGATCGAAGTGAAGACACCTAGCAACGGTGAAAACCCTCCCCCTGAAAAATCAAAGTTAAATTAAATGTGTTTAAAAAAAAATTAAATTTAAATAAAAAATAAATCAAGAGAAGAAGATAGCGAGAAGAAGAAGATGTAATAGATAGAGAAAAAAAAAATCAGAACACATACAAGACAACCCCCAACACATATTAAGCTAATTCGCAAGCAAAAAGTGAGGGAAATGTTTGATATATAGAAAGAGGGCTGGGAAAATAAGTTGGAGACAAAGAGGAAAAAGAGACGAGAAAATTTTTTGCAGGTTGCTTTTCCAAAGGTCGATCAGAAAATACAAAAGAAAAACGAAAAGAAAAAAAAAAAAAAATTTTTAAGATAGTGAGAGGGAAAAATGAAGCCACACACACACGCGCACACTTTCAAAACGATATGGTGTTTCGAACAAAATTGAAAAAATAATTGCCGCTTCCAGTCTTGTGTGCGAAAAGCCCAACATTTTTTTTTAAAATCTCCTCCCTACCCAAAATCCAATGAAATTAACTAACCTCTTCTCAGCAATTTATATGGGACCAAAAATAAAATAAAAATAATAATTAATAATTCAAAAGAGGCGCATAAACAAGAGATGTACAATTTCACTTGCAAAAATAGATCTTAAATTCCCTTATTCTTTAACTTCTCGTTTTTGTTTTTTTTTATGTTTCTAGGGACAGGGGGTAGTATAAATGGGGGTAGATAGGAGTGTTGTTTGGAGGTCTGTCTTTCACCACACTTTTGGGCTGCCGAAATCAGTTATCTAATTCTACATCAGATGTGCCCAAGAACAATCGATCATTTCGCACAACAAATAAAAAAATAAAAATAAAAAAATTCAGGTGTAATGATGGTGGGTGTGTATAGGGTTAGTCCACAATTTTTTTTTTTTTTTTTTTTGCTTTTGTGATTTGTTCGTTTTTACTTGTCGAGTATGTCGGAAGTGGAAGATGGGGGAAAAATACATTTTGGGAGTTCCAAACAATCGAAGACAAAACATTTTCTCCTCCTCTTGAGCCCCCCGATAAACAGACATTACACACACACACACACACGAAAGGTGTTACGGGGTGCACACGAGTGGACAGGAGAGGCGATTGCGGTGACATCGAAATGGAACAAAACAAAACACAAAAAAAACGAGGACAGAAAAAAAAAAAAAATTATGGTTGTAGTTTTCTTTGTTGTCTGTTTTGTGCGATAGAGGCTCAGCCTCAAAGCAGCAAACGGTAGATTGGTGAAGACAATATTTTGCCTCGTTGCCAAGTCAAAACATTTCATCATCCATCCTTGGAAGAAGAAGAAGAAGAAGAAGCAAAGATGTGGAGAAGGGCTAATTTCTAGAAGTCGAAAATGTTTTCCAACGTGTTGATGGTTTTCTAAGTGTAAGAGAGTGGAGATAAGGTAAAGACGGGTTGGGGGACTTGTGCAACGCGCTAGAGACTTCCGGCAGGTGCGCATTTGAACACTTCTCATCTCGACGGGACACAAACACGCAAAAATAATAATAATAATAATAATAATAATAATAATAATAATAAAAAAAATAATAGTAATTATTATTATTATATCGAAGGGATTGTTTGTTTGTTTGTTTTTTGTTTTTCAAATCCAGATGCGCGTGTTTTTTTTTTTGTTTTGTTCGATATTCTCGGGACATTTATGTGTATGTGTGCTTTTGTTGTTGTTTTTTTTTTTTTTGTTTTTAATGTTTTGTTTGTTTAAATAGTCGACTTGGAGAAGGAGACTCGCAAGTGGCTCGAGTCGCTGAGCTGATAGTTGTGCATTTTCTATTTTGAAACACAGAAAAAAAAAAGAAAGTGAGTTAGGACGAACAAATTGGGTAAACAACTGCTGACGTGTACGCATTTTTGTCTTTGCAGGGAAGAAAAATAAAAAATAAAACTGGAATGAGACTTACAATTAGAGCAGCCACGGCTTCTTCGACGCTACCTAGTTGTATCAACGCCATCTTCCGGTCCTTCCTAACTCACCGGTGAAAAAATTAAATAAAAAAAATTAGTGAAAATGAACGTTTCTGGATCATCGAGGTACGAAACTTACGGGAAAAATTTAAAGGCCTGTGGCGCAAAATTAGCCGCGGTGAAGGCGTTTTTAATCTCCTCCTCAGTAACATTCGGCCTGCAATGGGAATATGAAAAAATGGAGGTCAAAAATTAAGGAAGTTGCAGTCAAAGATAACGAGAAAACGTACGGAATATTCGACAGGTGGAGCGTGGATGAAGGGGGGTAGATATTTTGATAATTTTTGCTGCCGGGTTTCTTGAAACGATGAAGAGCCGAGTTGATAAAGTCCTTGGTCAGACCAGCATCAGGTTGACCTTCTTTGGGCATCTGGACGCCCTGGTGCTTAGATGGCATAGCCCTCAACTGCTTACCATAGAGTTTCAACTTGTCCAGGTGAGTCATTGCTGAAACGAATGAAAATATAAATAAATAAAAATGAATTCAGAAAGTTTCGTCACATGGCGCCAAATGACGCCAGACTGCTGTTTACCAAGTTGGGCTTGATGCGGTTCGGCCATTTGAATAAGGGCCGTATCCTTTTTGTTGAACAGGATCTTCACCCGATGGACATCACCGTAAACACCTGCCAAGAAGAAGAAGAAAACAAACAAACAAAAAAAAAACCCAATGAGACTCGAACTATTCAATCGCGTTTCATCATTTCTCATCGTCTCTCTCTCTCCAATCTTGTCTGGCAACCAGGTATTTTCTTATCCAAAAGCTCAATTAAATTAAAAATAATAAATAATAAAAAATAATAAAAGTGACGGTGCGAGCGCGAGAGAAAGAAATTCAACAAACACAAAACATAAAAAAAAAAAAAAAAAAAAAAATAGTAGAAATTTGAAAATGAGATTTGTCAAATGGAGAATGAAACAAACAAAAATTATCTGAATAAGAAACTGGTAGACATACCGAAGAGAGTGAAGAGAGCATCAGGCGTGACCATCTGCGAGTGTTGGAGAATATTGACGGGATTATATATGAATTTGAAGAGGGTTTGTGAATTAAAAAAAAAAAAAAAAATTTCCCATAGAAAGGAAAGATAATAAATAAATAAATAATAAAAAAAGACAATAGGTGGTGTAGTGATTAATGGAGAGAAAAAAAAATTAAAGATCAGATTTTTTGGATTTAAATAGATGGTAAAATAAAAATAAAATTGAATATGACGTGAGCAGCAGCAACAGGCGGGACACGGAAGACGGCAACAGCGGCAGCGACAGCATCAGAGCGGAGGACCAGCGCAAGAGGTAGTGTGAAGAGTAGAATGTGTTTTGTTTTGTTTGTTTTGTTTTTGTGTGTGTGTAGTGTTTACGAATATACCACAGAGAGCAGAGAGAAAAAAAAAAAAATAAAAAAGCACAAAATAAATAAATGGGAAAAGTAAAAAAATAAAATAAAATCATAAATGACGAAACAAAAGTTTAGGTTTTTCTTATCCTTTGCAAGTTGAAGGATTGGAATATTTGAGAAAGTTAATTAGAAAAAGAAGTTTAATTAATTTTTGTTTTAAACTACTTTTGTCAATGAACCCTCCGCCATTTAAGTCGGGAGTGCCGATCGCGAAATGATAATCAAAAGAATTTTTAAGTGAAACCGACACGTTAACAGAGTGAAAACAAACGAAAAAACAAATCGACGAAGAAAACAAAGGTGTTTGGAAGAGACCACCATTCGACAACTAAACAGAGTGAGAACAAATTCCAACAACAACAACAACAACAAAAGAAAAGAAGATATACCTCCTCGTTGAGATTCGAGACGAGCAAGACGGCTCCAGATGAACATTGCTGGCCAGAAAGGCGCAGAGCTGCTGGACCCAAAGCGGCCGAAGCCGAACCTCCTGGCAAACTGAAACCACCTTGAAGTGAGAAACAAAAGGGGCAAGTTTAGTACAAAACCCCGCTTCTTTACAACACGCGTTTCTTCTAATCGAATTATCATAAGGTAAAAATAATTGCTCAATTACGTACTTGGTAAGATGAAATCAGCTCCGCCACCTATTGTGAACCACAGGAAATAAATGGATAAAACAAAAAAGAAGAGATTAGTTTTTTGCTTTGTTTTAATAATTGGTCTCCGTTCATGACGTGAAGCAATTAAGCATTTGGTATGAAATTAAAATGGGAGATGAATGTGATGATTGTGACAGAAGCAGAAGGCGAAAAAGGCGAGAAAAAAAAACTGGTTCCCCAAACCAAACACACAAAAATAAACAACAGAATGAGAACATTCAAAACGCCGTGTTCCATTTTGGCTCTTGTTTTAGTGTTCAAATAAACAAGAGGCAGAAGCTCAAGAAAGTAAGTTGGCCCAATTTTTTTTTCTCCTAGCTGACTTACACTGAGAGAAGAGAGGAGAAAAAAAAAAGAATCAATGGAATTCGTGATTCGATTTGGGGAGAAAAAAAAAAACAAACAAGAAAAATAACGAAAAAAAAGCAGAGATTGGTAAAGAAAATATGGGGTGTGTTCTTTTTGGGATGGATGGATGCCTACCTCCGACCGATGCAGAGCCGTAAGCTGCGGTTAAGGGCGATGCGAGGCCATGCATGGCTTGGAAAGGGGAGGCCAGCACTCCGGCGCCACCTAACAGCGACCACGCACATTCATAATCTAAGTAAAATTCCACATACAACCATGTGGGCTGGGTAGCAAGACCACAGCAAATAACAAGTACACACTAGCCACTACTAATATAACACATCAAAAATAATAATAAACAAAAACATATTGGAAATAGGAAGCGATAATGTTCTACGATTTCTTTTTTTTTTCCAAGAAAAAAATGAAAATCATCTTGATAACCAAAACCCCCCAATTAAAACCAACATCCCTTTTCCTTAATCAACGAGTTATTAACGAAACCAATCACACACACACTCATACAACCAAAAATAGGAACAAAAAAAGATGAGCGCTGGAGTGCGTTGCCAGTTATTATGTAATATTAATAACTTTTTTTCTTTTCTTTTCAAAGAGAAAGTAAAAAAAAAAAAAAAGTTTCCCGATTAAATGCCACAGTTGGACAATTTTCATGTTCTTTTTTTTTTTGGTTTTTTTTTTAGTTGAACCTTAATAGTAAAATTAATATTATTTGGAAAAATTAAAAGCCCAACACTGCGAATGGTTAAAAACGTTAAAAAACAACTCAAAACAATTAAAAGCGTTCAGGTGATGGAACATCACGCTATTGAAAACGTTAACCGAATTTTAAGTGAAACGATGAGAAAAGAAAGTTTTCTTTAAAAATCTTAAAAACAATTATCTTTTTTTTTTTTTTGGTTTGTTTTTAAAAAAAGAAAGATCGCAAAAGAAGATTCACGAAAAATTAGCAAAAGGGGTATTTAGAAGATGGGCGTTGGTCAGTGTGTGGTGTAAAGAGTCATTTGAATGAATGATTGAGATCAATAATTTACCGGTGATGGCGAACGCGTCCAAATTGTGGTCGCCAGTTGGCAGCGTAGGGTTAGTATAATCGCGACTCTTGTCGTTGTTGTACTTGACGTTGAGACTGCTCAATTTAGAATATTCGATGCGCAGCGTGCAACAAGAATTGTAGATATTCTGTCCGTCCAGCGTCTAAATCAAGAAACGCACAATTTAATTCACATCGCCAAATTGCGTGTTTAAAAACAAAACAGAAAAATCTTATCGAAAAACGTACCAGTTTAGCCGCTTGTGCAGTGACAACATCCGGATATTGGATCAGGGCCTGGAATGTATCTGCACAATAACAAATATAAAAATTTAATTTTCTAATTCTTTTAAAATTCCATTCGCTCATCGTTTTTTGTTGTTTTTTTTTTCTCTTCTTCTTAAAAACGGAGCAAACAAAAGAAAGGAAAAGCGATAAAGCCCAAAACAGAGCGGTGTCATGAAAAACCTAAATTTAGCTCAAGAGGGCACCATGAGTCACGCGTCCTGCCCCCACCCCTGCCCCCACCCCCGCCCCCACAAACTCCCGCTTTCCTAAAGCGGTCGTCAAGACGAGTCGACAAGACGAGAAGCAGAGACGGGCAGAAGAGGTTCCGGTCCCGTTTTGTTTTGGCATCTCGTCCATCGGACATCTGGAACACTTTCCCCTCCTCCCCCTCCACCAGTTGAAAGACCAAAGAGGCAAAAAAGGGAGCGATAGTCATAAGAGCATCTGTGCCATCGCGTAAATAAACCATGTTCCAAAACTCAACCCCTCCCCCCTCCATGGCCGCTAGTGTAAACAAAACGAAAGGGAACTCATCCGCAAGACAGAAAAAGACACGCCACCCGAGCAAACAGAAGACGAATCACGTAAACAACATCGTACCCAGCGAGGAAAATAAAAAGGGAGATGGGCCTACTACTATTACTGGATGGTACGTTTCCCGTTTCCCAAACTAAAACTGAATAACAAAAACAAGCCACTGAAAAAAAAAAACAAAAAAACAAAGAAAAGAAAGAAAAAAGAAAAACAAGCAAAAAACACCCGTCCTTCAACGTGAATTCCAGTTTTCTTTTCCTAGCAGTAATTTTCCCCCCCCCCCCATCAACTTTGTGTTTCTAAACCAGATCTCATTAATAGTTTGACTACTAATCCGTTCATTCCCAAACTTGCGCATACCCAATCTGGCCACATATGGGAAACGCACAGCAATCAATGCCAAATGTTCAAAATGAAAAACAAAAAGGACTTACTGTTCTTTGTGAAAGTGACGATCTTCAGCACCCGGCCGACTTTGGAAAAGATCTGTTCCATTCATTAATTAAAAAAGAAAAAAAACAAACAAAAATTAACCAACACCGAATGCAACAAAATTCAGAAATAATTGCGTACCTGAAAGAGAACATCAAGGGTAACGGGGTAGACCATGTGCTCGACAATGACACGGAGAACGGTGTTGGGGCCTCCTTGAGTCTCCGTCTGGCCAGCAAGGGCTTGAGCGGCTTGGAGAGCAGCTTGAGCAGCAGCACTCTACACCAGTCAAGTGGCCATGTGTAAATTCATTAAAAGTCGATTAGCAAGTGCAATAAGGGGAAGGGGAAAAAAAAAACGTACAGCGTTGGAGTGGGACTGGTCCGTCTTGAGAGCGACATGGTTAGAGTACTGGACAAAAACGTTGCGGCCACGTAGCTGGGCAGACGTGCCACTGCTAAAGTAGTTGACCATCGAAATGGCAGCGCCTTCATCCGCCATCTCCAAAAACGCCTATGAAAATAAATCGGTTTAATTCAAAAAACCAAAGCAAAATGAATGATGATGTAGTGGGTGGTCCATCAGCAACAGATGGCCTCGAGAGCATATCCAGACAGAGAAACAAAACTAAACACGCACGCACCTGATTTTTGCCCTTGAGGACGAGCACGTTAGTGACGCGTCCAAAAGGAATGCCCAGGTGAACGATTTCAGCCTCCGTCACGTCGTTGGGGATGTTGCGGATGTGGACGACTCGAGACGGTTTGGCTGGGCTTCTCGGCTCCAGTTTAACCTGTCACCACATCACGACGCAGACAAAAAAGAAAACAATGAAATCGTGAGCTTCATTCATTTACAGCTGGTTAAACCACGGAATACAATTATCTCGTTTCCTGGTGTGCACAGGGGAAATAATACAAACTCGACCCAACCACCACCGACTCGCTCAAATGAACGGCCCTCAGTTCTTTGGGAGCGCCTCGAGCATTGGGATCAATCACGAATTGTTTTTTGTTTTTGTTTTTTTCAGATAAACAAATGGAGAAAAGTAAAAAGGATTCCAACATCCGGGAAGAAACTCGTTAAATGCCCCAACTATCTCCCCCCCCCCCTCCCTTACGAAATAAAATGTTTCCCAGAATTTTAAAAGAAAAGAAACAAAAAACAAAATTCAAATGTCTATTTTTACCTTCTTGGCGTCGTTGTTGTTGTCGGCGTGATTGGATTGAGGGCTGAGTACAGCGCCGTTGCTCATGGCCAGTTCCTCAGAACCGCGCTATAAAAATCGAAAAAGAAAAAGAAAATCAAAATTAAATCCCAATAACTGGCCCACAGTCCTGTTTCTCTAACCCCATAGATATAACAACTGATTTAAAAAGAAAATAATAAATTAGTTAGTATTTAGGACACGGTCGCTTCGTTTCCCACGAACACATCATTACTTCCAAGAAGCGACGGTGAACGCACCAAATAAAAAAAAAACGTGAGTGGCAACAAGGCGAACACCGCACACACGCCATCATCAAATCTCCCACCACTCACGCAAAACCCATTCACACAGACCGCAACAGGCAACAGGCAACGCACACACACACAACAGGTCAAGGAAAAAATAGCAGTCATCAAAGACAAAGCCTTAAATCCTCCCACACAACGCAAAAGAAAAAACCTTGACGTAAAAATGAAATGGGAACCCTCGATTTCTTTTTCTTTTTTTTTTAATAATAATAAAATGCGTGCGTCATTCACGACGTTGCTTTTCTAATGATCCCTTCGAGGCATTTCCTTCGAGGCATTTAGGATCAATCATTTTACACACATCAAAATTCATTCAGCTCAGTGAAGTCCATTGAAAACAAAACTAGGGGAGGGGTGAAGGATATCCGGCCTGAAGCAAAGAAAATTACACCCACTGTACTTTTTAACTGTAGAAGATTCACGTCTAAATAGACAACATACCCCCCCCCCTCCCTGCGGGAAAAATAAAGAAAGAAAAAAAGAAAAAAATAAATAAAAACAAAAAATGCTTAACTTGCGAGGAAAAAACAAAAACTATTCGGCAGTCGGAGCACGAAGGCAAGACGGACATACTATCTGCACGTGACCTGGCAACAGTCCCAAACCCGTCGCAGTCACGAAAAAGCCGCGGTTCAACAATCCGCAAAAAAAAAAAAAAAAGCGAATGAGCCAAATAAAGAAAATACTTGGATCCACAAACGTAAGAAAACAGTGGCGTTCAGTCCGAACGCAAAGAAAGTTGCGCGTGTGGCAATGAAAAAAAAAATAAATAATAAAAAAATAATAAGAAAGAAAAAGTAAAAAGAAAACGGAAATAAAGACGAAAGAACGAAGAAGGAAAAAGAAGAGACGAACGGGGAGGAGTTGGGTAGGATCGATGACTATTTGGTACGTGCCGCAGTGTGTGTACGGTCGGATGGTGCCAAACCGGAGATGGGTTTCTTTTTTCGCCTTTCTAAAAACAAGAAACTCAACCAACCTACTCTATAAAGAAAAATAAAATGCGCCTGCATCTCAAGACGAGAGAAGAGGGGAAGGAAAAAGAAAAAAAGAGGGGGGGGCGACGGGAAGGAAACGTGAGACGAAAGATTCTAACATAGAGTGATGACGTCGACCAAGTCTGTTCCAACATGGCGGGCGATAGTTCCATTTTAAATAGCCCGTACTGTTATTTTTTCCCCCCTCCACTCCCAGGAAATCCAGCTGATGATTATTATACGGTCGTGGCCGTTGGCCTGTGCAAGTCACGGGGCAATGGAATGCGCTAGTCTATTAACTCATCCTCCAGACAGGCACGGCCGATGTCGTCATCATCCATTTCCTGTTGCAAAAAAAAAAAAGAAAATAAAATGGAGGGGGGGCCGATTGGAACAAGCAGAACTCTAGCTCGCCCATTCTCTGACAATCAACGGATCACGTTGTCCACATACATCCGGTCGAAGATCTACCAAGAGTTTATTTTTTTGATGGACAAGGATTTTCAGAGAACAAAACAAAACAGAGAGGAATGCTGTTGTTGGTGGAATCTCGTTCACGCTACCAGATTTTTTGTTCTCTGCTGCGCCAGTTGTTTGTTTGTTTTTTTCTCTCTTTTCTTATTCATTCATCCATCAACTGTCCCTGTGTGAGCGATTTTTTTCCCAACAAAAAAAAAAAAAAAAAAAAAGATTTCTGGATCAGCGTCGCAAAGAGGGCCATTCTTTTCATTTAAAGTACACCCCCAAAAATAAGCAACTTATCTTTTTTTTTTTTTTTTGGTTTTGCTCTGCCCTCTTCTTTTTCAGAGAATCGAAATGTTTTTCCGGAGGGGGGAACAATGAAGTAAAAAAAAAAAAAAAGAAAAAAAGACGGAATTGCAATCCGGTTTGCCGACTCCCATCCAACAGACGTGCTCCAATCCCCCCCGCCCTCTCTCTCTTGCAAGAGAAAAATGTTTCAAAAAGATTCCTTTAGCCATTTTTAAAAATAGCATCTGCTTTTTGCTGGTGCGGCGGTGGCAGCTAAAGCGCAGACACGCCAGAAGACATGGAGGAAAAAACGACGCTGATGCCAGAAGGGAGGCGGACACGAAGGAAAATTAAAAACAACTTTCTCGGCAGTGGTTGGTTGGTCGGTCGGTTATCTTCGTTCACAACCGTCTGGCTTTTTATTTATTTTTTTTTTTTTTTCGAATAAGACTCTCCGGTAGCGGGTTTCTTTGGCGCGACACCCGCACGAAAGCTTGAGCAAACTTTTAACCACCAAGTTTTCTAACCACCATTACACACAATACATTTCTTTTTTAGATCGAACTAACGTGGCGGACCGTATCACCACTACCGGATGTGGGTTTCTTTCGGTGTGTGCGTGGGGGAGGAGTAGTTTCCAGTTCTTTAGAAAGAAATGAGAGAACCAGTTGCTACGCAGCCCAAAAGACCATATTAAAAAAAAAAAACATAAGAAAAAAAATCCTAATTCCCAACATAAATAATATGTTACATGTGATGGATTGACACGAACATTTTCTACTTTCTTCCCCTACACTCTTTCTCAACAACAGACACGAATACGGTTGGCGGTGGCTGCTAGCACACCCCTCCTCTCTTTTGGGCACAAACAACATTCCTCGGATACCAAAAGGAAATCCAAGAAGAGAAGCGTAAAAAAAAAAAAACCACCAAGCGTTAGTGGCTCCGTCTGGCTTTTCTTTCCTCTCTTGTGTTATCCGCTGTCCCTCCACAGGTTTCTCGAGTGCAAAGACCCCCCTCCTCCCTCACCATTCCCTGATTCCCTCTTCATGTGAAAACCCGCAGGGTATCTCTCTCTTTCTCCACGCTTCGGTGTACAACCACATACTATATACTATACACACACACTGCACACCATTCAACCGGTTGGGGGCTGTGATGGCTGGGCATGTGTTGTGCAGAAGAACCTCTTGGTACATCCCATACGTACGAGCTGTTGCTATATAGCAGCCGGTCTTGGGGGGAAGTTTCGATGGAAAAACCTTTTGTGTGCGTGTGTGTGCAACAGTTTTCATGAAAGGGCACACAGCATATGGACTCTAACACTAAAAAATAAAGCAGATAACATTTTTTTTTATAAGGCAAACTGCAGATAACGACGTTCCCTAATTCAAAAAAGAACATAAATTTGTCCTGTCGTTGAGGGGAGTTTGGCTTACCATCGTCGAAATTTGCATTTGATGACAATGACGTCGAGTTAAAGTTGAGTAGGAAAAACGCCCGCAGAGACACACAACAAAGTTAGTGAGAGAATAATCGAAAAAGATTGAACGACACTCAAGTCAACTCTCACACAAATTTCGTTTTTTTTTGCCGGGTTTGTGCTGGTACTAGTGGGAGTGTGTGCAAGTATAGTACGCGGCTATCAACAGCCAATGGGATGGAAGAGAAACGCGGCGGAGGATACACTATACCAAACACACACACACACACACACGCCGAAACTGTTAACACAAAATGTAATTTTCTTCTTCTTTCCCGTACCGAGTACAGCGTCGATTTTTACTACTGTCAAGTGTCAGAAGAGGGAGAGAGAGAAATATAACAATAAGAGAAAACAAGGGCAGTCAGGAGGAAAAAGGAAACAAATTAATGAAAATTAAAAGTGAGAGAGAAAAAAAAAGACAGATAGAGAGATAGAGAGAGAGAGACAGAAAAGAGAGAGATTGAAAGGGAAAAAAAAGGGCGGACGAGCGTACGGCCACGACCAGACTCAACAGAATGACTGAGCGCAACTGCTCGGCTCAGAATCTTCGACTATACTACACCGGTAAGACGAGCACAAAATAAAGAAAAAGGCCCGACCAACTCGTTCCGCTTTTCTCCTCCCCTTCGCGCAAACTAATCCTAGTGACAAAAATAACCGCTAGATGGCATTCGCTAAACCACCCAGACAACGTTCGCTAGCGCCATGTGCGACGAAGGCCGCTTGCCATACACGCGTCGTTCTAATAAACAAACCCCCCATCCCCTCCCCCCCAAAAAAGAGTATCAACCACCCATATTTTGCGCATAAGGAGAATAATATGAAAGAAAGTCATAACGCTATAACGAAAATCAAGGATTTTTGTTTGTTCCCTTTCTATGGGAAAAGTGTGGTCTCTGTTTCAAACGCCAGGGCGACAGATGACCATTTATCTTTCAATGCCAAACTCCCGAGAAACCATTAACAACTTGTTCCATCTATCAAGGTTGACAACATAAATATATACAGGGCCTTCACGGTTTGCCTCGCTATACCCCCTCTTTTGGTTGTTTTTTTACTGTTAATCAATATCAAATGAAGAACACCAGTAGGAAAACCAGCCGAACACACTAATAATAAAACAAGTGGCAGCTAACCAATCAGGTCCTTCTTCAGTGTAAAAAAAAAACTTCTTCAGTGTAAAAAAAAAAAAAAAAAGGAAAACAAATCAAGAGAACTAAGAGATAAAGGCTACATGGGTGCTGCGTGTCTTTGCGACAGGAGATCCGGTCGATTAGATATTTTTTTTAAGAATTAAAAGAAAAAAAAAAAAGAAATTAGAAACATTTCTCTCAAAAATAATCCGGAAGATGGCACCATTCACACGCCCTTGAGACAGGGACGCAGACCACAGGTGCAGCCCAACCTTCCGTCTGATGTCTAACGATCCGCTGTTGTACACCATCAACCTGGATAGTTTAATACGCACGGCCTTCAAACAAGAAGAAAAGAAATATGATCCCTCAACTACAACGATAGACAACTTGCATAGCCTCTCTAGAATATCATTGTTCAACAACAACAAAAAAAGTATTTTTTTTTTATCTCTCCAGATTTGCATAACAGCTGCTAGGGAAGGTGGGAGAACACACCAGGAGCCGGTCATGCCACCAGTAACATCTGCCGCAATTTTGTTGCCGATGGGAGATATTTCCTTCTTTTCGATTTCTTCTTTTTCTTCCCCTCAAAGATTCATGAAAGTTTTGGCTAGCGGCGTTACCAAGGTGCGCTCGAAAGAAGAAAAATAATAAAGAGGCTCGTGAAGAGCCAGACAAGAGATAGACTTACAAAGCAAATAACAAGATCTCTACAGCGTTACGCCGACCAAAAGGCGTGGACTTCTAGTGCCAACTTGCGTTAAGAGCTGCTGCCGCCCGCCCTATTGCAATGTGCGCATACGAAAATGGTAACGACACTCGCAAATTAATTGGTGAAAAGAACAACTCAGATTATTGCCACACAAAAAATGGCGGCAAAATTTGAAAAAAGAAACCCAATCGTAGAGAAAATTAACGTTGCCACCCCCGCCCATCAGGTGCGTTAGCTTGATTCAATTAAAAGACGGCGATACGCAATACCTTCCTATCAAAAGCATTTCACTCCCCTCTTCGAACGTGCTAGAAAGTGAGGGCCAAATCAATATGTTCACAGCTTTTGAGTCAAAAGTTTTGCAGCAGAAGAGCAAAGTTGGCTGCCAATCAATTATGCACAGAATGGAAAGTGCCTTTAATGATAAAAACGTCTGCTTCGCCATTCTACTGCGTTTAGAACAAAAATAAAATCGTTCCTATCAAATATTGCTATTATTTCCGAAAGGGGGACAAGGGGGGAGGAAATGTGTTGCCGGTCCGCTGAGAGCTTCGAACGGAGGGGGAAAAAAAATTGAGGAAAAAAAGAGGAAAGAATTAAATAATAAAAAAGGGTCTGCTGCTTCAAGCTTATGCGGTTGTTCCGCGCGGACGATGAGATTCACCTTGGCTCGTCCTTCAAGGCATTCACCTTTCCCAACTTGAAATAAGAAGAAAAGAAAAAAACCTCCTACACAATGGATTTTTCTTGAGGTTTTTTTTTCTATTCCCCCCCCCCCTCTAATTAATCGGGAGCTAAAAAAAACCGGGACACAAACTGTCTTTTCCTTAAGGACACGATAATTTTATAATCAAGGTATTTTTTTTTCCCTTTCAAATCGTGACATCTTTTTTTATTATTCGGGAAAAAAACAAAAAAACAAGAAACGTTTCTTCTTTTACCAAAGTCAAAACGGTCGTCCGGAGGCTCGTGTGCTGTTTTCGTTTTAAGTTTGTAACAGCGGAGGAATGCCGTGACTTGCGGATGTTTTTGTTTGATTCAACACGAACGGATTATTTACACCAAACTTAAAAAAATAAGAAAAAAAAAAGAGACTAGCCAAGGGAGAAGAAAAATCTCTAACAGTGTCTCGAGGGGGGAGAGAAAGAGAAGAGGCCTTGGAGCTATTTCGGAAATAAACAGACACGGTCTGGCACTCCGACTTTGTTCCACGGGGGGGGTTAGGAACTCGTCGATTAAACACAAGATGGGGGGAAAAAAGCAAGAAAAAAATAGAAAAAAGGGTCTTCTCTTCCTCCTATCGGTAGGGCAACAAATACCTCAAAAGTTCAAACAACAAGCCGTCGATATAAAACACAGCCTCGTTCAATTTTAGAATGTTTGTGGGGTTAGGAAGGGGGGGGAGTGCAGAAGCAAATCGTTGGTTTCACCTGGCCGCCAGGTGTCAGCACCCGAGAAAGAGAGTACCGAGAATTTCGTACACACAAAGAAATTCTTTTGTTTCCAACAACTTACCCCATACCCTCTGCCTTTTTTATCTTCCTCCACTTCGACCTCTAAAAAAAAAAAAGGGAAAATCCAACCCACTTTTTTCTAGAAATGCCCCAGACTACCTTTTAAAAAAAAAATTTTTTCTTCACCTTGGCATAAAGCATAAACCACAACAATGGCAGCCGAAATGAAAGATGAAGGTTACATACCTGCATGACGTCCATGATGGCGAGAGGCTGCTGCAACAAGGTGTAGGCGTAGAGAACTTCGGAGGCGGGTCTCTTCATGCTACGATGAGAAGAAGAAACTTGCAGTTTTTTGGGGGGTCACTCTTCCTTCCTCTTCGTTTATGGAGATTTTTCAAATTTTCTTGTCTTCTCGAAGGATGTTGAGAAATTTAACTCAACAATTTAAGATAAAAAAAAAAATAAAGAAAAAAAAATGGAGGGGGGCGTCAAACGCCAACAAAAAATAATTGGCGAAAGGACGACGAAGTGAATTTCAACTGTCCAATTGGTGTCAAACGAGCCTCTTCACTTCAAACACTGAAATTTAAAAAGAAAATATTAATTAGATTTAAAAAATTAGAATCCAACCAGCAACGGCAAACAAAAAATTCTGACAAAGAAAACGAGTTTGTGATGGGTCAAGAAACATTCAACAGTTTGACGAGACGCCATGTTTTTCGAGGCTGACTGACGCCACGCCATCAAACACGCGGATATTCAAAATGACGGCACCAACAGGAATTTTTTTTTGCTCTTTTCAATCATCCACATAAAGAACAAGATGGTACGCGAGATAGCAATAAATCTGATCAAAGAAAACCGGAATTCAAGATACAGATAGTTAAAAAAAAACAAGACCCACCCAATAATTAGAGATCTGATGCAATAACGACCGATCAACGTCACCCTCTTATGTTTTCTCCTATTTCACTAGAAAAGCAGAATCTTCTTTTTCGTGTGATGCCACAGACAGGTATTTCGTTCTCTATTTTCTTCTTCAAACAGATAGTCACACACGCAACTTTTTAACTCCTCGTGTGTCACTCTCGGAAAACAAAACGTAAACGCACCGTACGAAAAATACACACAGACACACACAGACACACACACACAAACACTATTTTCAGTTTCCAGTGACACAGGAAGAAAAAACCTGCAAACGAAATATTGTGCGTGTGCAAACTTTTCAGAGAGTTTCTACTGCAAGAGAAGAAATGCCCTGGCTGGTGGGAAACATTGAACTGGTGGTTCTCTCTGCCGAGTCGAGTACCGAACTCGCGCGCTTCGCTGTATGCACTACAACACGAGTCAGGCCCCCCTCTTTTGGAGTCTCTTTTTCCTTTTTTTTTTTCTTCTCCAGGGGAAAAATAAAAGCACAAAATGAGTCTTTTTTTCTTGAAATATAAGAGAGCAGCAAAGAGTGAAGCAGACTGTGTGTGTGTGTGTGTCTTGTGTTTAAAGAAAGAAATAAGGATAAGAGAGATAGAGAGAGGAGAGGAGAGAAGAGGGAAAAATATCAGGGACTCTCCACGCCGGTTGATGGCGCTTTTCTTCCGTCTGCTACAAGGCAGGACCAGAGGAAGGGCACAATAATAAAAAGAAAAGCGCGCGCGTCGCTCTTATTCCCACTCAGCCCCGCCCCCTTTACCTTAAGGGCTGAAAAGAACCAAGGGAGTGGACCAAACCGCGGATTTGCAATCCGCTTTTAGTCCTCCCTCCAGTAGTTTTTTGTTTCTTTTTTACAAATGGCCGCGTACAGAAAAACAACTTTTCTTTATTCACGCCTATCCAACAACGTTCAGATGTCGCTAACTGACATTTCATTCTCTTGTTAACTCGTTTTTTTCCCTTTCACGGAATGAGAAATGGAGAGAAACTGTTTTCTGGAATGTTTGATTGTTTTTCTCTTTTTCTAATCAGAACCACATCTACAAATTAGGAGACGGTTCGTCAACTGCATGTCCAATCATGGAAGCTCATGGAACTCGTTCTACCTTCTTAACACAATTCCCCTAATTCTTGTGGCTTTTGAGCTCTCTTTCCATCGACTGAAAAAGGCCAAATCTGCTGATTGTTTTCTTTTGCTGCTCTACTTGATTTGAAATTGGAGAAACAAGAATTTACTTTTCATAACGATCCATCAAAATAAAGGCAAAAAAGTCGCCTCTGCCACGCCCCAAAGCCGGCCAGAACGGGGAAACAAAAACGTTAGGCGTCAGACTCGTTTTCTTTTATTCCTCCAAGTGTTAAATGTAATCAAATGGCCGACTTGGTTCACCTGATTGAAAAAAATAACGGGACTCTTTATTAAAACACCAATCTTTGGGGCCGCACCGTAGACAGAAAATGGGAGCCTATTTAGCCTCAACACTATTGTATCGGAAGGTGCCTAATATAGTTCTTCTCTTTTTTTTCCCCGTTGGTTGGGCATATCCATTCAGAGAAAAAAAACACAATGACAGGTCACACACACACACGCACAAAGGAAAGAATTAACTACTTCATTTTCTGCTTTCACTAGAGAAATACCACAATCGACGTTCCAACAGGTGGTACGTCTTGGAAAGAATAAAAAAGATGGCGACCACCAGTATCGATCCAAGTCGTCTGCACCAAAAACAAAGAGAGCCATGTGAAAAACTCTGTATCACTAATGACAAAAAAGACAAATCTAATGCCCACCGTATTAGGCGACATAAAACAAAAATGAAGGAAGAAAAACTAAACTCGAACTTTTGCACTCGCGTGACAAAAGGTAAGAACGTGTTGCTATGATAGAAAAAAGCCTCAACAATCTCTCTAGAGAGAGAAAAGAGTTCGTTTTGCACAGTAAGACGACAAAAGACAGAAGGAAAGATAAAGAAAAAAAGGATCGCTCGCAATGCCAGTGGAATAACGAGAACACGTCTGAGATAATTCATAGAGAAAAGTTGAGATGACACACAAAAGAGCAGTGGCACTAGCCGAAGGTTTTTTTTTCATAATTTATCACGAATGAGGACTACCCTTACTTAGTTGAGTGGATAAACTCTTTTCATCGATCGATGGGTTTTAATTGTCCAATGTGTGCCTGCTCGTCTGTCTTTCAAGATTTAAGAAACAATGACCAGAGCTGGATTTTCAGGAAACTACGGGCTCCTACGCGGCGCTAGAGTAGTAGTAGCGATGCTGTTACTACGGCCGAGAGATTACATCCTAGATGCACCGCAAGTTATTTATGGCTCACGGGGACGGCGGAGAACGGGGGGGGGGTTTACGCACAACACGAAATACAGACACTACCGGTACGTTGCTCCCGCCAAACAATTAGCTTCACATGGAAGCTTTTCCTCCGGTGTTTACCACACGCTCTTTCCTCTTATACCGACAACCATCACGTTCTTGCGTAGGTTTTATTTTGTTTTCTTCTTCTTTTTTTTTTTTTTTTTTTAAGTATTCAGAGAACTCAAACAACTTTTCAGCAAACGATGAGAAGTACTGCGAGAGACTTCATCCACCTTCAATAAGCGGCAGTTAGAGGTTTCTCCCCGCCGTTACGGGATTGGCCAATTAAAAGAGTCGCAAAAAAAAAATTGTATATTGGAATCAAGTCAAGCGAAACTTGAAAACCAGTATAAACGGTACACAACAATAATTCAATTCGCTTTGTTACCTTTCTTGAGAAAAAAAAAGTTGTTTTTACAATATACTCCGTGTGTCCAGCAGATATTTCTAAAATTAGAAACAGACGCTGGTCAGAATTACCCTTCCTGCCGAAAAAAAAAAGTTTATGCTATTCTTTCTTCTTCTTTTTTTTCAATAAAACTTTTAAACAAGTGCGCTTTATACTGCACGCACGAACGCCTCTTTTTCTGAAAGAAAACACAACGTAAACACTTATAGCAGTCGGGCTTCTTATTATTTCTTTTTATTTCTCGTCGGTCGACTTGTTTTCATGAAAAAATTTTGTCTTTTTTTTCTTCCGTCTTTTTCTAAAAATATATGTATATAAGAAGGCCTCTTTGCCGGAAATCGAACGGAAATTGAAACCTACGGGATGCTGGTTTCAAGCCACTCCGGTGTAAACACACACACACACAATATCGGGGCAAACAAAAAGTGGGGAACTGTACGCTACGTGCAGTAGGTCTATTCTTTGTGCGTTACCATACGGTATGCATGTACATGGACAGGAAAGAACAAAAATGTGTCCCCCTTTTTTTTTTTTTTTTTTTGCTTCTGACAGTAAAGGCGGTGAGCTTCCTCTTATCGATCGACAACATCAAATACACACAGAATTCAAAGAGAAATTCTCTATCAAAAAGATATCTATTCAGCCCCAAAAAGGCTTTGGGAACCGTTTTCTTGTCATATACTGATTTCTAATTCAGTTTTTTTTAAAGTTCCAATTTAGTGAATGAAATCGGGGGGGGTGGAGGGGATTACTCGATCAGGAATTATGCTAAATAACATGACAGGTTTTTTTTACGACCTAATGCTACAGGTAGTCCAAGACAAATGTCAAACACGTTTGCATTATTTTGCAATCATTTTGACATTTTTTTTAAATTCTACGGTTAAGGTGGTGTGTCCATATTTTGGATCAGAAAATATTCCTTTCTCCTAAGATTGACGTGGCCCTAAAAGGATTTTCAATTTTGTGAGCCAATCGAACTACATTTACCAATTCAATAAAAAAATAGGTCACAGGTAACTAAATCGCGTCACACATATCCAAATGTATAATGACGAATTAGAATTTTTTCAAAACGATCTTTTCTAGTTGATTTCTTTTTTTGTGTGTCGCGTAACTGCAAGGTTCGTCTCTGTTGAGTGAGTGTGGGCGATTAATGGACTGCCGGATCCAATCCAACCCCCCCTGACAAATAAGCTCCTTTCCCTCGTTGCCCAGGGTGATATCGATCTGCAGTGGCAGCAGTCAAATCGAAATGAGACACAAACACAACAAGTTGAGCTTCAAAGGTATAGGCAAACAAAACGAAAAATAAAAAAAAATAAAAAGAAAGAAAAAAAAAACAGAAGGAACAAAATTGAATCGACATCAAAGGAGTAAAGGACAGATCGATAGAGCTGCCGTTTTTCAACAGACAAAAAAATCGAAAGAGGCGACTAATTAGTCAGCTACCAACCGTGTAACGTTTGCGTGTGTTGAGGACATGGAGTCATCAAGAAACTCTTTGAAAATGAAAAAAGAATGCGGCATAGGGTGGAAAGGAGCGTGAGAGGAGGCACTCACCCGTGGGCGTTTTGCTCTCCACACGTCCAGGATTGAGAAGGACACAACAAGTTGCCGAAGATGTCGATGTCGTGAGTGTGCATAGACTACAAGAAAATCGGTTCCCTTACCAAACAAAAAAATTTTTTTTTTTCTTTAGTCAAGCGGCCGCTACCACGCAAAGAGGCGGCATGTTACGCCCAGCGATAAGCAAAGATAAAAACGGGTAGATGGCCTGGAGGAGCGTTACAATAGGCGCCATATCAAATTGAAGCTCGAAAACATCTCGAATGATTAGATTTAAGCTTTTTGTCGTCAAGGGTGAGCAACAATAAAGGATAACAAGGTAAAAAAGAAAAAGTACAAAGGCGCTTGAATGAGACGTTAATGTGTTGAACGTAATTGTGGGGAGGCATAAAAAAAATTCTATGACGTTTGATGACAACTTTATCCAAAAATGGCAACATACGCAACAGTCGGGTCAATTACATTCGGCACCCACGACGCCCTTTTTAGTTTCATGTTTGAGTTACAAGGAAAAAACCTGTTGCTTTGCTGAAATATCTTTTAATCATTACAAAAACAGATGTTTCCAGATGTCTTTTCTTGTTCAATGGGAAATCTAATATGCAGGAGTACAACATGGCTGGCGACTGTTCATTTAGAACAAGAAGGAATTCTTTTGGCTGCCAAATGTTTGTGTGTGTCCCTTTAGAATGTGGGTGGATACGTGGGAGAGAGGGGAGGCCGTTGGTACATCAACAGCTGGATGCAACACCACCACGTGAGACTCGTGCGGAACTGTCTTAGGGTAAAACTAATTAGTTAACGAGCTGGAGATGGAGTGAACGTGTTCGAGCGCATCATCTCTGTCTACGCATAGGAAAACTACGAGTGTGTTTTGTATATGAAGAGGGACGTGGATAAAATCAGAATCTTTTGCATGTCGATGCAACTTTTCTCTTTCTGGTTTTGAAAGATTGATGGGCATGAAAAAAAGAACTCTATAGAGATGAGTAAAAAAAAAGAGCATAGTGCAAGAAAAAGGAGAACAGGAGGAAAGGGGGAACGGGACCTAGATCCAGGAGGGATGATGTTACTGACGTCCGGAATGGATCAATACTTGCGACTGCTACGGTTTGGTGGGATATGACCTTTATACAAGAAGGCTACAGGTTAGAGAACCCACACACACTCACCTTCCCACACCCAATACATGTAACGTACGGAGTACATTTGTCAATGCGCAGAGGATGATGCGTCTTATGCTACTCTTGAATTGATTGATTCATTCATTCCCCCCCCCCCCTGAAAGATCATTAGTTGATACAGAAATATTACCATCTATATGCTGTATGAAACCTAACCCATCACGTGGGATCCATTGAAAATATAACAAAGATCAAAAATTGTCTGATCGAAATGAAAGATGGATCAGAATGAAGTCTACACTCACTGCAGCAAATAATGCTGAAAAGCACATTGAATACTTTCAACAAGGCATCCTACCACACTAGTAAACACAGGCAATTTTCAAGGATTCTTGTCACAGTACGCTGCTTATGCTGAGCTTCAACAAGTGAAAAGCGAACAAGAAGAAAGTAGACAAAAGGTTTTCGTAACCTTGGTGGTTGGTAGAAAATAGTAGGAAAACAGGATGCAGAAAGATTTCTCACTCGATTGGTCACGATAAATAACTGCGTTATCTTTGTTAGAAAAATACGTCACAAGGGCATGTCAAGGTCTGAAAAGTTAAACAAGGCTCAAAGTGAGCGCTGATTGCTGAACAATTGACGTAGGAACTATTGACTATGTGAGAAGGGAAGAGTTATTAATGAGATAACATTCATTTCTTACCCTATCATCGCGATCAACGTTGAAACGAGTCGGTATCGTCTTCCACACAAAACACGAGCGATTGGAATATTAAAAGAATGAAACAAAAAACAACAACAAGTGGTCTCTGCGACTCAATGTCATGCCGTTTCGAAACAGAGATAAAAAGATGGCCGCGCGCTTATGACAGCTACGTTGTTAAAGAGCCCCACCTCCTCAAGCCTACCCAACATTTTTTTTTACAGCGGCTTAAATATTAACATCAATATCGATGACTATTATTTGTGTGACATTCTATTTATATTTAAAAATCTTAGGAAATAAATCAAAATGCAATTTTTAAAAATAAAAACTTATCGATAAAGTCTTTTGTTCTCACTCTTGTAATTTTTCATTAAAAGAGAAACGAGAGCTGCACTGCCATCTAGGGATAAGAAAAACGACACATTTTCAAGATTTTAAGGAGACTGTTGTATTCAGTTGTTTTTGCAATTGAACGCACTTTAACTTTCAAGGTACTACAAGCTGAGACGGAAGCAAAACACAGAATACATGTTTCATTTCATTTACTCTACGCTACTTTTGACTGGATTTTCTTTAGTATCGTTTTGTTCGAAAACGGGAGTGGTTTCTTCGCGGCTATACCTCCAACGCCACCAAGCCACTTTCATCCGATCCCAGCAATTGTCGAATGAATCCATGGCTGGCCGCACGTCTAGCAATGCAAATTTATAATCCTCGGTCACCTTCCCGCCGTCGTAGTAATCAATGACATAGCGAACGTCACGACCGCAACGATCAATAATCCAATCGTGGCGATCAAACGGCAATTCGTAGCTGCACATCCGAGGGCAAAATGAGAAAAGATCCAAGTAAAGGCGACGTGTTTTACGGAAATCTTACCCCAGCATTTGCCTAATTCTCGCTCTAGGAGAATAATCTTTGGCTTTTCCTCCAAAACTTTTTAAGCGAGGATTGCCGCATTCAGACGCGTGTAGAGCCTCCCATTTTAAAACCTGATTTGACCAAGAACATGCATGAATAAGTCGTTTTTGAGGTTTAAAAAATTAAATTATGCAGCCTACTTCTCTCCAAGCTTGTTCATTATTTGAATTGTGAATCTTGATGATGTCGTCCATATCTTTTGGCTCTAAAGCTGATTCTTCCCAGCGCCAGCCTTTTCGCAACATCGCGTTCCAAAACATCTTTAATTGAACAAAAAAGAAAAATCAATTAAGTTGCTGCCAGTGATGTGCAAATAAAAATTTCTCCAACTGTGAACCTGCTGAGAGGGATACTGCCAGAATTCGTTTTCACTTCCCGCTTTCGGGATGGACGATACTTGCCTCTGTGTAGGCAAACTGAACGGCTGATCAGGAGCAGGTCTTTGATTCGGTGGCGGCATCTGGTTTGAATATTTCATCCATTGAACCGGATATTAAGAAATTGAATTTGACCCGTATTTTACCATGTTCAGTGGATTTACATCACCAGATGTATTTAAAAGAAGTGAACCATTTTCTCCACTCATTGGGCATTCACTTGGGTATTGCATAGTTTGGGCTTGTATCTGTCAGAAAGATGGGGATGAATTATAAGTAATACAATAAAATGTGTGATTTCTACAAACTGATTCTGTTTTTGTTTCTGATTTATGATCACTGCTCATTGGACATTCACTAGGATATTCCACAGGTTGTACAGGTGCCTTGATAAAAACATGTTTCCAGGTTATCAATACAAGTTATACTGATAACTGTAACAAAAAACCTACTGGCGGAGCTTTTACTTCTCCTTTTGCATGCATTGGGCACTCAGTAGGATATGAACCATCATGCTTCATGTTCCTGTGATCGTGGGGAGAATTGCCATGGCTAAACTGCTATAAAAATAAGAGTTTGATTATTTATTTCAAGTTTTACAGCCTTAAAGATTTATTATTATTTTTGGCAAACAAGAGAAATTCTTTTATTGAAT